>NW_012267226.1:14939343-14993135 GCF_000151885.1 Dipodomys ordii
GCGTCCTGCGGCCGAGACGACCCCGCGCCAGCGAAGCCTGCGGCGGCGGGAAGCACAGCCGCCCCGCCCGGAGCTCCCAGCGCCCCCCCCTTCCCCGGCCCGCCGTGGAAACTTGAAACTCCCGCGGGCGCCAGCGGAGCCGCCCGGGGCGCTTCCCGGGAGGAGAGCGGCGGGGTTCCCCGGCGGGCCTGGGCTCGTAGGGAGACGCGGGGGCCTCGCCCCGAGCAACTTCGCTGTGCCGACGGGGAGCGTTTATTGGGGGGCAGTTTTTAAGCCACTAGATGAAGCTTGCGTTTTCTTGTTAATTTTGCTCCCCAAACCCTCAAGTGGCTGCAGCTCCCGATCGGGGGGGGGGGTCCGTTCTAAAGGTCTTTTTAGGCCCAAAGAGCAGCCCGCCCCCCTCAATTGCTCTCCAGATTCGAGAGAAAGTGGATCGCGGTCCTGAACCCGCTGAGGACTGAGCCCGGGGCCGGCTGGCCGGCCACGCCTCGGTGTTGGGCGCTGGAATGCGGGGTAACACTTGATCGCAGCCTCCAAAGGGCCAAGAGTTCAAAACTAGATTTGCTCTGGCGTCCTTGCTGGGCGATTGCCTGACGTGGTATCTCTGGGCGAATCGACTTGGAATTCAAATAAAACTCAAAAGAGTGTACTTCACTTTTATAGAACAAATAAGTCACCTCCTTCCCGTCCTTCCTGAGCTTCTGCGAGAGACGGAACTACAGGGGCTCGTTCTGGTTCTCTCCCTTGACTCCTCTCAGGAAGCTTCCTCTCCAGTGAATTTACCACCTATGCCCTCGGAGGCCTCCCCAGAGCAATTAAAAGGCCCGCGAGACTTGAGGGTTAAGCTGCGAAACCTTTAGATGGCAAATTCCTCAAGGATGGGAACCAGGTGTGCTTTGCCACCGAGGCATAACCAGACAGGTTTATGTGGTTCTTAAGACCACATAATCGCTCAGGCCACCCAAAGATTCCTTCAGGCTCTTTCCTTCTGGAAGTGCAAGAATTTTCCAGATAATTGTTCAATGATAAAGAGATTGTTCAGGGATTAAAAATAATCAAATTGAATTCCTAAATAGTCTATTAGCCAGACATTAGTAACACTAATGAAAAAATGAGGGGGCGGGGGCTAGGAATGTGGTAGAGTGGTTGCCTGGCATACATGGAGCCCCGGGTTTGATTTCTCAGTATCACATAAACAGAAAAAGCCAGAAATGGTGGTGTGGTAGAGTGCTAGTCTTGAGCAAAAGAAACTCAAGGACAGTGCCCAGGCCCTGAGTTCAAGCCCCACAACTGTCTAATTAAATAAATAAAAATGAAGGTGGGGGGGATCACTATTATTGATCACATGTCAGGTACAGGTGTGAAATACACCTGTGATTACAACAATCCAGTGTTTAAAGTGAAAACAGTTATCAACATTTAAAGAAATACTAATGTATAAAGAGAGCCTCCAAAAAGGTTAAAGAATTTGCTCTATGTAACCCAGCTGGAATGAGCCACAGTTATGACCAATTCCAAATATATATTTGACTCAAATCCTGATCTTATCCTATCCTCTGCAACAGCAAACAGACCAGAAGTTGTAACGTTTTAGTTGGCAACTGTTTTAGTAAATATTTAAGTAAAAGATAATATTCAAGACTGGTGAGATTAAAAAGGGTACTCTCAGACATGGTGAGTGGCAGAGTAAACTGAAATAACCTCTTTAGGAAGCAATCCAGCACCACAATTCAATCTTTAGGAATGTTCATAACTCTAGAACTCATAATCCCATATCTGGGATTCCTTATGAGGAAAATAATCTGAAATGAAGCAAAAGGCATATTCATAAATTATATCGCCATATGACATAAGAAGTAAACATTAAAAATAAGAAAATTTAAGTATCTAGAGAACTATATCCGTTGTAATTTAGGGAACCATCTTAAATTTTTATATAAGGTGTAAAACAACACAGCAAGATGTTGCTGTAATTGGGGATAAAAACATGAAACTACATACAATATGGTCAGCTCTGTTTTTAGAAATGTATGTGTCAGAAAAAAAAATCACCTTTCAGTTTTCTCTGAGGAATGTTTCTTTTTCCATCCTTGATCCTTTTCTATATTATTTCCAGTTTTTGTTTTGTTTTTTAATTTAGCTTGACTTACTGAAACATGGATTGCTGGTTACATAAAAGCAGCAGACACCTTTTCTAAAGGGTGGCGGTACAGGCCTGAAATTCCAGCACTAGGGAGGAAGAGGCAGGAGGATCCAGAGTTCCAGGTCAGCCTGGGCTATATAATGAGCCACTGCCCTCTGGTGAAGTAATGGGAGAGGCAGACAAACAGTGCTGCAGAGTATAGTTATAATTAAGGTAAACTCCCAAGTTAAGGGAGGCTGGGAAGAGGGCAATCAACTCTGCTCAGAGATAAGAACATCACAGGAGCTGGCCAGAGGGATGTGTAGACCTTATTCTAATAAGGAGAGCCTGAGCTCTTAGTTAACAAGTAGCAAGAAAGGGTTAATGTTTGGATGTTTCCATGCCTATACCCAGAGGTTTCAGAATCCAGTTGAGAACCATTTGGACAGCGCATATTTTTTCCCTACATCCTATAGGAAATAAGAATCTTATCTGAAGGTATTAAGAAGAGAAGTAATAAGATCCAATTTACATTTTAGGAAGGTGACTGGCAACCACGTGGGTTGCTTGTGACAGAGTGTTCATTGAGGTCAGCAGGGACTCAGGGTGGGAACCTATTGCCTGAGAGCTATGAAAGGCCTATGAAGTCATTTGTACGTGAGGAGACAGACATGTATGCTTTTCATTGCCTGGGAGTTGAGCTTGGGAGGTTGTGAGGGCAAAGAAGAAACAATAGAATCTGTTAAAAGTTTTGGAGAGCGAGACTGAAGAGTAAGAGAAGAGATGTGCAATGGTTTCAGGGCTTCTGATGGATACCAGTAAGGTAAATGGGGAGTAGAGGAAGTAGAATTGCTTTCCACATTCCCCAAAGGTGGCTGGGGGTAGGGGAGGCCTACATCAGTGTTATGCTTGAATTCCATGACAACTTAAAGGGAAACACAGTGACCAAGGCAAATGAAGGATGTCTTCAGATCTGTGCAGCTCAGGTGGGCAGAAAGGTTGACTTCCAGGTGGAACAGTACATTGACACAAGGAAAAGAGAGATGGTGTCTGCCTGGGAAGTCTGAAGAGGACCTGAGGGATGCTCCTGTTGCCAGCTCCAGCCCCAGCTGCCATTGGAAGTCCTGCTGAAATCAGTGTCATATCTCCCAGGAATCCCGGTTGCCTGGGCTGTGCTGACGTGTCCTGCAGCCACTGGGACTGCTGGCCTGTTCACCTTAGATCACTAACCAGATCCTGGGAACTGCTTGTGGTAGTGTGTGATTTCAACCTCTCACTAAGGGCTGGGCTGGATCTTCTACCCTTTGTTCCACGTAACACAAATTCTCCTCTGCCCTGTGTGGACATTGCCATCACTTGCAACAAGGTAGCTCACTCAGTAGGTCCAATAGGGTAAATGCTGCCCTGGGAAGTTCTGTGTGTACGTGGCACCATCTCCCGTGAACATCCATGGGAGGGGGACATGCCTGATCACTCCTTCCTCAGAGATCCTTAACAGACTGAGAAGGAAGAGCATGCCACTGCCAAAAAGGCGGTCAACAAGGAAGAATTTCAGGGTACGTGGACTGCTCTGGCACCTGAGTTCACTGCTACTCAACCTGAGAGCACAGAGTGTTCTGAAGACAGGCATGGGCCTACCCAACAGTACCCTACTGGAGACTGGAGCGCCCTGCTGGCCACTGAAAACCAGGCAACAGAACCACTGCAAAAGCCACTGAATGGTGGCAGCACCACCAAGCCATCTTCTGCAGTTCTGCAAAGCAAAATGGAAAGATGGTTAACAAGGAAATAAAAACCAGTTCTAAGAATAAATAAACAGAACTGAGAAATCACAACAACATGACCCATTGGGAACATGCAAGAAATTTACACTTAGGGAATCTAGGCACAAATGTATGTTCAGTAACTAGATGTAGATGAACTACTAGAACTATAAATGATGACAAATAAAAATGAAGACTTGCTTGTTAAACAAAAATGGGCAACATGCTAAAATAGGCCTTTTACATTCATTTCTTTGGAAAATAGAGTTTTGTATATAAGACAAAGATAAGGATTACACATTTAGAAGGGTTTGGATATTCATCTAAAACACAATATATGGAAATGTTTTTCCATCAGTATTCACTATTTTTAAAAGCTAAAAAGTGCAAAATCACAATTATTTTTTAAACCTGCACATAGAAATGCAAGAGAATTTTTACACAATGTACTAATTGTACTATTCACATCTTGCATATTTAAATACATATTCACAGTGTGTTCACCAATATAGTCCTCAGTAAAATTAGACAAAGTAAATAAAGCTATTTTATCATTTACTCTGTATGCCCAGTGAGCTATACAAAGTTAATTGCTGATATAAGCTATAAAATTTCCTACAGTCAATAGAGGTATGATGGCTAATGTAATGTATTATCATACTAAGTGTCAGGAAACCACAGGTTTACTCCTACCTTTATTATCTCCCTATCTAAGATCAAATTACATAAGTACACAATTCATGTGTTTACAGATATGAGCATATTAGTCATCAGCTAAGACAAGGTAGAAGTTATTACTTTGCCCTCTGTTTATACAGTAAAGACTAGTTTGCGATAAACGGCAATAAACAGAGTGAAGTAAGTAATAAACAGAATGGAAAGAGTCTCAATGACGGAATCTACAACCTTGGCTTTATTCCCAATTTCTACTAACAAGTTACAGAGGGACCTTGAAAGAGTTTATGGATTATTCTGTAAGCTACTTGCAAGCAGGTGCTGTTTCAAAACACATTTTTCAAGACTGGAAGAAAAGCATTGACTATCATTACCAAATGACCATCTCATCAACAGTGGCTTTCTGCTACAAACGGAGTGAGAGCTCTAAAGGTATGAGAGAGAGAGAGAGACAGACGGAAAGAGAGGGAAAGAGGGAGAGAGAGAGTATGTGTTTGTGTGTGTGTGTGAGAGAGAGAGAGAGAGATTTTCTCACCTTATAATTGAAGGAACTGGACTGAACCATCTATATATAAGCTTTCTTCAAGCCCTAAAACTCTTCAGCTCTTACATATGAAAGATTTGATCTAATAATACCTGTGTAAATGCACAGATCACAAAGTTGAAGGGACTGTCTGAATTAGAGCTGGAAGTTACAGATAACTATTTAGGAGCAATTCGTGAAGAAAGGTTGTAAATTTAGGGATCTTTTCCAAGTTTATTTAGGTCCTTGACTTAGTCTTAATCGTTAATCTAGGGAGTTCTTAAGCCATTGGATGGTGTCTCTGCTTCTGTCCTTAAGACTATTGCTCACAGCTGGGTAGTGGACCTAACTCCAACTGAGTGCAGGTGGCACTAAGACATTTCGATAGTGGCCCTTGTGCTCTGTACCTCTTTGGTGGTTGATTGTCTTGTCACTTGTGCTGTAGACCTGTGGACCTCCATGGAGCACAGGCAGGTCTTAACAGTAAGATTTTTCAAGAGATGACATGAACTGGTTAAGAATCTTTGGGTCCAAACGTCTGGTGTAAACTACTTGGGAACGTGAGAGATATTTTATTTTTCCCCCTATGAAAATGTTTTTGAAGGCTGGTTTTGCTCTGAGGCTAGCCTGTTGCTAAAATATAAGGTTTGTAGTCTTGTTTCAATCAGAATATATATTGGAGTTTAACTTGAGATGATTAAAAATAAGTTCTGTGTTTGACTAATTGAAATTCATTTATTCATTTGCTTGTCATTTATTGCAAGCTCTGTGCTTGGTGCTATGAACATAAACTATTTCATCCTTAAGAAACTGAACATTACAACCAGAAAATTACAAAATTATGCCAAAAGGCCTGTAGCTAAACCCTCCACTGTGCTAAACAAAGATATTTATCACCTTCTGGGAATCTTCACTGGGTCCGGGGATGTCTCAAACTCAACCTGCCCATGGCAAGTTCATTTTCTCTATCTTATTATCTTCTCCTTTTCCTCCTCTTTCCCCCCTTCTTCCTCCTCTGCTGCCGTCTCCTTCTTCTGTATATATTCCCTATCAATTTGTGAAATCATCTTCCAAACAATCATCTATCCCAGAAAAATGCAAATCATTCTGAACTTGTTCAGGCTCCACTCTCTATCAGTATCCAAATCCCTACTAATCTTGTCTACAGGGTTTGTCAGACTTTTTGCCTCTGTAGCAAATAACTAAATCTAACTTTCAATCTTAAGTCTGGCTCCAGTCATTGGTTTGGCCCTGAGGTGAGGTAGATTAGCATGGTGGCAGGAGATGAGGCAGAGGCTGCTGGTCTCATGCTGGCCAGAAAGTAAAGAGAAAGAGACAGAGACAAAAAAGGCCCAGGACAAGATATATTACCAAGGACATAGTCCCAGTGACCTATTTCCTTCATTTAGGCCCCTCATCTGAAAGTCTCCCATCACCTCTAATTCATGCCATCAATTGTGAACCCATCAATAGATTAATCCATTGATTAGAACAAAGTCTCCATGATGGGGATCAACTCTTCAAAAAATGAGCTGATTTTTTCTCCCCTGTAGAGAGATGCTTTGTATCTAGATTATAACATCTATATATGTCATCTCCTCTACAATTCTCCTACTTGCCACTGTTTTAGTCCTAGAAGCTACGAAACCTCCCAGCTAGATTCCCAGGCTGGTGTTCAGGCCTTCTGTAAACTGCCCTTCATAGAATTAAAAATCCTTGAGTTTTGAGAAGTGTATGAATAGAGCTGACCCATAGTAAATATTTTTATATTAAGAGCACACATTATTTAGCATGCCAAACCCTACATTCCAGGCTGCTGAACAGGGAGTGTGGTATTTGTCTTTGCTAGGAATGTCAACACTGTGTTTACTCAAGGCCAATCAGCTCATAGCATATGTAGCTCATATAATATAAATGTGTAAGAGACAATATCATAACAATAATTTAAAAGAATTGACCTTCTGATTCAGATAGGCCTGCATTCTAACTCCACTGCTGCTAGATAGTATGCCATAGAAAATTCTACTTGGTGATATTTTGTTGTCTTCCATTGCTCTCCTTCATATAGAAAGCCAGTTTTCTACCTGAACAGATAGGATTAAACTCAGCAGAAAGTGATCAAAAGTCCAAAATAATGGTGGTTTTAAAAAGGTCTTTGATTTTTCCTCCTTCAAAATGATAACCAAGTATGCAGTCTAGACACAGCATTTGTTCCAGCATCAAGAGCCCGACTTCTACCACCCATGCGCTCCACCATCCTCAACTGTGGCTTCTACCTCCTGGCCAAAGACAGCTAGCCCAGCTCCAGCCATTATGTTCATGTTAAAGACATGGGGCCTGACCTCTGGGCCTGGGCGCTGTCCCTCAGCTCTTTAGTTCAAGTCTAGCGCTCTACCACTGGAGCCACAGCGCTACTTCCGGCTTTTTCTGCTTATGTGGTGCTGAGGAATCGAACCCAGGGCCTCATGCATGCAAGGCAAGCACTCTACCACTGAACCACCTTCCCAGCCTGAGAGAAACTTAAAAAGGAAGAAGTGCATTTAAAGACATGTCCCAGATTCTTTCTTTCTCTCTCTCTCTCTATATATATACTATATATATATTGATATATGAATATGAATTATATATTCTATTATTGATTGGTCAAAACTTACATGATTTTGGAAAAGGGGATTGTGAAGAGGGGTTCCCAGGCTGACCTTGAGCTCTGCTCTCTACTTGTTTCAGCCTCCCAAATACTAGGATTACTTGGGAATCAGTAGGAGGAGGCATGGGCATGCTGAGGAGGTTCACCGCCACATACCATCCACATGAAGTCTGATCCCAAGCAGAGCTGGTCGGCTGCAGAGTGGCCAGTCCAAAACCTGAGGCTGACACCCAGAAACAGAGGAAACAGAAAGATCCAAGGTGACATCCAGCAGTCTCTGCTACATGGCTCTAAATCTAGGTTGATGCTTCATGGACTAATGTGTATGCCCCATACTGAAGGTATGTGCACAACGAATTAGTAAAGAGGAAGTCTACTGTTAGAGTTTGGATGTGAATATCTCCCACAGGCTTAGGTTTTGGGGGCTTAGTTGCCAGCTGCTAAGCTTTTTGGGAAATGACTGGATCCTGAGGGCTCTGATTTATTCATTGGATTAATTACTTGGTGCATTCATAATATGATGGCATTTGGGGAGGTGATGGACTCTGGAAGACAGGACCTACTTCCCTACAAGGAAATGAATGGAGATATTCACATGGCTGGAAATGGCTGAAACCAGGATCTGCACTCAGAAAACATCTGGAACTAGCCTGCTTGCTGCTGTAAGTATTAATAATATGAAAGCTGCAAAAACAAATACTAAGATTATAAGAATATATATTGGGGAAGGAAATTTTATGATCTTAACATATCTGATGGGGGAAAAATACAAGAATCTTTAGCTCCACCTAGAAACTGGTCATGCATTTCATTTCCAGGTTGCCCCCTACTCATCGTTTTCTTTTAGAGGGTTCAATTCCTACCCGAGTTTTCTTCTAAAGCTACCCCTGATGCCCAGCCTGTCTCCTTCTTTTACACTAGAGAAACAATGTCATTATCTACTTTCTCTCTTCCTTGTCTTTATACCAGAAAATGACTCTGAGTGCTTCTGAAGAATTTTACAGTTCACAAAAGAGAAAAGCATATGGAGGACTAAAATAGCATCATACAGAAATTTCAAGTTTGTAAGTATCCTTAAAAGCATGATAGCTACATTACTCTTTTCTTTTCTTGGAATGCCCATGTAACTAGGTCAGTCTCTATAAAGTTTCTGCTTTTCTCTGAACTATCATTTTGGTAAAAATTAGACCCAGAAATCAAATTCCTGAGACTCATTTAGTCTCAGGAGCAGATCCTTTGAGAGGGAAGACATGATTTTGTTTTGTTTTTGTTTTTTTTTGCCAGTCCTGGGGCTTGAACTTAGGGCCTGGTCTCTGTCCCTGAGCCTCTCTGTGCTCAAGGCTAGTGCTCAACCACTTGAGCCACAACACTACTTCTGGCCTTTTTTTGTTCATATGGTACTGAGAAATTGAAGCCATAGCTTCATGCATGCTAGACAAGTACTCTAACACTAAGTCACATTCCCAGCCCCAAGACATGATTTTTGTTCCATCTTACCAACTTGTGAAAATCTGTATGGGAGAGAACAGAAATAATGAAGGAGGGAAAATAGATTGATAAGCGTTCATTAGGATTCATTTAAATTTCAAAGAAACCTCAGACTGCTTATCTTGATATTTATATCTTTATTCTGCACACAGAAACATCCAAGGTTGCATTCATTCCAAAGTCTTTCTGTTTTGTTGGGATTATTGTACTCTCCATTAAAAAATTCTTAGACAACCATTTGTCCACTCAGCAAATTTTTACTAAGTACCTGAAAGTAAGAAACTTGCACCTGTCATTTCAAGATCACTCTTGATCATTTCAACACATTTTTATGACCTACAAGTGGAAATCACATTTTAGATAATTTTAGATAATTTCTTGTGAGCAGGTTCCTATAGATCATATCCATAGTATATTTACTCACTTTTGGCTTCAAGTCATATAACTTTCTGTCTGCTTCTTTATCATTTTTTTCCTCCAAATACTGAACTGAAGGCTCATCTAACATCGGGCCTTTGGGCCAAGGCTGGGGCTGAGTATGCTTGAGGGAAGGCCCTCCAGAATCACAGCCTGTCTGAGGCTAAATCAGTCACTGGCATTAAACTGAAGGGGCACATTAATCACTTAGCAAGAAGCTAGAATCAGTATTCTGAAAAAATACCCCAAATAAAGATATACTGGTTTTAATGTTATCACTGATGTGGCACAGTTAAAAATAAGAAACCTATCTAGACTATTGATAGAATGACTCTTCATAGTCTTGACTATAGGTATTATATAAGATTGTACTTGGTATTTGTAGCTTACTTCTTTACTAGGTGACAATTCCTAGCAGAGACCTATAATAATAATGCACTAAGCTAAAAAAAAAAAACAGTCATCTCACAGGTTATGTCTCAGATATCTCCAAAATTTTTCACAGTCTTTTTTGTCAGAATTAGAGACTATTTATGGCAGAGGATTTGTATATTAGCAAAAGATAGTACTAGCGTGAATGAGAGAGTAGCACAGAAATGGGTGATTTACAGTTTAATGCAGTGTTAGTGAATATGACACCACATGTGCCATCAAAGTGATAGTTTGGTTTTTACTTTTCTGAAAGGCTGACTCATCTTTTAAATAAGATGTCACATCAAGATAATAACTTCTTTCAAGAAATTTCCTTGTTACCTTAAACAGGAATAATGATACTAAAATTTAAAAGCTTCTTGATCGGGCACAGTGGCATATCCCTGCAATTCCAGCACTTAGGAGCTGAGGCAGGAGATTTTCAAGTTCTAGTCCAGCCTGGGCTATATAGCAGTACCCTGTCTTTGGGGGGGGGAAGTTAAAGCGCCAAGATACTCACTACTGTGGAGAATATAATGAAATGTGTTCTCTAAAGAGCTTTTATATACTTTGAATACAAATGTAAGAAAAGCATTCCCAGAAAATTTGGCAGTGTATGTCGAGTCCTAAATATATTCATATTCTTTGATCATCCATCTATTTCTAAGAATTCAAACAAAAAATAAGGACACGGTCTAACACACACATACAGATCTTCATCACAGCAGTGTGTTAAATATATTGTAAACTTGAGAACTTAAATAGCCCCAAATCAGAATATGACTTTAATTTTTTAATTAAATTTATGAAACCATCACCTAAACCAGATAATGAATATAACCACCATCCCAAAATGTTTTGCAGCCTTTAGAATTCACTTTTCCTTGTCCCAACCCAGACTCAAGCGAAAATTGACCTGATTTTTCTTTTTGTTTTTGATACAGGGTCTTGATATGTAGCTCAGGATGGCCTGGAACTCTTGATTCTCCTGAGTGTCCTGAGTGCTAGGATTACAGGCATGTGCCACCATACCTGTGTCTGACCTGATTTTGCAGAATTTTATATAAGTGGAATCATTCAGCATGTTTTTTAATCTTGCTTCTTTATCATTATAGATAGATAGATAGATAGATGTAGATGGCTACCCAGTCTTTCCTCTACTATTTGTTGAAAAGATACTTCTTTCCCCAATGAATGAATTGCTTGGTATCCTGGAATGAAAAACTGTTTGAGCTATTTAACTCTTTCTCTTCAGTTCCATTGATCAAAATGTCTATTTCATGTCTATTTCAAACAGTTTTTTAATATTATAGATTTATAGAAAATTGGAAACTAGATAATCTATATCTATTACCTTGGTTCTTTATTTTTAATGTTATTTTGACTATCCTAGATACTTGAATAATGCTATGAATTACAGGAGAAAAGAATGAAAAAAATTTATTTTTATTTTGTTGACTATGTCAATTTAGGAAGAACTGAGATTTTTTTGAGGTACTGTCTTCTAAATCATAAACACACTACATATCTTTGTTAATTTTTTCCCTAATTTTCCTAGCAATGTTTTATAGTTTCAGCATAGAAATCTTGACACATTTGGTCAAATTTATCCCTCTTTTATACCTTTCATTTTAAATGACATAAAATTAATTACAAATAATTTCTTCAATATTAAAGTGATTAGTATAAGCTGGGTGCTGGTGGCTCACGCCTGTAATCCTAGCTACTCAGGAGGCTGAGATCTGAGGATCGCGGTTCAAAGCCAGCCCGGGCAGGAGAGACCGTGAGACTCCTATCTCCAATAACCACCAGAAAACCGGAAGTGGCGCTGTAGCTCAAGTGGTAGAGCGCTCGCCTTGAGCTGAAGAGCTGAGGGACAGCGACCAGGCCCAGAGTTCAAGCCCCACGGCCGGCCAAAAACAAAACAATAAAGTGATTAGTATACTAGATTCTATAATAAGTAGAATTTTAAATGATTTGAGTTTGAGGGCAATTTTCTCTTCACAACCGACTTAGATTTTAGTTGTGATATATTGTGTGAATTAAAGCAGTTAAGCTTAGAAGTAAATAGTGAGGCATTTGTAGTACATGCCTGTATTTCCAGCACTCAGGAGGATCTTGAGTTCAAAGTCAGCCTGGGCTACATGGTGAAGTTTCACTGTTTCAAAAGAGCAACAACAATAAAAATATCGGAACTGTGTTAAATAAGTAATAATTACTTCAGTGTGGTAATAAATACAGATATTTAACTATTAAGACTTATTTGTATAGCTCTGAAGCTCTGTGTTGTAGGTGATGTTTGGGTAGCAATGTCTGTTGCCACCTCTAACACTCCCTTTTGAAGGAGTGGAGACTAGGCTGTTTTTTGGACAACATGGCTCTTAATATTATAATAGTGCATCACTAAGGACATATTTTAGGGAATTTTGATGAAGAGAAAAACCAACCCTGATGTAGACTAGCAAAGTCAAGAGAACCATTGAAAATAAAATTCTGGCCAGGCACCTTTGGCTCAGACCTGTAATCCTAGCTACTCAGGAGGCTGAGATCTGAGGACCACAATTCAAAGCTAGCCCAGGCGGGAACGTCCATGAGACTCTTATCGTCTGTTAACCACTAGAAAACCAGAAGTGGTGCTGTGGCTCAAGTGGTAGAGCACTCACCTTGAGCTGAAGAGCTCGGGGACAGTGCCCAGGCCCAGAGTTCAAATCCCACGCCCAACAAAGAAAAAACATCTGCAAACACCTCCATCTTTAGCTGTTCCTAAGATCCACTTTTATTTTTAATCCTAGGTGTAGAATGTGCCATTTAATGAAAACATGCAAAGATGTTCTCATAACTTCTAGACAGATTGTCAGGAAATTCTCTTAGTAAAAGAGAGAGAAAAAAAGAGCCACACCTAACTTACTATCATTTGGAAAAATCCATTGGTTTGTGTGATGAAGATAAAATAGATTGACTATATATCTGGCTAGGAACCAAGACATTCTTCTGGGAACTCTAGGAGAACGGACCCTCATTGTTCATTTGTTATCATCGCTTCTTCCTGTCAGACTGGTCCTCAGTTATATGGCCACTGCCATTTATCAAAAGTCCGAGGCTTAAAAAAAATCGCCTCTCCTTGTCTAAAACAACAATCTACTTGTTTATTTAGTATACACTCGATGAAATTGCTGAAGCTCAAAAGTGAGTGGTAAACTTCCACTATTTGTAAATGAAGGAAATGTGTAAAACTGTATTATTGTAGAAAAAAACACACTCCACACTTTGAAGTAGTCACCTTCCACCATCATTAGTTTAACAATCCTTTTAGATATCATGGAAATAAGAATTTTCTGTTATTTAGGGGGAGTCATGCTTGGCAAAATGTATGATCTTCAGTAGGTAGTAAGAGTGTTGCAAAATTATGTAATTAAAGCAAAACAAGAGCTGATTTTTTTTTGAAGAAGAAGATAGTTGCAGTGTGGTGCTGGTGGCTCACCCCTGTAATCCTATGTACTCAGAAGGCTGAGATCTGAGGATCATGGTTCAAAGCCAGCCTGGGCAGGATGATCAATGAGTCTCTTTATCTCCAGTTAACCACCAGAAAACTGGAAGTGGCACTGTGGCTCAAAGTAGTAGAGGGCTAGTTTTAGACAAAAGTGCTCAGGCATAGCACCTAGGCCCTGAGTTAAAAAAAAAAAGTTGCCATAGAATTCCTGTATTAGCTTTGTTTTCTAGACAAAGATATTACTATGTAATTTTCTGTTACTATTTAGTTTCATCACTGTACAAGGTTAAAAGTTGTAGAAATTTCTTTTTGCATTTTGATTATAAAATCTTCCAGTCCTTTGGGAACTTTGAGATCATTTTATTTATTATTGTTTTATTTTATTTTTATTATTTTTATTTTAAAACCTGTTAAATGACATTTTTATGAACCCTCAAATACAAATTTGTGAAATGAAGATAAGACCGGCTCCGACAACATGATACACAAAACCACTAGTGTGTTTTCTTTTGGTTTGGGTTCATGAATGAGTTACAGGCGAGTCTAGAAAGGGACTAGCGAAAACAGGAAGATAAAGACATAAAACATGTACTCAGTTCCTAAGTTCATTTTGATGAGCTGCTTTGCAAAAATAAACGTCAGAAACAGAAAAGAAAAAAGAGAAAGGTGGGAAGTAGGATTAGAAAATTATTAGTCATAGAAAATACTAATGACATCTTGTTAATGTCACGCTTTATTTGCATAGGTTCTGCAGAAGAGACTAAAGAAAGTGTAAAAATCTTTACTCAAAGATTTCCTTTAAAAAAAAAAGAATACTCTTTTTAAAAGTTTCTTGATCCCTGGTCAATTTCAGAATGTGAGAGTATCTCTTTTTTTTAATTTAATTTTTTTACATTTTTATTATTATTATCTTTAAGTAGTTGTACAAACAAGTTCCCATTCTACAAAACAGTATATGAATACAAGGTGTCTGACAACATTGTCATCCATCTGTGAGAGCCTCTCTATGGCCCATAAAGATACTCAGACACTGTGTACAAGTCAGACAGGATGAGCTTGAAGAAGGCACGTCAGTTGCAATGAGCCTTCCCAGCCTTTAAATATATCAAGAGCTCATAGCAACATTAAGCCATGTGTTCCAGTTCTCATCTCCAGCATCTATGTCTGATGCTCTTTGTCCAGGCTACAGCATCTCACATCCTGATCCCTAGGAAGGATGAGGAGGAAAGGACGGGTTTTAGTTTCCAGGTCATTATTAATTACCTACATATTGTAAAGGTTGGTTTTAAACTTAGGCACTTCCCCTAGACAGGATTCACAAACAGATTGCCTGGTTAAGTCCTATGTTCCCGGGTTTTCCTTTACATTAAAGGTAATACAACTTCTTATTTTCTGGGGCAGTTCTAAGATAAGATGGCAGGATTTCCCTTGTGAGAGAAGACAAATGCTTCCATGCAGGCAGTCCTCTTATTTGTTCCTCCTGCCTAGACAATGGGAAGTCACAAACCTTTCACCTCTGGCCCAAGGCCACTGAGTCATCAGAACTTTAAGGAAAAGCATAGAGATAAAGTAAGAGTCCCCAGGAAGGAAGGTGTTAGCATGGCTTCCTATAGAGAGCCCTCATCCAACTTCCTGGCTTTTCTCTTGGCTTCAGACTCACTGGTACTCCCTCCCCACCTCCACCTTATCTCCCTGTGGAACACTTCCATTATTTATCCTGATTTAGGGGTGGGGAAATCAGTTTTCCTCTTGGTTCAGCTGGGACTCGGTTGGAATGAAAAACAATAAAACTAAAGGGAAAGAAAGCAAATATGAGAGCACAGGAATAGATAAGCTTACAAAACCCAAGTGCTTTTATTTTATTTATTTATTATTTGAATCCCAATCTCGCCAATGTCTCTGGTGAGATTGGCAAAGTGTAACACTCAGCTCTAATTCTTTCTCCTGGTCTCCACACTGTCTGGGCTGATAGGGTGGAGGCTAGACTCAGCTCCTCAGATTTCAGGTCACATGTTTCTTTGGAACAAATGATCTCTAGTGGAATTTCAGAAAGAATTTTTGGTTCTTTCTGGAGCTTGCCTGTTCTCTTGGAATTATGGCCTCAGGTTGTCAGTTCTAGCCAGGTCTCTACTGAATTTATGATTTTACTTCCCATAGACCCCTTTTGTTGGCCTAAATTTATTTTTCTGTCTTTCTAAATAATAACAAAGGAAACATTTCCCTTCCTTCTTTGTGAGGATCCTGACCTTGATCTTCCGGCTTTTCTAATCAGCCTGGCCATACCAGTAACTCTGTGTGGCTCTGCTGTCAGGAAATAGGATTTTTTTGAAAAGCTAATCTCCACCATCTTTCCTGTTTAAGTTTGGCTGATGGAGCTGGGTGCTCTGGTGGCTCATGACTGAATCCTAGCTACTCAGGAGGCTGAGATCTGAGGATTGTGGTTCAAAGCCAGCCCTGGCAGAAAAGTCTGTGAGATTCCTTATCTCCAATAAACCACTAGAAAACTGGAAGTGGTATTGTGGCTCAAGTGGTAGTGTGCTCACCTTGACCTGAAGAGCTGAGGGACAGTGCCCAGGCCCAGAGTTCAAGCCCCATGACCGACAAAAAAAAGTTTGGCTGATGGATATCTGGAATGGGATATTAGAATTGGGTTTACCAATTGGGTATCACAAATAATTTCTTCTTCTTAATTTAAAACCAGCTTCTAGGCTCACTGTGTATCCCTCCTTTCCTCCTGCCTTAGGCTTGTCTCCCTTAAATTATGACTAGCAGATAGCTCCTCTGGTCCTGTGTAAAACATACAGTCTCTATTGGACAATCCAGTTGTCTAGTTCAGGATGGCTACCATGATTGGATCATAACCAGGAAGGCCCGTGTCTATACAGATGGGATTTAAGTTGCTGAGAGGACCACGTGAAAAGGAGACTACTCTGTCATTTTTCTCTGTGTGCCTGGACTGGATTAGGAAAAAGGTAAATTATCCAATAAAATGTGATCTGTCCATAAGGCTTGTCAGGCAGATATGTCTTCTTTGTAATTGTAAAGAGAAATATACTTTACACAAATAAGAATAATGTGGTCTGGTTCATTGAGAATAAAAACAGAGAGGCCAAGGAAATTGAGATCAACTCTCTACTACATTCCCTATTCCAGTTTCATAAATTTCAATTCCTTTTCTGCTAGTCATTAAATTCCTATAAGCATTAGAATTGTACCTGGGTGAGTATGTGAATATACCAAGGTAACTTCTTTCTTGACCTTTTCTGGACCAACCATCTGACAAATATTTACAAAGCTCTGACTCCTTCCTTCCACACCTCTCCTCCTTCTTTTGCCACAGGCCTTAAGTGAGTCATGATCAGGATTAGAGGTGGTACTTAGGGTTGAGGCAAAATGAGAGAAAATATACTTACTCTGGATTGGGATCCAGGCACTCAATCTCTTTTTTATCTTTTTTTATCGAAGGTCCTGGAAACAGACTCATAAGAAGTTAGAAAGATCAATTACATGTCTAGCTCTACCACTATCATGCTGGTATGTCACAAGACTTCTCTGTTTCGTTGCCTTTTTACTAAGACAAAACTAGTATTATCCCTTTCTTTCTTCCTTCTGCTTTCATCTTTCTTTCTTGTCCAACTTCAACGGATCTGTTACACAGATAAATGAGCTATTACTGGTCACATTTCTCTGGGAAAAATCAAAACCAAAGTATGTTCTTTTTCAAAAGAATCTCTGCCCAACTCCAGTGGGTGAACCCAGGAGAATCATATACCAGGGCCAATACCCTGACAGTGTCACAGAATTTGGCCACCTTCCTTTGTGTGGATAGGCATTTTGTAGAATAAGTTCTTGCTTCACTGCAGGTAATGAGTGAGATACAACTTAGTTCCATGTATGAGATCTTGTGATTTTTCATTATAGTAGTCTCTCATTAATTTACCCAACTTAACCTCTGGTAAGTACCTACAATATACCAGAGCACCCCTTGGTTCTAGACACTGGGAATACAAGAGTGAATGAGGCACAAGTCCTCGAGCTTTTGAGTGTTACATATTCTTAACAGAGATACTCAAAATTAACGCTGGCATGCACACACATGCACAAAACATTAGGGAGCAGCAAGAAAAGTGGGCTGGAAAGACAGCAAGAGATTAGATAGAAGTTGGGCAGAGGCATATGTGAAATGAAGTGAAGAGAACCATGGCAACAATTGAGTGAATGCCAAGGTCCCAAGCTGGGACTATCCAGAGTGGGGAAAACTTAAGAGATGTTTGAAAGAGTCAGAGAGATAAAGCAGTCAGGACCAGATTGTGTAGTAAGATTGTATGGTAAGATTTTATTGTATGTGTGATGGAAAGTCACAGAAAAGACATGAATAAGGAAATGAATTGATCTAGTGTAGGAGGCTCTCTCTCTGTCTCTCTCTGTCTCTGTCTCTCTCTCTCTCTCTGCTACATAGAGAATAAGGCAAGAATGGAATCAGAGAGATCCACTGGAAATGCACTAGAAAGATCCAGAAGGTAGAAAAGGGTGTTTGGAGGTGAGCTAGTCATGATAGAGGTAGGAAGAGATGGTAAAATTTAATATAGATTGAGAGCAAATTTAAAGGAGTTCTTGGTAAGTTGAATGTGATAACTAAGAATGGAAGAAAAGCTAGGGAAGAGTCTAAGGTTTCTTTTTGGCCTGACCCACTGAAGTAATAGGAACATCATTCTATAAAAGAAAGAACAATAGGAGAAGAGTAGATTGGGTAAAATGAGAAGGGCAGCCACGTCCACGTGACAGCATGGAGAGTTTGAAGCATCTGTTAGTGACCTGAGAGAGGATGTGGAGTAGGGAGATAGACACAAGAGACAAATGGAAAAATGGAGGGCTGGAAATGGGAATTTAGGAGCCATTTACATTTACGAATCGTAGAGTAGGATGTCAGCTAAGGCAATGTTTAGAAGAGAGTGCGGCAAATACTTTTAAGGGTCTGAAATAATTTACCCTAAACTCTGCCTTCTTAAAGGTCGGTAGTAATCTTGACACAGAAAGATTCTGCATGATGTTGAGATCAAATTTTCAGACCAATCTTCTCTGATCAAAGTAATTATCTATTTGGAGGGATTGAGGTTTGAACTCAAGTCCTTGTTCTTGGTAGGCAGGGGCTCTACCACTGGAACCATTTCCCACCCCTGCCCCCTGCCCCCAAAACCCTTTTGGCTTTTGTTATTTTTCTAATAGGATATTTTTCTGATAGGGCACCTTTCTAGCATTTTTGCATGGAATAGCCATGGAGATCCTCCAGATCTCCACCTCCTAAGTAGCTGGGTAGTATCTAACTTATTATTGAAGATCTGTTCATTTTAGTCTCTTTAGTTTTCTCTCACTCTTTGAACCAGTAGCCAATGCAGAATAAATGCTCAATGAGTATTTCTGGACTCTTCCGTTCTTTTCAGAATATTTGTGATTGTGAGGATTTCCTTGAAGTTGTAGAGAAAGGATTTAGTAGTGATTTTAAGGGAAGGAGAAAGAGATTTATAATGTCATCAAAAATTTAAAAATTTCTGACAAGTACTGACTTGCTAAGTTTCTAAGGGTGAATGTGTTTCAAGGCTACAAGGTAATCACAAAAAAATAAATGTCTGACTTTGGGTAAGCTGAGACCTGGAAATACATGCATGTCCTATTACCTGGTATGGAAAAAAAAGCTTAACTTTGAGATAAAACATGAGTGAGAAATAGAATTTATTTCCTTAGAAGCTATTTTCTCCAGAGAAGAAAACGAGGCACTTTTGGCTTAGAGAGCTGAACCTGTACCTTTTAGTGAATCTCCCGTGCTTGCTCACTCAATTGGGCAACAGTATGGATTTTAGGAAAGGTGAGGCCTAATATTGCCTATTTGTTCACATTAGCTCAGGTTTTCCTTTTTGCCAAACTTACTGGAAATAAATATCATGAAAAACTAAGCAATTTCATTTCCTCCTCAGATCACTAAGGAACATTTGGTAAATTGCTGCTTTAGTGCATAAAATAGCTTCTTTTATCTTAGAAGTGTATTGTTATGTGCCAGTGGTCCCTAAATTGCTCTGAGGGGAAGGATTTGAAATCGGGCCCAATCAGGAACGACATGAACAAAAAGCTAGACGTGAGTATCTCTCAACCTAGTAGAAACATAGTTAAAATTGTACAGGCCAACCAGGTGCCAAAATGATTAGATTAAGTACAAGAAGGATTAAGGATTGTTCTTTAGCTGATTAGGTTCTTCTTAGACTTACTCAAAACTTTTATAACCCAAGACTCGTGTCCTGGTAAATATACTCCTGACAATGATAGTTGATAGAAACAGGTCTTCTGGGAAAGAGAGAGAGAGAGAGAGAGAGAGAGAGAGAGAGAGAGAGAGAGAGAGAGAGAGAGAGAGAGATCATCTTTGAGATGAGAAAAAAAGAGAAAGAAATGGAAATTTCCCAGAATTTTACATGCTATGAAGATACAGAGGGTTTAGTAAAGAAGAATTTTGTCTCTGAGTGACAGATGTTTGTTGTAATAGATATGGAAATCATGAGTACTGAATTCCTCTAAGCCTTTGTCATCATTGAAGCAATAGGTCCTGCACAAGGCACTAGAGACTTGCTGGGTCTCACGCCCTTTGGACAGGAGAGGGAGAGGGCAAGTTGGGTGGACTGGGCCCAAAGGTGGACAAATACTAATGAAGCCCAAGCTGATCTCTGTTTATCTAAATGTTCTTTCTCACTGAACAATTAGTCTTCATGATCAGAGCTAGGGTCTTCTCCAGAGATATTTTTGTTAACCATTTCTGCAGTGAGAAGCAAGTTCAACATAATATAATCATTTCTTCTTGGTCATTGAGACACTTTGACAGGCAATGTAAATCTCTGGGACTATTAACTAAAAACTACCTTGTGATGATTAATTCTCAGGATCCCAAGCTGAAATTTTTTTAACTCAGTTTAGAGATGATCAGTTTTAAAAAAAATGGGCTTAGAACATTTAAAACATCCAGGAACCATCAATACATATATAAATTGCCTATCCAGATGACATTTATCGAAAAGTTGTCACCCTTCTAGCAGGAAGGCCATTGTGTTCTCTTGGCCATACATTTCTGCCACGCCTGAGAATGGTGCCCATAAACTTGCTGACTAGAAGCCACTTCTGCAGGTCTACAGCCTTTTCTAATATTGACATGACAGTGAAGGAGAACAGTATGTGTCAAAGTATTTAGCAAATGCCTGGCTGAAGAGGTTTGCCATTTTTGCTTTCCTTTTCCATTGTGCCCCTCACCTAATTCCCACATATCGCTGATACCTACTTATGGAAAGAATAATGGAAGGAATAAATGGAGTTTTCAGCAAAGATTTCTATACAGGCAGGCACATTTCTAAATTTTATATTTACATTTAAAAAGGAAGAGTTTTGTCAATTAACCAGTCTTTCATAGATAGATAGATAGATAGCTATTGTTCAATGGTTTTAGAGCTAGTGAGTTTATGTCACAGGAACTCTAATGTGACATGTGAAGTCATCAATCCTTCCCTCTCTGCCTTGCTCTCCTCCTTTTTCCTTGCTAGCTTCTATACATTCCTTCTTTCCTTTTGACTTGTTTTTCAGCAAACATTTGTGGACGATTAATGATGTATGAGCTCACACTTGACTCTAACTGAGGGGCCCAAAAAGAAGAAAGAAGAGGGGGAGACAAATCTGCATGAGGTTCTTAGTGAAAAACCAGCAGCATTGAGGCTATTTTAGTCTTGGAGGACCAGATCTAAGACACCAGGATGGAAATGGGTGAAGTCCTCCCCCGTCCTGGCAGAAGTCCGAGCTGGGGGAAGGGAGGACAGCATGTCATGCCTCCTTATGGGACAAGGTCTGGACAGCAAGGAGGTAGAAGAGCACAGGGGAGGGCTGTGAGATAGACAGGGACCCTCTCTCAAAATACACCAGCACATGGGAGCTGTCAACTTAAGAATCAGGTGACTACTAAAAGAGATGTCCTACTTAAGAAGGAAATACCTTTTTGGTAGTAGAAAGAGTTGGAGCTTTCTTTGGTAATACTGGGCAGAGGGTAGGAGGGGATTCCCCCCCCCCTCAGTATTTCAACCTTTCCTATCAATCAAGTTTACTATTTTTTGTGGGGCTGGAACTCAGGGCCTCTGTGCTGTCCTTGGAGCTCTTTGACCCAAGGCTAGAACTCTACCACGTTGAGACACACTGCACCTTCTAGTTTTCTGGTGGCTGACTGAAGATAAGAGTCTCATGGACTTTCCTGCCTGGGCTGGCTTTGAACCAAGACCCTCTGATCTCAATCTCCTGAGTAGTTAGGATTACAGTCATGAGCTACCAGCGCCCTGTCAAGTTTACCTTTTAAAAAATAATTCCTATCCTGGCCAGTGCTGGTGGCACATGCCTGTAATCCTAGCTACTCACAAGGCTGAGATCTGGGGATCACACTTTGAAATCAATCCAGACAACAAAATCCATGAGACTTCTCTCTCCAGTAAACCAAAAGTCAGAAAACAAAAAAGCTCAGGGACAGCCCAGGCCCTGAATTCAAGCCCCAGGACTAGAGTGGCACACACATCCAAATCCACATCCACATCCACACATTGCATTTAACTGACTATTTGATTAAATGCATTTAACCAACATGTCTGAACACTGTCCCTGAGCTTTTTTACTCAAGGCTAGAGCTCTTCCACTTGAGCCACAACCCCATTTGCAGCTTTTTGGTGGTTTATTGGAGAGAAGAATCTCATGGACTTTTCTGCTGGGGCTGTCTCCAAACCATTATTCTTTTATCTCAATCTCCTGAGAAGCGAAGATTACAGGTGTGAGCCACAGGTGCTCAGCTATTAAATGATTTTTTAAAATTTACATATCCTGTAAATGACAGGCCTGGAATTGGAACCCACATCTGTTTGATTTAAAACCCTGTGTTCTTTACTATTTGTATTCCTTTGTCTTCCAAGGGTCTGTATTAAGGATTAGATGATAACTTTTTACTAAAATGTTGATAATTGTTTGCTTAAATGCCTAGTTATCCCAATATCATCTTAGTTTTAGGGAATAGATCTGAGAGTGCATGTTTATATTATTTTTTTCAAATATTATTACCTATACTTTTTTTTTTTTTTGGTCCGTCGTGGGGCCTGAAAGCTGGGCCTGGGCGCTGTCCCTCAGCTCTTCAGCTGAAGGCTAGCACTCTACCACTTGAGCGTCAGCCCCACTTCTGGCTTTTTCTGCTTATGTGGTGCTGAGGAATTGAACCCAGGGCCTCATGCATGTAAGGCAAGCACTCCACCACTGAGCCACCTTCCCAGCCCCATTACCTGTACCTTTTCTATTTAAAAGTGATTTCCTTCATTCCTATATATGTTTTTGCCATTTTAGTTTACTTTGTTATATTGTTCCTTTTTTTCTTTTGTCATCATGGTACCTGAACTCTGGGCCTGGGCACTGTCCCTGAGCTCTTCAGCTCAAGGCTAGCCCTCTACCACTTGAGCCACAGTGCCACTTCCTTTTTTTTCTGTTTATGTGGTGCCGAGGAATCAAACCCAGGGCCTCATGCATGCAAGGCAAGCACTCTACCATTGAGCCACCTTCCCAGCCCTATATTGTTACTTTTTAAGGAAAGAAGAAACACCATTGAATATCATAAAAATGGTCAGGGTTAACTCTTTATGAGAGTGTTCACAAGTAGTCACTATTTCCTTGTTACCCCAGGAACATGGGACAGGATGGTGTTTCTGGGAATCTGGGAACCCAGGTTCTAATCCAAGGCCTTCTGAGTTTGTTGTCCTGTATTTATCTTAGGCCAGTCACCCTCTTTGGCCTGGTACTGCTATCAGGTGAGATGGTTGGAAAAATTCCCATACCATAAAGAGTCTAGATATTGAAGATTGACCCCCACCCTGTTTTCCTAGGTGTATACAGACATCAGGCAAGCCACCAAAGATATGTGCAGACTGCCTGACTCAGGCAGGGCGATCCGACCTGAGTCTGGCTGTAAACATTCCATGGTGGGCCTAGCCTATAAGGCTTTGAGGCCAAGCTGTGAGGCCAGGAAAGGGTTAAGAGGTTGGAAGACTAAACACCGTTTCCTGTGAAGGTCAAAGCATCTAGGCAAAAAGCTTGAGACCTTAGATAAGGGAATAATTATCCTATTCTCTTTCCACACCTGCAGTCACACCCCTGCCCCCATACCAAACCTATATAACCCCTGTCTCCTTGCTCAGACCCCGTAAAAACCCAACTCCTGTCCCAGCGCTTTGCACAGTCTCCAAGCCCAGGTGAAGGCTTTGCCCCTTGCCTGTGGAAGATGGAGTCCGGCTGGTTACCTTCCTTTCTCCTCCATTTTCCTAACATGTATGGCTCCTTGTAATTTTTTAAAGAGAACATAGTCCTGAAAGGTATAATTTTGTACCATTTTGTAGAATTACTCCTGGCTCTAAGCATTTGGAAAGAAAAAAAAAACCCTTAGGAATTAAAGACATCTGACTAGACAGTACCTTCTATCTGACTCTAAAATGTATGATTAAAGTAATACTAGGTAATCTCCTAGTACTTTTGTACTGTTTCAATGATTTTCATTTGGTTTGTCCTTT
The DNA here is from genome assembly GCF_000151885.1 of Dipodomys ordii. Lineage (NCBI taxonomy): Eukaryota > Metazoa > Chordata > Mammalia > Rodentia > Heteromyidae > Dipodomys > Dipodomys ordii. The sequence goes on from NW_012267226.1 coordinate 14,963,487, forward strand.
CTGATCCTCCCAGGGACAATAGAAAGCAGTGAAGTGATTTCATCCAGGTTCTGGGCAGCTCTAGGTCACTCTTTGCTAGCTAGAGACAGAGCTGGGACAGAAAGGCTTTGTGACCCTTGCTCTCTCCCAAGCTCAATAAATATTAACTGTTATGGAAGGTCGCCTAAGACAAAGCTACATTTTATCCCAGTTTGACAGATGAGTAATCCCCAGTGATAAATTCCTTTTCTGAAAAGTCCAAAGTGTTTAGTTGAGCAGATTTGAGTCATTTGTGAAGTCACAGAGGTTAGGACAAACAATACTCACCACTTTTCTCTAATTCCGAGTCAGAAAAACAAGAGGGAAAAATTTTACATTTTGCTTCTCAGTTTAAAAAGGTCAAATAACATACTAAATTCTCTTTGATCTAAGATATGTTTTCTTTTAAAAAAAAGGATTATTTGCGGTTACAAATCTCTGTATTAAATGTACTGTCATGATTATGGAAAAGATAAGATCACCAGGCAAATTTTCACTCTTAAATTATTTATTTGTAATACAAACTGGTAGCTCATGGCTGTAATCCTAGCTCCTCAGGAGGCTGAGATCTGGAGACTCAATTGTGTTTTAATTTCTATGATTTTTGTAGAAGTACTATATGTACACAGAAAGAAAGGCTTAAGAGTACAGAAGGTATAAAATAAATATTTTCTGTCCCTTTTGAGCCCAGGTTAGTGTTTAGAAACCTGTACTGTTAGCAGTTGCTAACATACAGCAGTTACCATCATAATTTAAAATAACATGTGCGCATCTACATTTAAAAAAATTATCAGCCTTAAAAAATATTTGCTGACTCCCCTATGGTATAACCTCTGCTTTCATTGTATTTGATATTGGTATAATTTGTGGAGGGGAAGGGCAAAAACAAACCGTTTAAATAGGGATACAGGTGGACCCATTGCAACAATGAGATGTACAAGTCCTAATGTTGAAAAAACGAACTTTACAACTTTGGCTGGGCAGGGCGGGGCTGGGGGGGTGGGGGAGGGAGGGGCGGAGATGGGAAGGGATGGGAAGGGGAAACAAAGGAGGAGGCAACAATGCTTGATAAGAAATGTACTCATTACCTTGCCCAAGTAATTGTAACCCCTCTGTACAGTATTTTCACAATAAAAATTTTAAAAAAATATTTGCTGAAATTATCTCACAGACTTTCCTGCCCAGACTGGCTTTGAACTTCAATCCTCAAATCTCAGCTTCCTGAGTAGCTAAGATTTCAAGCATGAGTTGCTGGTACCTAGCTAAAAACTTTTTAATGTAAGGAATTTCATTCTATTATTTTTATTGCTTTTTCTTCATAGTCCTATACACTTTCTGAAAACCATGTATTTTATTGTATTTTATTTTTTGGTCATGGGGCTTGAACTCTGGACTTGGGCGCTGTCCCTGCGCTCTTAAGCTCAAGGCCAGCACTCTACCGCTTGAGCCACAGCGCCACTTCTGGTTTTCTAGTGGTTTATTGGAGATAAGAGTCTCATGTACTTTCCTGCCTGGGCTGTCTTTGAACTGCGATCCTCAGATCTCAGCCTCCTGAGTAGCTAGGATTACAGGCATGAGCCACCAGTGCCCAGCTCCGTGTATTACACTTCTGGGCATTAGTTTTTAATGTGTCTTAATTTTCTCTCATATTTTCTGTCATTTACTTCCTTTATCTTGCAGGTAACTGAAACTTCAATGATGTCTATGCTATTATTTAGCAATTTCTTTTTTTTGGGGGGGGGTCCGGTTGTGGAGCCTGAACTCTGGGCCTGGGCGCTGCCCCTCAGCTCTTCAGCTCAAGGCTAGCCCTCTACCACTTGAGCCACAGCGCCACTTCTGGTTTTCTAGTGGTTTATTGGAGATAAGAGTCTCATGTACTTTCCTGCCTGGGCTGTCTTTGAACTGCGATCCTCAGATCTCAGCCTCCTGAGTAGCTAGGATTACAGGCATGAGCCACCAGTGCCCAGCTCCGTGTATTACACTTCTGGGCATTAGTTTTTAATGTGTCTTAATTTTCTCTCATATTTTCTGTCATTTACTTCCTTTATCTTGCAGGTAACTGAAACTTCAATGATGTCTATGCTATTATTTAGCAATTTCTTTTTTTTGGGGGGGGGTCCGGTTGTGGAGCCTGAACTCTGGGCCTGGGCGCTGCCCCTCAGCTCTTCAGCTCAAGGCTAGCACTCTACCACTTGAGCCACAGCACCACTTCCGGCTTTTTTTCTTTTTTTGCTTATGTGGTGCTGAGGAATCGAACCCAGGGCCTCAGGCATGCAAGGCAAGCACTCTACCACTGAGCCACCTTCCCAGCCCCATGATTTTTAACTTGTAGTTTGTTAAAGAAATAATTAGCTTCCTCTGCTTTGATAGAATTACCACTTTCCTCCAAGTCAAGTCAGTTTATTTGTCTGAAGCTCTTACTTTTGTATTATTTTTTACACACAAGTTCAGGAAAGAATTAACCAATTTGGTGTAAATAGCTTCATGAGGTTCCTCTTCCATTGGGTAGGTCTGTTTCTCCAGAGATGCCTTTTTCTCCACCAGAATGAATGGTAGGAATTCTGTCATCAAGCTGGTGAGACTTGTTGATAAGGTAGGCTTCCCTAAAGTGTTTCTTTCTGAAAGAGAGTTTTTAGAACCCCAGACCCAAAGTCCAGGAATACCAATAATGGGGCCACTTGCCCCATTATGACAAATAACGAGACCTGGTGCAATGCAGAGAAATGATTTATTCCTGGAAGCCATGGGGGGAAAACCAGCACTTTAGTACATATTAGACATCTTCAGGGGTACAGACATTGGCTTCGAGTTAAATAGTAAGAATTGGAGACAGAGGATGGGAAGGGAATGCAGAATTAAAACAGTCTTAGGTCACAGGTATGGCCAGGTTGACCTTTAGCTCAATCTTTGTTCATAGAAGTGATCCAGAGACATTGTTATCTAACTTTATGACAGGAACAGAACGGGACTAAGCCCGCTCTTGAGTTCTGGGCTGTTTGCTTTAAGATAATAAGAAGACATGGGCCCATGGAGGGGCAGTTTGCCTGCCACACAAGATCATTATCACTGAATCTTCCCTTTCCTCCTGGAAACAAAGCGTGAAGAGATTGCAGCAGAGAATAGCTCAGATCAAAGGGCACAGCTAAAGTTGGGGGACTTTTAGTTGATTCGGAGGACCTAGCAAAGCATATTGTAAGTCTCCTTCTAACTTACCCCGTGGACAAAATATTTATCTGAAAGAAGAGAATGGATAGAGGCTGGGAAAGGAGGAAAGAGAACAGAGGGAAATTGGGTAATGTGTACCAAAATTATCAGACATGCCAGTGCCCTGTGGTACTGTAGGGTGACTGCTCTTTACAACAACCTATTTTATATTTGATGAAGAACTAAAAGAAAGGAGATCGAAGGCTCCAAATATGAAGAAATGTTAAGGAGATGGAATGCCAGTTGTCCTGATTTACACGATTGAATCATCATCCTGCTTTCCTAAGTATGTACAATTTTTATACGACAATTAAAGATAAAAGAACCTGCTGCAGAGTCTCCCAGGGAGGAGGCAGAGGTCAAGGTGCTTTTTGAGTTTGTATGTTTCACCTCTGAGCTTATTGTAGAGATTTAGAGTTTCTTCAGTGACTTCTCTCAGGCCACAAGACCCTGACTAGGAGCCTTCCCTGTGTGATTGCTTGCTTTCTAAAGGGCAGTAAGTGTCCTGGCTTTTTGCCTGAGGGCAAAAGTCTCAGCTGCCAAGCTCTGTTTACTCAGGTCATATGAAAGGGGCCCAGCTGTCCCAAGGCACTGAATGCAGCTGAGTAATGAGGCCACAGGTAATTGCCCCACAGTGTATGATTGCATGTTGATGGGTGTGGAGACTTCCTGGGTTCCCAAGAGAAGATGCATGCTCTTTTCTTAGGTCCAGACCTGTAGTTACTCCTGTTCTTGCTCATCCATCCATCCATCCGTCCATCTGTCTGTTTGTCCATCCTTCCATCCATCAGTCCATTCATCCATCTGTCTGCTTTGTATATTGCAGAAATCATTCTTTCTTTTTTTCTCCTTCCTTCCTTCCTTCCCTCCCTCCTTCCCTCCCTCCCTCTCTCCCTCCCTCCCTCCTTCTTTCCTTCCTTCCTTCCTACCTCTTTCTTTCTTTCTCTCTTACCTTTCTTTTTCCTTTCTTCCTTTCTTTCATTCCTTTCTTCCTTTCTTTTCTTTCTCTTTCTTTCCTGTCTTCCTTCTTCTCTCCCTTTCTTCCTTCCCCTCTCTTCCTCCTTTCTTTCTTTCTTTCTTTCCTTCTTTCTTTCCTCTTTTCTTTCTTTCTTTTCTCATTGCTGTTATTATCTAATTATTTTTTTAAAGACTTTTCTGTCTGGGTGCCTATGGCTCCCACCTGTAATCCTAGTTACTCAAGGGGTCTGAGATCTGAGGATCAAGGTTCAAAGCCAGCCTTGGTAGGAAAGTCCATGAGATTTTTATCTCCAATTAACTTCCTGAAAAGCTGGAAATGGAGTTGTGACTCCAGATCTATCTAGCCTTGGGCAAAAATGCTCAGGGACCATGACCAAGCCCTAAATTGAAGTTTCAGGACCTGTATACAAAAAACTGTTCTGTTACATGGATCGGACTTGGAAGATGGAAAGGGAAATGCTCAAGCTCACCATTACTCTGTGTGTCTCTGTGTGTGCATTTGCACGTGCATGTGCACGTGTGCATTTGAAAAGTCATAATAATGCATACAGTCAAATCCTTTTGAGACAAGATGGATTCCTGCAAATTAGTAATAACCTCTCTGGGTTTCCTAGTTGGTTCTGATGTTTTGCCCAGTTCATGATTGTTTAAAAAATATTAAATAATATCAGGAATTGCTATCATAAAATCTGAAAATGAAGACATTTAAAGTGATATTTAAAAATAATTTCACAAGCTGGGTGCCAGTGGCTCATGCAGGTAATCCTAACTACTTAGGAAGCTGAGATCTGAAGATTACAGGGAAGTCCAGGACACTCTGAAGTCTCCAATTAACTGCCAAAATGCCAGAAGTAGTGCTCAAATAGTAGAGCGCTAGCCTCGAGCAAGAAAAAGCTCAGGACAAGCACCCAGATCCTGAGTTAAAGCCTCAGGACCAGCACACACTCACAAATTATCTTACAGAATAATCTTCCTGAATAGGAAGGATAGTTTATTGTTGTTAGTGTTTTCTCAATCCCTTTATCTTGAGATTTGTGTGTGAGTTCACTTTTTTTTTTTTTGGTCATGGTACTTGAACTCTGGGCCTGGGCATTGTTCCTTAGCTCTTCAGCTCAAGGTAAGAGCTCAACCACTTAAGCCACAGAAACACTTCCGGTTTTCTTAGTGGTTTATTGGAGATAAGAGTCTTACGAACTTTCCTGCTTGGGCTGGCTTTGAACTGTAATCCTCAGATCTCAGCCTCCTGAGTAGCTAGGATTGTAGGTATGAGCCACTGGCGCCCAGCTCAATTCTTGAGTTACATATGAAGATTTCTTTGTGTATGCTTTGATTGAAGCATTGTTTTGTAAGGAGTATTGCTCAACTTACAGATTCTATAGCCACAAGAATGTCTTGTGTTTGTTTATTATTTATTTATTTATTTTAGTACTAGGAATTAAACCCAGAGTCTTGCTCATGATCTGTACATTTTCTACTCCTCTTCTGCCACTCAGCGAAATCCCTGGGTCATTAGTCATTTAGATTCTCTTTCTTCAGATTTCTACCCTTAGAAATGCCTTCATGAACGGCTTAACTGAAAACTAAAGGAACCATGTGATTTTTTATTGTAAAAATATAGAACTCAATCTCTGATATGAGCATTGTATTCAAAGAAGTAACTCTTAAGGTCAAATCTGGATTCTCCTGTTCACATGAGCAAATGTTTCAAATTCTTCTTTCTTCTCTTCCCTTCCTTCTCTTTCCTTTTTTTTTTTTGTGGTGTTTTGAATTCAAGACTACAAGCTTAAAAAAAAAGACTGCAAGCTTGATAGTCAGGCAGTGTACCTTAATCTTTACTAAATGTTTTTAACCTCAATTTTTCAAAAACTTATGTTCTTGTCATTATTTTACCCCATAGGACCTGATAATAATAGAAACACTTATATCCATATCATTTTCAATTTCATCCAGCTAACACTTATATCCATATCATTTTCCTTTTCCTCAGGCCTAAGAAAAGCATCAATGACAAAGATCAGGACTGGTGTTTAAAAAGCTCATATCTGCCAGGGTGGCTCATGCCTGTAATCCTAGCTACTCAGGAGGCTGAGATCTGAGGATCGTGGTTCAAAGCCAGCTTTGGCAGGAAAATCTGTGAGACTCTTATCTCCAATAAACCACCAGAAAACTGGAAGTGGTGCTGTGGCTCAAGTGGTAGAGCACTCACCTTGAGCTGAAGAGCTGAGGGACAGCATCCAGGCCCAGAGTTGAAACGACAAAAAAAAAAAAAAAAATCTATTGTAGTAAATTTGGTGACACACAAAGAACAGTACAAACTCACCTGTTCATTGTTCCACTACCCAGAGATAACCAACAATTTGTTAAATGTTTGCCTGGTCTACTTTATAATCCCTTGAAGTTTTAATTTATTTTTCTTGTTGCTGCTTTTTGTAGAATAGCTATTTTTTGTGAAATAATTCTGGGGAACATTTCTGAGCCAGATGTTTTGTAAATGTATACTGTTTTTTAAAAGAATGTTTTCTTTATGAAAGGAAAATTGAGGCATCCGCAAGTTATTGTTGATCTGATGCTAAAGGCCAGTCAACTGAAGATCACACACACACACACACACACACACACAAACACATATATTTATATATATGCACTTGCTGCCACCTAAAGGAAGGATGCTGAAAACACTGAAATGACATTAATAAGCTGAAGTATGAAGAGAGCTTATCCTGTGCTTTTTAACAAATCTTTACCAAAGTTTACTTTTTTCTCCTTTAAAATTACTCACTTTAATACATTGATCATGCAGTTCCTAGTACACATTTTTGGTTTTGGTTTTGGCAGTACTGGAGATTCAATTCAAGGTCTAGTTTCCACCTCATGGCCTCATTCCTTATCTGCTTGGAGACATTGTGTTTGGCTTTTCAGGAGACTCAGATCTTTGCATTCCTTTCTTAACATTATCCCTACTGTGGCAGGTAAGTTACTTCTCATCCATTTGTTCTCCTTCTTCCAAATATATAATCCTTTGATAAAATAAAGATTTGTCAAAATGTTCTTCTCTTTATAATTTTATACCTTCTTCCTGCCTTCAGTTATTGCTTGGTAGAACATGGATCATCTGGGGAAGAGAGTTGTTCTCTGGGGCTATTGTGACAAAATGTCACAAAATTAGTGATTTAAAGCCACAGAAAACTATTTCATCACAGTTCTAAAAGCCAGGACTTTCACATCAGTTTTGCTAGTACTAAATCAAAGTATTGACAAAGCCATGAGTCTTTCCGAAGCTCTAGAGGAAAATCTCTTACTCAACCCAGCTTCTGGTGTCTGCTAACATTCCTTGGCCTGTGGCCACATCAATCCAGTTTTTGCCTCCATGGTCACAATACTTCCTCCTCGTGTCCTGGGTCAACTCTCCTTGTGCCTCCCTTCTATAAGGAAGGATGCTGTGATTGCACCTAGACTTCACCCAGGTGATCTACCATAGCCTTTTTACCTCAAGATCCTTAACTTCATCACATCTGCAAGGTATTCCTTGTCAAATAAACACAAGAGCTGGGGATTCAGATGTAGATACAGGAAACCCATTTTTTTTGACAGTCTAATCACATGTAAAGAAGATAAATGTGCTGGACCACTCTGTCCCACTTACTGTCCATGTTTGAGATTCCTTGATGTACATTTTGAATCTTTGATCCAGTTGGAACTGATCGTGAAATAGAGCATCCTTCTTACCCTAAACACCCATCCAGTAAATATCTGGCCTCCTCTTCACCAAGATGAAAGAAAGATGACTAGTGTTTAAGCAGTGAAAATGAAAAAAAATGCTTTTTCTGCACTAAGTATAAGATTTGTTTTATGTAAACAACAACAAAAAAGAAAATAGATTTAAGTTTGAGGAGTTGCTTTGGCTCATTATGAAGTCTGATGAGTGACATGCCCTGGATACAAAAAGAATGAAAACTACTGATGGCTGACAACACCCCAGCTCCAGGCACCTGGCTGACACATTCCAAGCACTTGACATTATTTCTACAGGCAAGCAACAGTGGGTGGACTGTGTGGTTAGGAAATGATCACCTTTATACACTTTCTGGCCTTTCCCTGCCTTACAGGGAGCAACGTGACACACTCGGGCCGTCACTGTGACACATGCAGCAGTGGGTGGTAAGAAGAAAGTCAGTGATGGCCTTACTCATACTTCCCCAGGGCCCACAGGCCTAGCTGCTCCTCAGACTGAGCTTAAAGAATACGCAGTGTTAAGGTTTTCCTCATTTGTGGCATTCCCAGAGCCAGTAGCTCATTGCTTTCATGAGAGTTTCTATCTATGCAGTGAATAAGGATTTTTTTTTCCATCTTGTTTAAGAACTATTTAGAGTAGGTTGGCGAACTTGTTTTATTTTATTTTATTTATTTTTGGGTCTGGTTGTGGGGCTTGAACTCTGGGCCTGGGCGATGTCCCTCAGCTCTTCAACTCAAGGCTAGCGCTCTACCACTTGAGCCACAGTGCCACTTCTGGCTTTTTTTTTCCTTCTGCTTATGTGGTGCTGAGGAATCAAACCCAGGGCCTCATGCATGCAAGGCAAGCGCTCTACCACTGAGCCACCTTCCCAGCCCCAAACTTGTTTTAATATATTACAATACAGTTTCTTGAGCTTCTGTGTCTTCCATCACTACTGTTTCAGTGCTAAGACATACAAATAGAATAATAATATTTCTGAAAACTTGAGGCTTCAGGCTGGATCTCTTATTTCTTATTTCTATTTTCTTGTTAGTTTTAGTCTTAAAAATGTTATTTGGGGGGGGGGGACACTGGTGGCTCATGCCTTTAATCCTAGATATTCAGGAGGCTGAGCTCTGAGGATCATAATTTGAAGCCACCTAGAGCGGAGAAAAGTCTATGAGACTCTTATCTCCAGTAAACTATTCAGAAAAGGCCAGAAGTGGTGTGTGGCTCAAGTGGTAGAGTGCTAGCCTTGAGCACAAAGAGGCTCAGAGACAGTGCCTTCTATGTCTTGAGTTCAAGCCCCAGGGCCAGAAAAAAAAATTTTAAATATTTTTTTTATATTGTCTTGCTCTGTTGCCCATGCTGGCCCCAAACTTGTGGGCTTACGGGATCCTCACGCTTCAGACTTCAGCTTTCCCAGTAATTGGTATTTTGGCCTAGCTTAGGTTTAGTCTTAATCAAGATGATTATATCATTAAAAGAAGAAATGCAGCTTTTAAAAAACCCCTTTATTTTGTTGAACTGGAGATTGAACTTAGGCCTTACTCTACTATGTCCCCATCCCAAGAATGATGAAATTTGAGTCATATTTTATCCTCAAGCACTGACATAACAAACTGATGTTCAATTTTAAAACATAATCTATTTCTTTTATCTATGGATCATTGACATTTTGGTTTTGTTTTCTTCCACCCCTAACTCCCCACCTGCCAGCCACACATAAATACATATAGCTCAGACATCCTCCTCTTCATCCTCTTCCTCCTCCTCCTCCTCTGCCAGTACTGAGACTTGAATTCATGGCCTCATACTCTTGCTTTGCTTTTTTACTTAAGACTGATGCTCTACCACTTAAGCCATACCTCGACTTCTGGCATTTTGCTAGTTAATTGAAGGTAAGTCTCATAGACTTTTCTGTCCAACCTGACTTTACTGAAATCCTCAGATCTCAGACTTCTGAGGATTACAGACATGAGCCAGCAGTGTCTGGCTTTAGTTACTTTCATACTTCCTAGCATCCTTTTTTTTTTTCTGTCGGTTGTGGGACTTGAACTCTGGGCTTGGGAGCTGTCCCTCAGATCTTCAGCTCAAGGCAAGCACTCTACAACTTGAGCCACAGTACCACTTCCAGTTTTCTGGTGGTTTATTGGAGATAAGAGTCTCATGGCCTTTCCTGCTGGGGCTGGCTTTGAACCGTGATCCTCAGATCTCAGCCTCCTGAGTAGCTAGAATTACAGGTGTGAGCCACTAATGCTGGCTTAGCATCCTTTGTTAAAGTCTTACTCTCCTCTATTTGTGCAGCACCAGCTCTTTCTTCTTCTCACAGAACAATAAAGAAGAACTAAGAAAGGAGTCAGTGAATGGAAAAGAGGTTGTGGACAAATAAGAGAAGAAGAAGAAGGTCTACAGAGGAGTACTGGCTCTTAAAGAAAGTTCTTACATCTTTTTCCTGTTTTAACATTTGGAGCTAACAGCAAAAACCACACTTGATTTTGAATGATCTGTAGTGCTTGAGTCCATAGGAATAAATAACCAACAATAACAGAAATTAGGGCTGCCATCAATTTTCTTACATCTTCTCTTTCTCCCTCTTTGGCTTGCTCCCTTGTAAATACCTTAGCACAATGTACACTTGATTGGTCCACAAGACACTCATTTCTGAAAGTTGCTAAGGTGAGAGGAAGGTTCTCAGAATCAGAAAGACCACATTTCAGGTCCTGGTTTGGCTATGTAACCTTGGACACTTTTTTTTTTAACTTCCTTCAGATTTAGTTGGTTTTCATAATAAACATTGCTCTCATGAGAGGTGAATGAGAAAATGTATACAGAAATCCCAGTCTGGTGCCTGGCACTTCAAACACACGAAATACCAGCAGGGGAGGTCAGGGGAGGCCTCAGTGTTCTCTGCAGAAAGGGGATGCCACCCGTGCCAAGAGCTGTTTAAGGCAGAGGAAATTGGGTCACTGGCTCAGAAAGAGATTGAGTTCTACTTTGCATCTGAGGCCAGCAGTGCAAGGTTCCATCGTGTCTACTTATGACCCATGTCCTTCTATAGCCCTGGCCACTGAGAAGTGGCTAGCCTGTGACAGATTTTTGCACCTGTATCTGCTTCCTCATTCCGGCAGCCTAAATTCAATGATCAATCATTATCATCACCTCCTGGAAGAGATCCTACTCATGAATAGCCCATCTCAGTGGTACTTTTTACCCACTTAGGTGAAGCCTCCAAACCCTGCCTCCCTGCAGCCTTCCACCCTCCTCCACACCTGCATCTATGGAGTATTGTGCAGAATGACTGACAACCTCCTAGACCAGTAATGTGAGGGTCCGAATGTTGGTTCCTCTCTCCATTCACTGAATTTGAATCTTTCCTCATGTGAGGGTCTGAATGTTAGTTCCTCTCTCCACTCACTGAATCTGAGTCTTTCCTACCCAGGCACTGGTGGCTCATGCCTGGAATCCTAGCTGCTCAGGAGGCTGAAATCTGAGGATCGTGGTTCAAAGCCAGCCCAGATAGGAAAGTCAGTGAGACTCTTAATTACACACACACACACACACACACACACACACACACACACACACACACACACACACGCCAGAAGTGGAACTGGGTCTTAAATATAGTGGAACACTAGCTTTGAGCCAAAAAGCTCAGCGACAGCACCCAAACAGTGCTCCAGGACTGACACAGAAAAATAAAAAGAAAGCATAAAAAAGAAAAAGATGCCATGTATGAGGATACCAAGCGTGCTGGTGCCCTGATCTGAGATTCTAACCTCCAAGACTATGAGACATAAAGCTGTAATTATTTATAAAGCACCCAACCTAAGGTATTTTTATTATAATAGCCTGAATGCACTAAAGGTGCTGGTTTCATTCACTGCAAAGGCAGGGAAGTCCTCATGCTGCTCAGCCGCTTTTGAAGTCTCTAGGTCTATCTCTTCCTCACTCTCCCAGATCCAGGGTGACAGAGAGGGGACAGTGACCTCAGCTTCCCTGGGCTTCCCTGTGCCCTTCTATCACACTCCATGCTTCAAAGCTCTGGAAAAGTTCCCTTAGTCCAACTCCCAAAGCCTACTTGAAAAGTAAAGGGCACAAATGAGACTGGGTGGCTTCAAGAGCTTACCACAAAGGAGTGAAGGTACTTAAGACATGACCGTTGTTTTTTGTTTGTTTGTTTTTGTTGGTCGTGGAGGCTGAACTCTGGGCCTGGGCGCTATCCCTCAGCTCTTCAGCTCAAGGCAAGCGCTCTACCACTGAGCCACCTTCCCAACCTAGACATGACCAGTTTTTATTGGTGGATGGGCAAACCATTAATTTCCGTGTCTGACATTTGCTCTGATGAAGATGTGTGTGAGGACCTTTTGAAGCAGTAGAGCAGAAGATACATCTAGGACCTGTGATCCAACAGATTTAATTCAGGAAAATTTTATTAGTGTCACAATGATTAAATGACCCACAGAATTTAAGTACTCCCAAGTATCTGATTATTAATAAGTCACAGTTATCTGGTGACATTAATGGACATTCTCTCCGCTCCCCCCCCCCCCCATTAAGGCTGGTGCTCTACTGCTTGAGACACACTTTCAGTTCTGGTTCCCCTCCCCACCCCAGGTTAATTAGAGATTAGGATTTCTCTGTTCTCACCGACCTCAAACAGCAATCCTCAGATCTCTGCCTCCTGAGTAGCTAGGATTATAGTTGTGAGCCACTGGCAATCAGTATTCTTTTAAACATTTTTTTTCTCTCCTTCAAATATCTGCCATAAAATCACACATCCTTACAACTTCAGTTATTAGTCTTTTATTTCTAATCCAGAGAGTATCACAAATCCATCTTCAACCCATGTTCCTTTCTTCCTTTCTTTTTGTTTTTCTTTGGTGGTAGTTGGGCTGGAACTCATGATCTTAAACTTGCGAGGCAAGTGGTCTGTTACTTGAGCCATCTCCCCAAACCCTATTTATCTTTCATTCTTTTTTTTTTTCCTTCAGGTAGGTCTTGTCCCTGGGTAGGGCCTTAGACCACAATCCTCCTATTTATGGCCTCTTGAAAAGCTAGGATTACCAGTGTCCATCCTCTGATTTATTTTCTAAGGTTCAAAGTTTTATACATCAGCAAAAACAAATCCTTTGACTTCAGATTAAGATCCAGTTTTGTGTTCTTTCGGTTGTACATTGCGTCACCCTGTTGTTTGCTTTATTAGTTCATTTCAGGCTGATTCTCCTCCCCTTATTTGAATCAGCTGGGAAGGTCTCTGGCAGGCTGCTTACCGGACTCTCAGGATTTAGAATCCATCCTGTATAGCATTCATTCCTAGTTGTGTAAATTTGCCATCGTCCAGTGACAATTTTTCTCTCTACTTTGGCTCCATCTAGTGGACCACACTAGCCAGTGCCACCTCAATTTCATGGTTTACTAATTTCCAATAAGGTAGCAGTCTAATACGTTTTTCCTTAAAATTATTGTCTCTATCTGTTCAGGCTGCTATTACAGAATACCATGAGCTAGTTGGCTTATAAGCAATAGAGTTTTTTTTTTGTTGTTGTTGTTGGTCGTGGGGCCTGAACTCTGGGCCTGGGCGCTGTCCCTCAGATCTTCAGCTCAAGGCGAGCACTCTACCACTTGAGCTACAGCGCCACTTCCGGTTTTCTGGTGGTTTATTGGAGATAGGAGTCTCATGGTCTCTCCTGCCCGGGCTGGCTTTGAACCGCGATCCTCAGATCTGAGCCTCCTGAGTAGCTAGGATTACAGGCGTGAGCCACCAGCGCCCGGCTCTAAGCAATAGAGTTTTATTTCTTTCCCACAACTATAGGGGCTGACATGTCCAAGATCAAGATATAAACAAATTTGGTATTTGGTAAAGGTCACTTTTTTTTTTTTTTGATAGATGACTTCTTGTTCTGTACTCACATGGTGGGATAGGCAACTGAGGTACTTTGGATCTTTCTTCTTTCTCCCTCCCTCTTCCTCTCTCTCTTTCTCTCTTTCTTTGGGGGGGTTGTATGAGGGGAGGTTCAAACTCAGAGCAATTACACTTGCTGATCAAGTGCTCTATCACTCCAGTCCCACTTTTACATGGGTTAGTCATGTGTCACTATGTGCCCTGGGCCAGCATGGGCTGCAGTCTTCCCCCTGGTATATCTTTGCATTACTGTGCACCTAGCCTTGGGGCAGGGGTGGGAGGGAGGGGGAGAGGGGACAGAGATATGCACTCTTCAGCTCAAGGCGAGCACTCTACTGCTTGAGCCATAGCACACTTCCAGTTTTCTAGTGGTTTATTGGAGATAAGAATCTCACAGAGTTTCTTGCGTGGGCTAGCTTTGAACTGTGATCCTCAGATCTCAGGCTCCTGAGTAGCTAGGATGACAGGCATGAGCCACCGGCATCCAGCCACATTTTCTTTCTTGAAGAACAATTCTAGAGTTCCTTAACAGTATTTACTTCTGCTAGTAGGGGCTTTCAGAAGCTGTGCCCTTCCGTTCATGCCACTGATCCTTAATGGCTGTTTTCAATGTGCAAAGACAAAAGAAAATGCTTCCCCATGGGGTAATTGTTACCTTTCATAGGAAAACCTGGACTGACCTGGCACTTGGGTATTACACAGCTTCCCAAATCCTGTTCCATGCTCAGAGAAATGTGGTCCACAAGGGAATGTACAAATCCCAAATACTTGGAATGAATTCTATTTCTAATGGTTTCCCTTTGCTTTGACTCTCAAGTCCAGGGATGATTTTCCTCAATTCATTCATTATTCATAGCAAACTGGTATTTGCTGAGCATCTACCTCCTATGGGCTAATTTAGGAATTGTGAGTTTATTAACGCTGCTACTCTCCTGGAGCAAATATCTGGGGGCGGGTGGGGGGGAGGGGAGGAAGGGCAAGGTTGCTATGAGAACATAAAACAGATAAGTAAAGCCTCAGTATGTGAGAAGGCTGGTTAGGTGTTATGAGAACAAGAAAGCAGGGAGGGGTCATTAGTTGCTTTTTTATGCTTTGCAAGCAATTCATGAATGATGTGACATTTGAAAAGGTACCCAAAGAAAGAGGGGGAGTGAGGCCTGTCTGAGTATCAGGTGGAGCTATCCCCAAAATAAAACTGACAGGGCTTGCTGAGGGGTTCATTAGATGGGAGACCATAGGAAAAGAGTTCTCAAGCATGACTGCTAGATTTTTTTTGTGGGGGGAGGGGAAGCTTAGAAGGGGAATGGATGTGTGAGGCCTTGGGTTCAATATCTGACACCAAGACAACAACAACAACAATAACAATACCATCAAAGAAACAAAGTAAGACCCAGAAGATAGAGCTATTAATTGATGTAGAAACAACTATGGTAAAAGGTAATGAAGAAATGAGTCCTTCTGTTCATTTGCATATGTTAATTTGAAGTGCCTGGCTAGGTATCCAGGTGTAGGTGTTGAATGGGTAGTGGGAAAATCAGATGCGGTAGACAGAGCCTGAGCTAGCGATACAAATTTATGCTTTCCCAACATGCAAATCCTTAGGTGTGTTTTATAGCCAGAAACCAGTCTGAGATTCCTCAATAGGACTAAGGAATAAATAGAAAGTTAGGATGGGTCTCCCGGGACATTCCAGTGGTCAGAGCTGGGGATGGGAAGACGGGCCAATGAAAGGAGCAGAAGAACCGGAAGTGCAGTCTGTGAACACAAGGTAAGGAGTGTGATGTTTGTACGTGACATGACCAATGCTCTGCTGATGTGAGACAAAGATGGGAAACTGACCGTGACATTTAGCTGCGGGGGAGTCATCACTGACCTTAACTGGCTGATTTCAGTGAAGAATGACGTGTAAGTCTCAAAGGGATGGCTTAAAGGTGTAATGGGAGGAGAGAAAGGGAAGACAGAGTTAATATACCCCTTGACTTTTTCCATAAAGAAGGACAGAAAATGGAACAATAGTTGGAGGGCTTTGTAATATCAAGAAAGTGTGTGTGTGTGTGTGTGTGTGTGTTTAAAGCCAACTTTACCAGGTATTGGTAGCTGATGACTGCAATCCTAATCACTTAGGAGGCTGAGATCTGAGTTTCCTGGTTCAAAGCCAGCCTGGGCAGAAAAGACCATGAGATCCTTATCTCCAATTAACTACCAAAAATGCCAGAAGTGGAGCTGTGGCTCAAATAGTTGAGCGCCAGCTATAAGCAAAAAAAGCCAAGTGGGAATGTGAGGTACTGAGTTCAAGCCCTACAACCCACACAAAATGAATAAGCAAATGCCAAGTTCATTGATGTTTAATTCACATAGAATAAACGCTCACAGTTTAAGTGTACTCATACAAGTTTTTTGGTTTTTTTTTTTTCTGTCAATTGTGGGGCTGGAACTTACAGCCTATGCACTATCCCTAAGCTTTTTTGCTCAAGGCTAGCACTCTATCACTTTGAGCTATAGTGCCACTTCCAGTTGCCTGGGGTTAATTGGAGATAAGAGTCTCAGGAACTTTCCTGCTTGCGCTGGCTTTGAACCATGATCCTCAGATCTCAGCCTCTGGAGTAGCTAGGATTACAGGTATGAGCCACCGGTGCCTGGCCTCATATATAAGTTTTAACAAATGTATACTCTAGTAACCACCACTCTAGTCTCTACACAGAACATTTCCTTTTCTAGAGTATTCTCTTACTACTTTTCTGTCATTATTTCATCACTCATAATTCCAGATAACCACAAGTTAGATTTTGCTTCTTTTAGCTCTAGACTTAGCATATTGGAATTGTGCAGCATGCATTTTTTTCTACTCTCTAGCTTCTTTTGCTTGGCATAATGGTTTTCATATTCATTCTGGCCATATTTGTTAGTCTTTCATTCCTTTTTTTATTGCTGACTTGTATTCTATAGTTTGGACAAAGTTATTCCTGTATGGACATTAAGAACCATGTACAAAACTGTGAGGATTGCATTTCATTTCCATTGGGTATATAAATGTGTACATTAAGAATATATTCAAATTGATACTATTTATCTTTAAAGTAAGTGTTTTAAGAGAAATGGAATATTGCCTTATCAGTCTTTAATTTTAGCCAGTGTTGTGTAGTATATCATTGTAGTTTTGAATTCCCTGATGAATACTACTATTGATCATCTTTTCAAGTACTCAGTTTTGTGTGTGTGGTGGGGAGGGGTACTGGGCTGTTACTCAGGACCTTGAACTCTTCTTTACCTTTTCTATTCCAGGTTTGTGCTACCACTTGAGCTCTATCTCCACATCCAGCATGTTGCTGGTTGATTGGAGATAAGAGTCACCGAGTTTCCTACCTTGTCTGGCTTTGAATCAGAATTCTCATATCTCAGCCTCCTCAGAAGCTAGGAGTATAGGCATGAGCCACCAGCACCTAGCCCAGAGTTTCTTTGTTGTTTGATGAACTTGACAGCTTTAAGGAGTACTAACCTACAGAAGGTTTCTCAACCGAGGTTCCACTGTGGTGATTCTCATGATTAGTGCTGTACTTGGGGGTGTGTTTTGAGTATGCGCCCTAAAGATTTGTGCATTGGCCACCTGATCTCAGCATGGTGGTGAAGTGAGACAGAGGAATCTCTAAGAGTGGGGACCAAATGGGAGGTTATGAGGTTATTGGGAATGCAATGGAAGGAAAGGGTCAAGGCTGGACTCTCACAGTGAGTTAGCTCCTGAATCAGCCATTGAGGAAGGGTAAGTCTGGGCCCGGAGGCCCTCTGACTTCCTGTCTGACTGGGATCTCTTCCACTACCTGCCTCTGGTATTGTTATATCATCCACCATGAAACCCTCATTAGAGGCCAGGTAGATACCATTACCTGACCTTCAGCTCCCAGCCACCCAAAGTATCCGCTAAATAAACACTTCCTTGTAAGAACCCAGCTTCAGGTACGTTGTTACAGCAATAGAAAGGGAGCTAATGTAGTCAGTCTGGGGTTAGGAGACTTAGAGGAAGATTACAGAGTTGATGTGTCATTCCTCTCACATCATATTCATGGTATACATATCAACAGGATCTCACTATTGGTGCTGGAGTAGGTCCCTTGACTGAGGTAGTATTTCTCAGGACTCTCCTGTAAAGCTATGTCTTTTGTGTCCCCTTCTCACCTGTACTCCTGGGAACAAACCCGTTATGTACAGATGTCCCTGAGAGGTGAGAATTGAGCCTCTTCTCTTGAGGGCAAAGTATCTTTATAAAATGACTTGGAATTCTCCACAGGAGAGATTTGTCTAGTTTCTACTCTATGTTTAATTACTGATTTTGACCAGTATGGATATCTATTTTATGCTTTAGGTTAAAATCCATGGTTTATTTTACTGTTGAAATTGTTCTATTGAAGAGAAAAGAGGAGAGGAGAAAAGGAGAAAAAAAGGAGATGTGAAGAAGAACAAGAGGAGGAGGAGAGGAGAGGAGTGAGGAGAATAGAGGAAAGGGGAGGAGAGGACAGGAAATTGTTGATTTCCCCATTGGTAACTTTCTTGGTTGGCTCCTGTGACACATTTACATCATTGTGTGTGTGTGTGTGTGTGTGTGTGTGTTAGAACTTGCTCAATTTCAGGTACTACAAGTTATTTATCTTTTTGTATTCCCTCCCTACTCCTCAGGGCAGGCATTTCTTCAAGGATCCCTGGTTCTTTTTAAATTAGAGAACGATACTGGAGATCATGTAGGTATTTTACTTATTTTATGATGGACTCTCATTACCGGTGTCAGGAATAAGAAAATATTGCTATAGTTTCTGCAAACAAAGGATAATGGAATATTATAGGCAGGTGTGAACCAGTTACCTTTAATAACATGGATACAAACATACAAGTCCCCAAACATACAAGTTTCAATTGAAGAAGCAATTGAAAGTATGAATACATATATATTGATGTATATAAATTGTTATAAAAAAACCCTTTCCACAAAGAAAACTCCAGGCCCATATGATTTCATTGGTTAATTAAACATTAAAGAAGAAATAACATGAATATGACACCAGCCTGTTCAAGAAACGGAGGAGTGAACACTGCGTAAGGCAGTTTATGATGTCATAAGTCTAACATCATACCTGACAAAAATGTAAAATATCTTTTCTCTCTATAAATACATACATATAAAATATAAATATGTAACTAGAACATGTAATGTATACATTATATAAATATATTTGAGAAATTCTTTTTCAAATATTGGCAAGTAAAATCCAGGAATAGAAAAAGAGGATAGTATATCATGATCAAATGGATATTATTACAAGGATGTGAGGTTCACCCACATCCAAAGACATACATCAATATATCAATGCATCTTTTCTCTGGAGCCACAATTTCATCTGTGGTTGCTCAATGCCTGGAAAGAATTACTTTTCTTTGGGTCCAGATGTGTAGTGATGGCAAAGGGGCAAACTAGGCCAACGCCCTTTTCTCTATAACTGCCCGAAATGAAAACTCTGGTATTGGCTCCTTGAAAATGGACCATTTTACATGTTTGTACATTGATGGAAATGACTCAGTAGACAGTGAAAGATGGAAGGGGATTGAAATGTTGATTTTGTGAACAACCTAGACTTCCCCATCTCCTCCACACCCCCCCCCCCCCCGCTTTTCATACCTTGTTTGGGCAATTGGCCATTTGTAACTTTAGGCTCTTGGGAAATAGAGGTTTTTCCTGTTCACGCTCCAGCTACTGCCCTCTACCTTCTGGGACTTGGTTTCTTGTTCCAGATTATGGAATGCTTGTGAGAGTCAGCCTCCTTTGGCTATAAGGGCACACCTTGGCCATCTCACCAAACCACATGAAAGGAAGAAAATCTTTAGAGCTGACAGCAATGATCTTCTGATTTAAGATCAGTGACCATAGATAGCCTAAGCCGTAAGCTCATCACTCCTTTCCTTTTCTGATTTACTTTCTGAACTTTGAACCTGGTAGGGCCATAGCACCATCTAGGTATGATCTATCATTTTTTTTCTCAGATGTTTTCCACATCTGGAACTTCCTCCTTTTATCTTCATGCGACACTGAGATTGAGGACCTTACTCTTTGACTTCTTAGGCAATATAATCTGGCTCTTTGCCAACCACAATCTTCTTGGAGCTGGAGAATTTTGCTAGTACTGATTGCTTAGATATCTACTTAGTTCCTTTCCTAGCTCACTTCATAGTTACAGGCAGGGTAATAGATCATACCCCCCAGGCTATTGCTGGTCATTATATCCTGAAATCAAAATGATTCTGGATATCACAGTTCCAGATTATGCTTTCATGGTACACATTTTTTATGTTAAGGCTAAGCTGTATTTGATATTGCATCTTGAAGTGTCATCAATTCCAAAGCAACTGTCTTTGCATTCCAACTAGGGGACGGAAAGCACAGCATTTGCCAAGTGATTCCCTCTTACCTCATCTCATCTGTACCAGAGCGGCTTGCTGCCTCTATTGTAGAACACATGGAAATCTGGCATGATTTTCTTTTAAAATGTTGTGCCTCATCAACCAACCAAGTGTTACATTGGAATATGAATCATGGCAATGATTCTTCAATGTTGCATAAAGAAGAATTTATAAATAATGTGATACACATTTATCATCGATATAGGAACAAGAGCAAAGCTTTCAGAGCAGAGAAATGGCATTGCTCTTTCTTAATAGCCAGTTGAGAAGCAGCAAAAGGGGTAGAAATAGAATTGGCAAAACGAAGGCATTAAAAACATAAGATTAGGGGCTGGGAGTTTAGCCCAGTGGAAGGGTGCTCACCCGGCATGTGCAAGGCCCTGGGTTCGGTCCTCAGCCCTGGAAAAAAAATAAAAACAAAATAAAAACAAAAAATAAAAACACAAGATTAGTGCTAGAGGCTCAAGCCAACCTGAGCAGGAAATTATCTGAGACTCTTACCTCTAATTAAGCACAGCAAAGCTAGATGTGGAACTGTGGCTTTTGTAGTAGAGCATTAACTTATTAGTGAAAAACTAGCTAAGGGACAGCACCCAGGTCCTGAGTTCAAGTCCTAGACAAAAATAATAATAATAGAGAAATACATACTGAGATCATTAGTTATGGTCATGGATTGTGATAAGCAACTTAACATTTTGGGCTTCAGTTTCTTTTCTTTAGATTTGGACTATCTTTTTTTGTTTGTTTTTTTTTTTTTGGGGGGGGGAATCCAGTTGTGGGGCCTGAACTCTGGGCCTGGACGCTATCCCTTCAGCTCTTCAGCTCAAGGCTAGCGCTCTACCACTGGAGCCACAGCGCTACTTCCGGCTTTTTCTGCTTATGTGGTGCTGAGGAATCAAACCCAGGGCCTCATGCATACAAGGCAAGCACTCTACCATTGAGCTACCTTCCCAGCCCTGGAGTATCTTTTTAAAAAATCTAAAATCGTAATCATCTGAATTTATAAAACAAATGAACACAAGGATTTGGGGACAGATTACATTTTTCTTCCTGGGGTGCATACAGATTAGTTATACTGAACTGGCCCGCCATGTTTCAAGGAGTAATTGCAACTTTAAAATATTATTAAAACATTCAACAGGTGATGTATTCCCTTAGCAGTGTACGATGATATGTCATGATAATGACTTTAACTATTGTTAAGAAAAATACAAATTTCTAAGGGAAAGGATAAGGTGGCTCAGTGGTAGAGCACTTGCCTTGCATGCTCGAGGCCCTGGGTTCGATTCCTCAGCACCACATAAGAAAAAAAGCCGGAAGTGGCGCTGTGGCTTAAGTGGTAGAGTGCTCGCCTTGAGCTGAAGAGCTGAGGGACAGCGCCCAGGCCCAGAGTTCAGGCCCCATGACCGGACCCCCCCCAAAAAAAGGTTTCAATCATTTTAAGTGGTAAGAATAATGCTAAAGCATAGTCTTCAGGGTTTTAACTTAGCTTGTTATTTTTTGATGCGCAAACATAACTCCTTCACATAACATACCTTAGTGTTCCATAGCTAGCCACCCATCTGCACAGAAAGCTCTTCTTCCCTTCTCTTTCCCCACCCCCTCTCTTTTTCTCTTTAGCTTCATATTACTCAATTGTGGGGTGTAACCACAGTTTACTGAGCTAATCTTCTAATCAAGGACAACTGAATTGTTTAACCTAACATTTTGCAATTACAGAACATTTTGCAAATGCCTAAGTCTATGCAGGTATCATTTTGTTCTACTTAACTTCTATATGGCTATTTAGAAGATAAATTCCTGGGGGGGGATAGGGATGGGACTCCTGGGTTAGAGGGTAAATTAATTTTTAATTAAGAAAAATATTATCCTATTTCCCTCAATAGACATTGCACCATTTCTCCTACTGACATAAACAAGATTGCCTCAGGCACAATGAGCTGTCAAACGCTGGGCTCATAAGTCACTGGGAAGATACAATGGTATGCGATTTTATTTTGTAGGAGGATAACTTTGAAAAAAAAAAGAGTTGGAAATTTAAAATGCCCATCACATTGAAAGTAAACCACTCTGCAAAATGGGGTTTTCAAGGTAGCTTCTAAATCTAAAGCCTTGCTGTGGATAATCTCATAAATTACAAGTGCGATTGAAAGAGAATAAACTCTTTAACGCTCAGCTTTAAGGAAACCTGATAGTTGCTCTCTGGTAACTCAGTCTTAAAGCAGATAGTGCAATGTTGCATTCCTGAGGACTGGCCTTTGATTTTTTTCTTCTTCTTCTCCCTTTCTTCTTTCCCTCCTCTTTTTTCTTTCCTCCCTTCCTTCCTTCTTTCCTTTTTTTAAATATTTTTGGAGACAGGGTCTTTTCACGTAGCCCAGGCTGGTTTTGAACTCTTGATTCTTCGGCCTTTGCCTCCCAAGTACTAGGATTACAAGTGTGCACCTAATTTAGCTGAATTCCTAAATCTGGTCCTCATTTTAATAACACCAAACATAACTGCATATTAATGAACAAAGAATATACCTAATGTCATGAACAGATATCCTAGAATAAAATGTCAGAAACAAGAAGACAACTGAACAAGAGGACATACTTTTTAATACTGGGTTAAAGTCCCCCCAAAACACACACACACACACACACACACACACACACAGAAGTATTTCTTTAAATTCAAAGAAATGGAAAGAAAAATAGGAAGTGTAGATTCTACTCTATTGTTCCTTAACTCTGAAAGTGAATGAATCTATTTTGTACAGTGCTACACAAAATATGCATATGTGGTTTCATTTGTGCTTGTATGTTACCAAAACTATTGTGCCCAAAGCCATCTAATATCATTGTTTTTAAGCAACACCTGAAACCTCATTTAACTTAAGTCTACACAGTGCTGAAGTTTATTCATTGGGGAAGTGGTGAGGATGTTATTATCTATCATATAGAGTTGTTGGGTTTCTTTTCAGTGTTAAAGATTAAAAATCAAACCATCAGAAGCATCTGAAAGTGTGCTTGGCACAGAGCAAGCTTCCGATAAATGTTGGAAATTTTTTATGACTCTAGACTCTTCAGATTTGGCACTGGTAAAACACATGGGAGGCACATTACGCCTTATCTCTTCACATTGAGGGAAGGTTGGAAACCTTTCATTAATGTTCATAGCCAAAAGCACCTCAGAAAGACGGTGGAAAATGAATCGCTAATGGTTTGTGTTGATGCTGAGCTTGCTTGATATTTAAACTCAAATGTAGAAGGAGAAAAGAGTGGCCCTTTGCCACGCTGACTCCAGTAGAGTCTGCTTAGCATGGGAAACCATCTATCAGACCATGATAGGGGCTTCAGAGACCTATCGCTGAGTTTTGGGACTTCACCGAAGTCTACCTCAGAGAATGGGGCTTTACAGAAACCTATCTCCAAGTTTTGGGACTTCACCGAAGTCTACCTCGGAGAATAGGGCTTCTAAGAGGCCTACTCCTGGAAAAAGGCTGGCAAACCCCTGGGAAAGATGTGTTTCTGCCTTTCTTTCCCTCATAAGAGTGCCTATTAATCTTTTACTGTTTCTACTGCTCTTTGTACTTACTCATTGTCAACATTTCCTTATTCAAAGCTCTTTCTTAAGAGTGTTGACTACTCCAATATCTGATGAGTGTCCTATAAATATGACTAACTCACCAGAGTTAAGTGCTACCCTGAAACCCCTCTTATGGAGTTTAGTAGACAAGTTATAAGTAAATCTAAAAGTATTGGGGGTTTCACAAAGTCACTTCAGCAGAAGGAATTGTTTGTAAGGGACTTATTAGAAGCTGTAGGCTCAGTTAGAACAGAAAGAATGTATGGCAATTGCTGAGGCAATTATTTAGGAGAAAGAATTTCCTGCTATTTACTAAGAGAATTGCTAGACCTAGAGAATTGCTAGATCCAGGTCTCCATGAGGTTTACTATTAAAGAAAAAACAAGAAAAATCTTATGGGAAAGTTAAGGCCTCTATAAAGATAGGTAATGGTTAATTGGTGACGAACATCAAAACCTGAACCCATTGTATTCCTTAGAGATAAGCCGAAGACAAATGCCAGCTGCTGACCACCCAAGAATGAAGCCCTGCAGCAAGATTGTGTAACCTTTTGCCCTCTCTCATGGTGACTTCTGTTATAAAAGTTTGCTATTCTCTGCATTAAATCGCATTCAGCATCCACTCCTCTTGTGTGTGAGTTGTCTGTCTGCCATCTCCCCCCCTATTCCAGGTTCCTCCCCTAGGTATCCTCCGTTGTCCCGACAGAACCCGGTCCGCGGCAGCCCTTCATATCCATCTAGCTTTGGGTCTTGGAGCACATGCATCCAGGACTTTACCTGGCAAAAGGCCTTTTGCAGATGTAGTGAAAGGTGGAACCTAGAAATGGGGAAATGCCCTGGGCATTTGGGGTCCAAATGAGTCACAGGAGTCTTTAGAAGCAGAAAAGCTTTTCTGTGTGGTGGGAGGACAATGAAAAGGGCAAGAGAGATGCCCGGAGAGGACTCACCAGCTGTGGCCAGCTTTCAGACAAAGAACTGAGCCACTAGGTATAAATGATCTCTGGAGTCTGTAGAAGACTAGGAAACATATTCTATCCCAGAGCTTCTGAAAAGGAGAGAGAGACCCTGCAGACACCTTGACTTGAGCCTTGAGTTTGTGGCAGATTTCCACTCTAAGGACTGTAGCATAATAAATCACTGACTCCTATCAGACTTCTGACCTAAGAAGGGGAAAATAATGTGTTATTATAGCAGCAGCAACAGAACAGCCAAGGTAGTGATCTTTCACAAAGACAAACTTAAACCTAATGATTGAATATTTTGTAATAAAAATTAGAACATGTCAAGGATTGATATGGATAGATATATACATATATGTGTATATATATCACTATATATACTATATTCTATTGGAAAGAAGACAAGCCTGCAGGGAGGGAAGATCAATAAGACTAATAGGGAAATTTATTTAAATAAGTAAGTTGCATCTTTAATTTGAATGTAAGAAACTGAGCAATCCTTTTCCTTCTGTCTTGCATTTGAAACCAACAGCAGCTAGATTTGAATGGTGAACTCACAAACAGTATGATTCCTAAGGAAGTCACAACCACAGCGAGCCTTGGTTTCCTCATCTGTAAAACAAGAGGACAAAGATTGTTTTGTGCACTACTGTACCTCCAGCCCAAGCTTCCAGTGTTGTTAATAATCAAATGAGCCAGAAATGGTGAAAGTCTAATATAGTTCCTGACACAGCCCACTACTGAATGTCTTCTGTGCAGAGTCCTGGTTTTGACCAGCAGATTCCGGGGAAACAGATGAAGAAATGCCCATGCAGTGATATATCTCAGAATATTGTTTATTAAATAATATTCAAATTACCACCATGGGGCAAGAAAGGAGTTTAACTGTAAAACACAGTGTTTCACAATTAAACTCAAAATTTCTTTCAACCTCTGATACTATCGGTTCAAATTAGCACAATGAAAACTTTAAGGAGTTTACAGGAAAACAGGCAAAAGGACACATTCCGAGGGGAATGACAAAAAGTCAAGAAGTTCTTTCGCACATTTTGGTAAGGGATCCAGGAATTTCCACTAAGATAAGTACATGCAAGGGTGATATCATTTTTTTTTCTCAGTCGTGGGGCCTGAACTCTGGGCCTGGGCGCTGTCCCTCAGCTCTTCAGCTCAAAGTTAGTGCTCTACCACTTGAGCCACAGCACCACTTCTGGCTTTTTCTGCTTCTGTGGTACTGAGAAATTGAACCCAGGGCCTCATGCATGCAAGGTAAGCACTCTACCACTGAGCCATCTTCCCAACTCCAGGTGATGTCTTTTGACAGGAATTAATACAAAAGGTCAAACATTCATAACCCTGTGTGTTTTAGACACCAGAGTAAAAACAATCATTCAGACAGTGGTTTTCTTCCATTGTACGGTCAGATCTTCTGCAGCCAGTCACAATCCCCACAGGACTCTGGGGTTTCCAATAGCAGGGTACTATGCCAAGTACTGAGGAGAGGATAACAAAAATAGCATCCCTACTCTTTGTGAACTCCAGTGGAGAGATACAAATTATGTGTGATAGAACAAAGTTCCATGAAGCTTAGGCTAGGTCCTTAATAAACATTGGAACTTTATGGCCGATCTCTGTATACTACAAGGCACTTCCTATAAACATCATTCCATGTGAAACTATGGACACAGCACAGTTTATGAGAATACATGCAGGGTG
Organism: Dipodomys ordii; assembly: GCF_000151885.1. Lineage (NCBI taxonomy): Eukaryota > Metazoa > Chordata > Mammalia > Rodentia > Heteromyidae > Dipodomys > Dipodomys ordii. Next base: position 14,989,987 of record NW_012267226.1, read on the forward strand.
TAGGCCTTTAGCTGACAATGAGATGATCTGTTGGGATGAGTAGGTATGGCTTCATGGGAAAGGTGGCATTTGGAGAAAGGGGAGATGGTTTGAATGTCTGCCTTGCCCCTAAGATCCAAGTTGAATTTTAATTCTCAATCTAGCGGTATTAAGGGGTGGGGTCTTCAATACCACCCAAAAAATGAAGAAGGAGAAGAAAGAAGAAGAGGAGGAGGAGGAAGAGGAGGAGGAAGAAGAAAAAAGGAAGAAGAGGAAGAAGAAGAAGAGGAGGAAGGGGAAATGATAATGTTTGAGGATATAGATATGTTTAAGTTGATTTAAGCACTTACCTAGTCTGCATCATTTTGTGATAGCAACAAGAACTTCAAAATATGGATTTAATAGAAGAGAAAGATGGGGCAGTGGGCATTTTATGAACAAAATACACAAGAGCACACACTCAATGATGCCTTCACTAATCCCTCTGGAATTCTGTAATCTTTAGTTAACAGTTGCTTACCTTTAAAACTCTGGACAACATGTTTCCATCCTCTATCTCCATGATCACGCTGAATAATTCTGATGCTTACTAAGGAATATTGGAATGTGTAAGCTTCTTTATCTGAGATCTCTGGGGTTACTCAGGCAAATATACAGTCATTTTGTGTATATAGAGCTTTGTCCTCAAAACAGAATGCTGTTTTTCACCCAAGTCAAAGCTGGATCTGGATTTTCTAGAGGAGGGCTGGGCAGAGAAGGAATGTGTGTCTGTGTTCCTTTCATTCTCATTAAACCATCTGACCTTGAAGATTTGATCGCGTGAAAAACCATAACCAAAACCAAAACACCAAAAGCAACTATTCCTTTACAGCTTCCTTTTCAAGATTGTCCGAATTTTGTGGTATCCTTTCCAACTCGAATGATTGTTCTTTACTCAAGCCATCTCCACCAATAAATGTAATATGATCCATACATTGTCTGGACTTCGCCCAATCTATACTGTCTTCCTATGAATTTTGTGTATCTGAGTGTGTGCGCATGTGCAGGCATTATGGTCTGAACTCAGGGCCTGGGCACTGTCCCTTAACTTTTTTTAAGGCTGGCACTCTACCACTTGAGCCACAGCTCCACTTCTGGCCTTTTGGTACTTCATTGGAGATAAGATTCTCATGGACTTTTCTGCCTTCATTGGCTTTGAACTTCAATTCTTAGATCTCAGCCTCCTATATAGCTAGATTATAAGCATGAGCTACCGGAGCCTGGCTTGGATATTCTTTAAAGCATCTTATATTGTATTTAGAGCATTTATTTACACTTTGTGTCTTTAGCTGTTTTATGGGAAAGGCTCGGGAAGATGTACTGAGCATGGTTTGTGACACTCTGGACATTGTGTGTCCGTTTGTCTAACCCTGGAAGTGGCCCTGACATGCTATATCTTATCCATGAGTTACGGAAACACTGATCCTTGGAGAGAAAAATTTATCCAAGGTCTTGGATTGCTTATGTGGTAGACCTTGGGTTTGAACATTGCCTTTTTTTCTGATCTCAAAGCCTCTCTTTTCATTACATACTAACTACAATGAAGTATATTTTACAATTCATTTTTCTGGTTTTAGAAATTTCATTCGAACAAAAGAAAATTTCCTCCCAATTCTCATTTTGTGTACACAGCATTTGTCTGACCTACCTTCTCTAGCAGCCCTAAATCTATTCATGACTGTAACAATCTATAATGTTATAGTCATAATTGTAAAATAATTATGCATACCTTCTATAGGCATTTGGAAACTTTCCAAAATCTCTTACCGTCATTATTTGATATGCCCAGAATAGCTGTTGCTGTAAACTGTTTTGTTTTTCTAGGGAGTGGGGAGTGAGAGAGAGAGATTTAGTTATTAACCAGAGATTGTTTTTACTGGGTATTTGCCTCCAGATATTCTTTTTGGCTTTATCTTTTGAAATGAATCGTTCCTGTTAGGCACATTTTAAAAGATTAAGACTAAGACGAAGAAACCGAGATACATGTCATAATCATGATGGAGGATCTTTAAAAGCATTCTTCTACAGTTTAGACATTGAGGATATTTAAGTGTTGTTTCAAATAATTTCTTCAAAGTATATATTACCTCATCATTTTACTTTGTGTAGTTTTTATCAGTTGTAGAGAATATTTTAATGGTGATCAAATTTGAAAACTTGAATACAAGATATGCCCACCTTTCCATGTAAATACTACATTTTTTGTTAAGAAATGCTGATGTTGCGGTTTAATCAAGATGTTTCTTATTTATAATAACATTTTCAAAACAAGGCCTATTATGACATTTTAAAGAAGCTACTTTTTCAAATTTGGGTAGTTTTGACTCATATAATCACTAGAAGGTGCATTTATATTCGTAAGGGCTATAATTCGTTATGTGTTTTTGCAGATTTTCCTAGGACATATTGAATTTATGTTTTTTAAAATCATTACATCTCGGGGCTGGGAAGGTGGCTCAGTGATAAAGTGCTTGCCTTGCATGCATGAGGCCCTGGGTTCGATTCCTCAGCACCACATAAGCAAAAAAAAAAAGTGAATAAAAAAATAAAATCATTACATCTAGACAAGGGTAAGTGCTATTTCTTAGCTGGTGCAAACTAGCCATTTTACCAAGTGCTTTATATTTTTATAAAATACAGAAGCACACTGACTAGGTTTAAAATTGAGTAAATAAAAATCACTGAAAAGGTAGATTATTTAAGTCATTTAACTATTCTACGTTTTGAAATATTTGACGCGTCTATGGTTGCTTCACAAAGGTGACATTATTTTGCATTAATAAATGAAATTTTTGTACTTGAAGCCCGAAGGTTAAAGCAAAACCGGCCGTTCGCACGTAGCCCCGCCCCTAAGGAAAGGGAGTGGGCGGGGCCTGGAAGAGAGGGGCGGGGTCTTCCGCGGGAGGGGCGGGGCCGACCTCGGAGCGGGCCGGTTTATAGGTCACGCCGAAGGTCGGCGGCGCGCTGGCAGTCCGCTCGGAGCAACAACACACCCGGCCCGTCCGGCGCCCCTTAGCGTCAGCGCGGCGACCCCCCGTCTCCCCGCCCTCTGGGGGACCGCCGCCCGGTGGTCCGCCTCGCTTCCGGCAGCTCCCACACACCCGGGGCTATGGCCGCCGCTGGGGGCGCCC
>NW_012267226.1:14995201-14998788 GCF_000151885.1 Dipodomys ordii
CCCCCCCCCCCAGCCACCTAGGACTAAGAGTTTCTGACCAACCCGTACTTCAGAGCCCAGGGCGAGATATGCCATGCATTCTGTTGGTCCGGGTTTGACTCGTAACTATTTTTCAGTCAAACTATGGACCAAGGACATTTTTCTGTAAAGGTCAACCAATCATTATTTGCCCAGCTTAGCTTGCTTTAAATATAAATGTTAACCAATGTAATTTCTTATGTAAACGTTCCTTAAAGTTCCTATAAAAACTGTGCTCAGGGCCTCTTAGTGCCACCATCACCGGTTACCATGTGCACAGAGGACCAAGCTCAAGCTTGCAATAAACCGGCTCTTTGTTACTTACATTGATTGTGGTCTCTGGTGGTCTTCTGGGGGTCCCCGAATTCCGGTATAAGTATGCATGTCCATATATACATATACAAATATATGCGTAGGTATGCATATGTACACGTACATGTACATGTATATACACATAAATGTATATGTGTGTGTGTATATATATATATATATATATTTGGTGATAATGGTGAGTTCACTCAGTTCAATACAAGGAGTTGCACTTCTTCAGCCTTGTCTGCAAGTCCTTTTGTCTTGTTTTTCTTCTACTTTAAAAAAATTTAGGCTATGCTGTGGTTTGACCCCAGGCCTTGATTTGCTAGATTAGTGTTTTACTACTTGAGCCACACCCCTAAGCGCACCCCCCCCCCTTTTTTTTGCTTTAGTTATTTTTCAGATAGGGTCACAGACTTTTTGCCTATGTCATCCACTCCACATAGCTGGGTTAGAGGTATTTGCCACCACATCCCTCTTGGTTGTTGAGATGAGGTCTTGCTAACTTTCTGCCTGGGTTATCTTGAATGGGATCTTCTGACAATCCACCTCTTTAGGATTGTGGGCTCTGGTTTTACCATGCTTCTCAGTAGAGTCTCCTGCTAACTGAGAAATACTCCTACCCCATGTCTGTCCAGCGGCTCATCTCCCCCCCCCCTCCCCCCTCCAGGGTTGTCTGCAGATGCAGCCCTCCCCACGTTAGAAGCCTGCTGAGACCTGTAGGACAGCACACCCCTCTCAGCTTGGTTGAAATCTCCTCTGTGTGCAGCAGAATGAAATGTAAAAGTAAACAATGGGTGAAGGATAACACACACACACACACACACACACACACACACATCGTTTAAAGTTCCTAGAAACACTAAGCAACTGCTTTCTTTTCCAGCTCCGAAGATAAAATAACAATCCACTTTATAAACCGTGACGGTGAAACATTAACAACCAAAGGAAAAATTGGTGACTCTTTGCTAGATGTTGTGATTGAAAATAGTCTGGATATTGATGGTTTCGGTGAGTATAGAATGCTCCTTCAAATTCATAAGTGAAGCCAGTGAATAGGTTTCAGCTGGTGTTTTTGAGAAATTCTAACCTGTTGATTACTAAATAAAATACTGAAGTTCAGGATGTGTTGGAGTTTTCATTTGTAAGGACTAGGAGAGTGATACTATTGTAATCTTTATAAGTGACCAAGTGACCAGAAATCTCCTATGGCTTCATTTATTACCTAATTGTTTCCTGCAGACTGAGGGCAGGGTCTCTCGCTCAGTAGCTTAGGCTGGCCTCAAACTTGAGATCCTCTTGCTTAGCCTCCCAAGTGCTGGGATTATAGGCATGTGCTACCATGTCTGGCTTGGCTACACTTTTAACTAAAAATGTTTACTGAATTATTTTTTCACAATTAAAAGAGATAGAATTATGTACATAATATATAGAAAGGTAATATGTATCACTTTTAAGTCAGACTATGGTACACAAGCCATCATTGTCACTAGCCATGAAATGTTTATCTTCTTTATATCTCAGTTTTCTCTTCTGTAGGTTTGGGTAATAGTTCCAGTCTTACAGAGTTCTTAAAAATTGGGAAATGAAAGATGGGAGCTGGTGGCTCATGCCTATAATCCTAGCTACTCAAGAGGTTGAGATCTGAGGATCCCAGTTCCAAGCCAGCCTGGGCAGGAAAGTCTGTATAACTCTTATCTCCAATGAACCACCACAAAACTGTAAGTGGCACTATGGTCCAAAGTGGTAGACTGCTAGCCTTGAGCAAAAGACAGCATCCAGGCCCTGAATTCAAGCCTCATGACCACCACCACCAACAACAAAAAAAATTGGGAAGTGAAGGACTTAGCAGAGGACCCCCACTGTGTTAACTGTGGTTAAGCGCTGTAGTATTTGTGGCTTGGCTGTGAAGTTCAGCAGCCTTGTGGTCACTGGGGAAGCAAAGCAGGGTTGAATTCCTCAGAATTCCTCCCCAAGCACTGTCACTATTCGACCTGTCTGCAAATCTTCCTGGAAAAATTCCATGTGCTTTAAAAAACATAGTAGCATTTAGTGCAAATATGAATTGCATAAAGTGAAAACAATATAAAATATTAAAACAATATATACTAGCTTCTAAAGTGTTGTGAGTCTTTTCACATTTATTACATGTCAGGGAGATTTGCTTAGTTTTAAGGTTCACTGTCGTGGTGGATTGTGAACTTTGAGCTCATTACATATGGCAGAGCTGCTTGGGCTGACAGAAGTATCTCCTAGCTTTGACAGAAGTGCATGAATCGTGCTGCTGTGTTGTAGTTGAGAAGCTTTAATCTGAATTTTAATAACAGTGTTAATTGAACCTCCATTTAGTGGTGGTGTGAGGTGGAGGCACACCCCAGAGCAGTTATGGAAGGAGGCTGCACATGATCTCACATGATGAAGAACTTTAATCACTGTGAAACCCTGCTGCTCATTTAGGAGGAGGTACTAAGTTGGCAAAGAGCTTAGAAAGTATGCTTTCAAAGGCATTAAAGAAACAGTCTTGGTTATTTTAATAAACACTTGAAGACAGTGATGTAGTTTTAGGCTTGCTCATGTGTAGTGTGCCTCAGCCTTCAGTGGCACACACACAAAACTTACTGGGTTTAGACATTAGCAACCTCCCCCCCCCCCCCATACATTTGCCACTTAACAAACAATGCCATTAAATACTCTTTTGTGACCATCATTTTAAATAACTACATACTTCTATCTAGACATGCCATGATTTACTTACTGCATCCTTTTCTCTAAATATTTAGGTGGCTTCCAGCTTTCAGTTATGATAAGGAATATTAAAGAGAGCATCTTGAGTACTTTTCTAAGTTCATGTTCCTGGGGATAGAGTTACTGAGGAAAATTTGTTTTATGAATTAAATGCTCAGGGTTATTTTTTTGCGGCTTTTTTTTCATGGGTTCTTGTTTGTATGGGTTAGTAGATGTTCATGATATGTGTCAAAATATGAAAACTAGTTTTGCTAGGCACTAGTGTCTCACACCTATAATCTCAGCTCTCAGAGGCTGAGACCTGGAGGATCACAGGTCAAGGTCAGTCTATGCAGAAAACTTTGCTAGACTCTTATTTCCAAAACAACTAGCAAAAAGTAGGGTTGGAGGTGTGGTTCAAGGGTAGAATGCCAGCTGAGTAAACAAGATGTCTAAGCAAGTGCCAGGCCCTGAATTTAAACCCTGTGACACACACACACACACACACACACACACACACACACACACACACA
>NW_012267226.1:15001563-15110831 GCF_000151885.1 Dipodomys ordii
GCTCAAGTGGTAGAGCGCTAGCCTTGAGCTGAAGAGCTGAGGGACAGCGCCCAGGCCCAGAGTTCAGGCCCCATGACCGGACCCAAAAAAAAAATAAAAAAAGAAACTTAAATGTCTGTTCTGCCTAAGCCTATTTTACTGGGCCTCACACTTGTTAGACAGACACTCTCTCCTGAGCCATGACTCTAACTAGTTTTGCAAGTCTTTAGGAAGCCCCTTCCATAATATGTGATCACTAGAAGTTCACATGTGTGTCTATGTCTGTATACACATGAATACATGACCCTTCACCATACTTACATTCCCACTGAGATTCTGTAGCAAGGCCAAAGAAAGTAAAAAAAAAAAAAAGAAAAGGCACCTAGGCACATAGATTGAAAAGGAGATAGAAAAGGATCACAAATGGTGTCATGTTTTTTCCTTAAATAGCTTCTGGTTATAAGTTCAGGCTTCATTTACATCCATATCTTGATTATTAAAAAAAATTGTTTTCCTCTTACTGCACTCCCCTCCCCCAATGTATGTCTTTACTATTCTCTAGAATTCTCAATTAAAAAAACAAAGCATACAGGTAAAATCTCAGAAGACAAACTCTCGAAGTACCATTAGCTTGCTGTCTTATTATAGAGTTGTCAGGAGACTGCATTTCCTGCAGCCACTGCTTGTCTGGCTGGCATCTTGTGAGTGCTGCAGACTCAATTCTGTAATGATGCTTGTAACACAGCCTGACCCCAGTTGCTCTGGGTTAGGATCAGCCCTCTTATGCTGGCTGTGCAGATTTTACACTGAGTCTTACAATGTGTTGTATTTCAGGCTCCTCTAGTATAGAAAAATAAGGAAAGTATAATTTGTTGACTTTTATAGGAGAAAATAAAAAAGGGTCATAAAGAGGGATCAGGAGCATGGCACATTTATTTAAATAATAAATATGCACTGGATGCTGGTGGCTCATGCCTGTAATTCTAGCTACTCATCAGACTGAGAGCTGAGGATCATGGTTCAGAATCATCCTGGGTGGGAAAGTCCTGAAGACTTTTATCTCCAATTAACCACCAGAAAACTAAAAGTGGCTCTATGGAGCAAAGGTAGAATGTTAGCCTTGAGCAAAAGAGCTCAGGGACAGCACCCAGCCCTGAGTTCAAGCCCCAGTCCTGGCATACAAAAAAATTTTAAAGTAAATAACACCGTAGTCCAGGTTCCAGTGGTGTGACACTGAGAGTATGCTCGTGTCTTTGCTTTTGTAGGTGCCTGTGAAGGAACCTTGGCTTGCTCTACCTGCCACCTCATCTTTGAGGATCACATTTATGAGAAATTAGAGCCAATCACCGATGAGGAGAATGACATGCTGGATCTAGCTTATGGACTAACAGACAGGTAAGACGAGGAGTGGGTCCTTATTATGATTGTCTTTTTCAGGCCCAGGTCTTTAGAGTAGAAAGTGTTTGTGTGTATCTGCCCCAAGTTGCATGTACTGCAATTGAGTTTCCTCTTGTCTTTGGAGGGAAGAGATGAAAAATATTTGTATTCAAAAACATATTTAGGCTGTCTCTGTTACATGCTAGGCTATGGCTTAGATCCTGGGCATAGAATGAGCAAAAAAAGACAAAAGTACTAAAAGAAAAGACAGCGTCAGTCATACTGGTGAGCTGGAAAGATGTACCTTTTATTACTTTGTGTCTACTTACCTTCCCACCTGTGAGGGTGCTCTCCCAGGGGAGGGAGCAGTGGCAGGTGTACCCATCCATGCATGGCATTTCTCTCCACTGTCCCAAGTGGAACCCTTGCCAAAGGTTCCCTTTTATAAAGTAGAAGGATTGTAAGTTCTACATCTTAATGCATCTTCTTCATCTATTTTTACTCCAGGAATTAATATTTATCACAATTCAGTAGGATGGAATTCAGTGTAATGCTTTTTATAGTATTCTTGAAGGACGGATATAATAATTGAACAAAATTACAGTGGAAAATTTTACCTGTTTGAGAGAACAGACTTTTCAAAGACACTTAATATATAATAGTGATAATGTTAAGATGTCTGGTTCTTTTTCTTAGTGTACATTACAGTAAATTAATCAGAGCTTATTTTTTATTATTAATAGGTAGAGTTACTCTTAAACATGGTAAGATTTATACTGCAGGTGATGTTGAGTGATACTTACTATTTTTTAATTATCCATTCTTGGTTGCAGTCAAGGAAGATTTCTGGTTGCTTCACTCTTTCAGGGAGGGGTTGTACTTAGGGTGGGCTTTATTTAACTGTAACTTTGTGAGGCTAATGAAATTTAACAGCTTTATTAATATCATGTGTATGATGTAGCTACAGATGAGATTTCATTGAGTCCTCACCAAACTACAGTCACTTGCAAAGAATCATTCTTCTCATAGTTTATTTCCCTCTTTTGTTGTGTGATCAGGGTAGAACAACACATGCTTTGCATGTGCTAGGCCAGTGCTCTGCCACTGAGCTGTGTCCCCAGCTCTTATTTTCCACTTGATAGAGTGAAGACAGATAGAGAAGAGAAGCCTGGGAACATACTGAATACCAAAGCACCTTCAGTGACACATTCTCTGTCAACACCTTTTTTCTCTCCTAAAGAATAATGTAGAAAATACTTCCAATGACTGTATTATTTTGAGAATTGTGTTTCTTAATAAGAGGGTTCCTTTGTAGCTAACTGCTTGCCTTTTATTTAGGTAACATTTGTAGGTGTTTGTATGAATATATAATATTCTAAGTGAAAAGAAAAAGCAAATAAAGGAAAAAGTTGTGTTAGGAGAGTCATGGAATATAAAAAGTTAAAAAGGATCTAAGTAATTGTAGACTAGCCATAGAGATACCTTTATGGTATTGTAACCAGGCTCACAAGTCTGAAATGATTACAGCAGAGATTGTAAGATGCTTAAAGATGCAGCTTGATCTCAGAGATAACTACAGATAAGGGAAATTATGCCCTTGAAATTGATGGTTTATGTCTATGCATTTGTTCTAAATTTCTTATCTAAAAGCTTTAAAAAGTGTACTTTCTATAGTCATTTTGATGATCTGGGGTTGATTAATTATTTTCTGTTCTCTTATGTCCTCTGCTTATTTCATTGCTCGTCAGCTTTCTCACCAGAAGGTAATAGTTCTGTTGAATCAATTTGTAGATAGAAAATAAAGGCTAACATGAAGCCTGGCCGTACCAGACTGTTTCGTATTTATGGTCTGTTACCCTCTAGTTTATAGCTAGATAAAAACAGTCTGGTTATATCTGTTTTGATCTCATGAAAATCTAACAGGTTAATAAATTCCCTAACTGCTGTGGGTAAGGAAACACAAGAATGTCCTGAACTGCTGTGTACCGCCTTGTGACTGATGAACGTGAATACTAAAGCGAACCTCCACCCTCTTCTCACAGGTCACGGCTGGGCTGCCAAGTCTGTTTGACCAAAGCTATGGACAATATGACTGTTCGAGTGCCTGATGCAGTGGCCGATGCCCGGCAATCTGTTGACATGGGCAAGAACTCCTAACCTACAGTAAAAAAAATTTTCATGAACATTTCCTATTTTTATAATTATTTTCAGTATAATTAAATGAGAACCAATGTGGATGCATTTATTATTCAGACTAGCTTTACTATTGTAATTTACCTTGTATAACTACTGAATTTTGGTAGTACTGATAGTATATAGTAAATTATAAAGTGTCAGCTAAATAGTAAAAGAGAGCTATGTGTCAAGAACCTCCTGTATCTGACTTTATGTGTGTTTAGTGATTTTAGCACAATGTGACCACATCTGTCTGCTTCCCTAGAAGGAGAAGTTAGGAAAAGGTATTATTACTTCTGTTTGGTGTGGGTGAAGGAAGATACCTAAATGGTTGAAGTAGGACATTTAACTAATTAAAACAATCCACTGGAACCCGGATCTTATACTTGTGAGTTTTATGTTCATGCTGAAACTGGAGAACTTATGATCTTAAAGGTATAGCAGTGGTTAAACATAAATCTGTATGGAAAGATTTAATTGCACAGTAAAATGCTTTTAAGGCGTTTACTAACTTTCAAATATGTATTTCAAAAGGTTGATTCAGTAATAAGTCTGAACACAGGCATTGTAACACTGTCAAAGTTGATGTCTGTTCTAAATCAAGGGAAAAATTAAAATTAGATATCTTTATTCTTATCTAAGAGATACATAATTTTACCCTTGTAATCTTTTGAAAGTAATGCTGATTTGTAAATTACTGGCTATACAGAATGGAAATGTTAATGATTTGGGTCTCTATGTCCTGAGCCAGAGGATATGGTTAACTGCCATGCTACATGGCCTGGGCTGGACACTTTCCCTCCCCATGGGCCAGGGCTGCATGCCCTTCTCCTTTGTGGCCTGTGCGACCTCATAATGATGTCGCAGTCCCAGAGGAGGAGGGAACTCTGTGCCACATGTCAACATTGTTGTATGGAAGACACTTGAATCCTTATCGGTACTATAAATAAATTTGTAAAACATAACAGAGGGCTACACGGTGTGTTCTTTGGGAATATAATTGTTTAAAAAATTAATTTGGGCTAATTGTGAGGAAGAGCAGAAAAAAATTAGGTAAAAAAAAGTGGATAGGGCTGGGAAGGTGGCTCAGTGGTAGAGTGCTTGCCTCACATGCATGAGGCCCTGGGTTCCATTCCTCAGTACTACATAAACAGAAAAGGCCAGAAATGGCACTATGGCACTAGCCTTGAGCTGAATTGCTGAGGGACAGGGTCCAGGCCTAGAGTTCAAGCCCCATGACTGACAAAAAAAAAAAAAGAATAGGTAGATGAAATAGGTAGATGCATAAAGAACTTACATGAATCAAACTGATTTATTTGCCAAGTAGGATTTTAAATTAAACAGTATGTAGATAGGGGTTAGGAAGAACTTGAAGGGAGTAGTGAATACCCCTATATGGAGAAGGCTGTGCTTTTAAAGGTCTTAAAGCAATTTATTCATTTCATTAGCTTCCATGTTCTCTCTTTTTGTACTGGTACTGAGGCTTAAACTCAGGGCCTTGAACTCAGCTCTTGCTCTGCTTTTTTACTCACAGCTGAGGCTTTACCACTTGAGCCACACCTCCACTTCTGGAGAGGTTTTGCTAGTTAATTGTAGATAAGAGTCTCTGGGATTTATCTGTCCTAGCTTCCAGTCTTGATCCTCAGACAGGATCCATCAGTTCCCGACTTTCATATTCTTTTTTTTTTTTTTTTGGATCCGGTCGTGGGGGCTGAACTCTGGGCCTGGGCGATGTCCCTCAGCTCTTCATCTCAAGGCTATTGCTTTACCACTTGAGCCACAGCGCCACTTCCGGCTTTTTTCTGCTTATGTGGTGCTGAGAAATCGAACCCAGTGCCTCATGCATATGAGGCAAGCACTCTACCATTGAGCCAACTTCCCAGCCCCCGACTTTCATATTTTTGTCTCTTTGTATGGATCACCCAAATTCCTTTCCAGAGCACCTTGAATGATGGTACTCAGCCAGAACACTCCAACGTTTTCAGTCTAAATTATTTCAAATTAAGAATAGTTCAAATTAGTGGAGTCTGAACTTATTAAGTGGAAGATATAGTGTACAATTGGTTTAGCTAAGGGTTATTTTTTCAGTTTGAATAAAAAAAGATCCTTTTGTATTTGTGCATTCTAGGTAACTATTGATTTATCTGTTGCTGTCAAACAAATTACGCTAAAACTTGTGTGGCTTCACCAACAGTTTTGTTATTTCAAACAGTTCTTATGGGCAGAAATTCAGAGCACAGGGCAGGACAGCTAGACTGAGAGCACAGGTACTGAGATGGTGACTCCAGGCTTGGCCCCCCTGTGACTGCGGATGACTGCTGCGGTTGGGAAGGGGTTATTGGCTGAACACCCAGGCACAGCCTCAACCTCTGTGTCTTGACTAACTTGTAAGGGCAGGTACCTGAAAGGGAGCAAAAGCTGTTCCTGTTTTATGTAAGGTACATAGTGTCATTTCTACCTGACTTTTTTTTTTTTCTTTTCGTGTCCTGAGTCTTGAACTCAAGTCCTGGGCACTGTCTGTGAGCTTTTTTTTTGCTCATGGTCAACTCTATCACTTGAGCCACAGCTCCACTTGCATCTTTTTTTTTTTTTTTTGGTGGTTAGAATCTCATGGGCTTTTTGGCCTGAGTTGGCTTCAAACTTTGATCCTCAAGTCTGCGCCTTCTGAGTAGCTAAGGATTACAGGTATGAGCCACTAGCACCCCGTTGCACATAAAATTTAAAGCCACAAGCAGTGACAGTATTCTTCAGCTTTCTAAGCTTTTTAAGAGCTTAGTTTTTCATGTTATATTCTATCTTTGCTTTCTGTATTGTGGTAAAGTAGTTTGTTTTATTCTGTAACTCCCAACATTTTTGAGTCAAAGGGAAAAAACAGTGGGTAACTTTTCAATGTGCAGTGTTAGTTTCCCTTTCTTAGTCATTCTGCATCAAGAAAGGCATCTTCCTTTGAGCGGTACTCTGTAATTGTCAGTTATGTGCTAATACCTAATATTATATTTGGCTTTCACAGATAAAACCACAACCTGTAATTTGTGGGGTTTTTTGTTTATTTTTATTAGCTAATATTAGTTATGGGGGGAGACCTTCCCACACGTGTTTACAGTGTATTCCAATCAATCTCACCCCTCTATCACTCTCCCTGCCCCCTAAGTTAGCTTTTTTTAAGTGGACCATTCTAGGAATTTCTAAAGCTTTTGACAACTGTCATTGTGAAAATATTATCTCCCGGACAACTTTGCTATTTTTTTTCTGTGATAGCTATTTAAGTATTACATGGGCCATCTCTCTAATGATCTTTCAGCATTTATGAGAACAGTTATATTTCACTTGAAAAGTTGCCTTCTAAGGGAGATTTAGGTTCTGTTTCCCCATCTTGTATTTCCTTTTATAACTCTTGATTGCTTCTCCTTCCTTAATAAACTACCTGAGATTCTGTGGTAATCCCAATTCTGGATCAGAATTTGTTAGATGCCTATTAAAAACAATAATATGTGTTGCATGCCATTTTCCTAAAAATAGTATCTAAAACTAAATGTAGAGCACAGTGAAACATTGGAACTTTACATATAAACTTTGTTTCCTATTCAAGAAATATTAAAGAACAGAAACATGATCTTGGTAAAGCCGCAATAGGAATTCTTTAATGTGTCGGCACATCACATATCAAGTTATTTTTATCAGATTTTCTTCTGTTTATAAGTTTCTAGAAACTGAAAAGTTAGAAGAACAGCTGGCAGGAAGAAGGTATGGTTCCTAGCAGACACAAATAAATGTGGCTGTAACAGAATAGAATTGGTGAGTTAGAAGATAATCTATCAGAAACAATTTCCCAGAGGAGTCGATGGGGGAGAGTTTTGCTTGTAACCAACACACTGCTATCATTCCTTTCCTTTTCATTCATTTGCTTATCTAAGTATTATTTGCTATGTGATTTTTCGACTTGATTTGATACTATACAAAAAAGAGGCGGGTTGTGCCTTTCTTTGCTCTACTGGCCATTTCTGAAAGCATCAACACTCAGCTTGTTTGTCTCAGTGCTTGCTGAGAGTTGAATGTGTCTCCCAAAGTTCAGTCCCCGGCGCAACAGTGTTGAGATGGCCTTTATGAGGCAATTAGGTTATGACAGCTATGTCTTACGAAGGGATGAATGCCTTTATCCTGGAAGTGGGCCCCTAAGGAAAGGTTAACTTTGGGTCTCTTAGAATAAGCACTGTGCTGTGCTCAGTTTTGTAGCTGCAATGACTGTTATAGTAGGTGCTCACAGTTCATCTACAATAAATATTTGTCATAATCGGAGTCTACAAGGAATATTGTATTAAGCTTTGGCTCAGTAATGGTCACCTATTATGGATGGGCAATTTGAGCTCAATATAGTGAGTCTGCAGCCTGCGGGAGGGTCTTGTAGTCAGGGTGCTATGTTTTCTAGGGAGGTCACAGAATCTCCACTGTATTAAAATGAATCAACTTCTTAACTCAAAAATATTTGTGTGTGAGTCAGGTTTTGAATGAGATTAATGCAGATCCCTCTGGTTTTGATTTTTTAGGTTCTGAAGTATCAGTTTCAAATGTCCTTTCAGTGTTTCGTGGGCTCTGCCCTCTGCAGTCATGTGATAATCTGCATGATCTTGTCTCTAAGATAGGTACTCTTTCATCACTTAGACATGTCTGGCTCCAAGGACTTCTGCTAGTCCTCAGTGATTTCTCATCAGCGTTAGGCTTCCCGTTGGTTCTGATGAGCATCTCAGAGCAATTGGGGAAGGTACTGATGGATTATAGATCATTTGCCTTTGTTTAACAGAACACATGTAATTTTTATCTGAACTCTAAAGACTGAGTAAGCCTTACAGATTTCCTTAGTGGTGAAGGAAGTGTGAAATGGATCATTTGAAGACTTGTATACTGTTTAAAAGTTATCTGAAACTTGGAAACTAAGCAAATCATTACTTCTCATATTCAGAGTTGTGCATAGAGACTTGTCAACTGCATCACCTCAGATACTCTAGAATGTAGGTCAGCAGATTGGGTCCTGTGGGTCCAATCTAGTTACTGTTTTGTTTTTACTCATTTATTTATCTTATGGAAATACAGGCTTGTTCATTCATCACATATTACCATAGCTGCTTTCATACTATAAAGTTAGATGGATCTGATCAAAATCATATGGCTCAGAAAGCTTCAAATATTTGCTATCTGGCCCTCTGTAGAAAAAGTTTGTTGGTCTCTGCTGTAGGCGAAAGTAACTTTGACTTGCTATGAACTATTGATTTGTACTCAAATCCTCTGAAGTCAGATGTTACCTTAGGAAAGATCAACAAGTTCCACGTATTTTGTTTGGTAGAAAAGGTAACTGCAAGAATTAGCATTGTCTTGCCTCATAGGGCATTCTTTTCTTCTGCTGATTTTGTGTATCAGTTTCTCTCTGTCTTTTGTGGAGGGGAGGAGAGGGCTGGCACTCACCATAGGCACATCCCCAGGCTTCTTCATGCCCTTTGAACCAGCCTTGTCATTCTGCTCATTCTCTTATTAGCAAGTTAAACAAACCTTTGGCACATGCTCACAGTATATTTGTGAGGCTTTTATTTTTCTTGTAGAAAATTATGCAATGACTGAGGCCTGCCAGGTTTCCTTAGGACTGTGCTGCTTAGCCCTATGAGCCTCAGTATTTCAGCCAAATTGCCTTTTCACCCATGTAATATTATCTACATGACACAGATTTGTAGTCATTTAAAATTTGTTATGTGTAAATACTTTTCTCACTGCAGAGCACAATATGAAATGTTGAATATTACTTCTTGACAAAACTTGACCTAAAACTTACGTATTAAATCATGTGTATAGTCTTGTGATGTGTGAATTTCAAATGAAGGCTCAATGCTTTGACATCTGTATTCAGTAGGTTTGTTTTATGTGTGTGTGTATGTGTGTATGTGTGTGTGTGCGTATGCACACCTGAGCTTGAATTCAGGGTCTGAGTGATAGCCCTGAGCTTTGTTTACTCAAGGCTAGCACTCTACCACATGAGCCACCACTCCACTTGCGGCTTTTGGGTGGCTAATTGGAGATAAGAAAGAGTCTTATAGACTTCCTGGCCAGGCTGGCTTCAAACTTGGATCCTCAGATCACAGCTTCTTGAGTATTGCCTGGCCAGAATAGTTATTTTTACAAGGCAAATTTATAAAGGATTATCTTACATTCATTTGATAAATGCTATTGATAGTGGATATGCTTTATAATAAGGATTTTATGCTAGATAACCACTTAAAATAATCCTCAAGGACTAGTTATGCTATGAAATTTTCGAGTCTATAATTAGAAAAGGGAGCAAATAACAGAATATAGCTTTATATTGTTTGAAAGTGGCCAGGAGATAATTCATGGCCTTTTGGTTAAAGAAAAAGTAAGGAAAGGGATTAATGTGCAGAATATATGAAGAGATCAGAAAATTAAACACCAGATGAAGAAAGAGCCTAGTTAATAGATGGAAAAATGAATTACACAGTTTTCCAAAGAAGTAGCAAATACCTGAAAAAACGTTCAACATCCTCAGCCATAAAGGAAATGCAAATCAAAACTACATTGCGATTCCACCTCCAGTCAGAATGGTTATCAAGCAAAACAACAAACATTGTTTGATGAGGATAGTGGGGTTGGAGGGAAAAAAAAACCAGTGTTGGTTTATGTAAATTGAGGGCAGCCACTATGGAAATCAGTATGGAGATCTGACAATGTAAGTCAGGACACAAAGATATTCATACACACCCATGTTTATCACCACACTTCACAGTAGCCAAGTGTTGGAGTCAGCCTAGGTAACCATCAACAACTGAATGGATAAAGACACTGTAATTATGACATGTCACATATATATGGAGATATATATATATATGTGAATGTCATACATATGTATGACATGTTATTTGCAGGAAAATGGATAGAACTAGATTATCATGCTGAGTAAAATGAGCCAAACTCAAAGATAATAACTACAGATTTCCTCTCATATATCTAGATCTCTAAATCTAAACAAAAAGACATGAACTTAAACTAAAGATTATCTGTGGGGGAAGGAAGTAGGGAGACAGGAAGGAGGGCAACAGAGAGTGAAAGGGGGTGATTAAGATAAAAGTATATTTTATGCATGTGCAGAAAGAAACCTATTATTGTGCACAATAAATTACAAGTGTGATTATGTTACATGCACCAGCTAAACACCAACAAAAAGACAACCAAAAATGTTACACCATCAATAGCTTTTGGTTGTTGCTTTTATGAGGATAATGAGACAAATGTCCATGTGGTCTTAAATCTTTATTGCTGTAGCTGGGCAGCTGAGCTTGGAAGAGCACATGGATTACTTTTAAGAACACTGCCACAATTGACAAAACTAAAAAATGCACAGCAGAGTAGTAGGAACATGCTGTGACCTGGCACCCACCTAGTCTAGCTGTTGCCCTGTGTCCTGGTGCATTGCCAAAGTGGCTATACCTTGAGGATACAGAGGTTTCTTTTATTGTAGAGGACAAAGAGAAAGTTGCTCGAGAGGAAGCAGACCTTCCCAGCATTCTCTTCCTCCCCCAGGGACTAAAAAAGCTTTGTCCAACTGCTGTCCCTGTTCTGGGCCAATTGGCAGGTTACTTTTGTGCAGTAATCAGGCAATCTTGGAACGCTTTCTGTAGCCTCAGTGAAATGTTGATCTTTAGCAAATCTTGATGTAAATAATGGGCCTTAAAATATCCACCCTCAAGCCTTAGGATTCATAGGGAGCAGCAGGACAACAGGAAAAACCACAAGGCATTAGATGGTGAAAGCACCTGTTGGCATGCTCAGGTCTCTTCCGTTCCTTAACTTTAGAGGCCACAAGCCCACTTCTGAGGACTGACTACAGCTTTCCAAGCCAAACTATATTTGGAGAGAAAGCAAAGGAAAAACGAAACAGGAAATAATAAGCCAGCAGTCATCACCTAATGCCACTGCATAGAGAAAGTTGAAAAATATTTTAAGTGTTTTCAAAACGTTTGTCGATATCAAAGAGCCAAGCCATCTGGGCAAAACATTCCATCACCCTTATTTCTTTCATTGGGGCATTAATTTTGAGCTGGAAAAAGCTCACCCCTGCCCAAGTTAACATACTTTGCACTTAACACCTCATTCAAAATTCCCAAGAATGTTAAGTCTAATTAGTAATAAAACTTAGATGTGCATAGCTATTCATGTTTTTCTTTTAAATATTTGTCCATAAAGCTTGAAAAGGAGAGAAATCATTTGTCATAACCCTATTTCTTGCCAAGATATGAGTCTCCTAGCTCCTCCTCCAGCCCCCAGCCTCCCCTCCACCCCTATCATGTTGTTCTTTTCTGAAAGCTCAGCTGCTTCAGGTCAGACTCTCTGGGTTACCCTGCCTAGCCCTATTCCTCACCTGGCCCTAACTGTTTTCTCTATGCTCTCCCAAGGGTTCCTCCATACCCTGCTAAATACCTACACCCAGAGTTAATAGCAGTGGGAACATTCTGGCAAAATTTCTTAGTCTTAAAAGAAAATTTCAGTTTAATCACCTGATATAACCAGACTGGGAAATTGTGGGGAGAAGAGTACCTAACAATATTTAGGGTCAGTTTCTGAAAACTTTTAGCAGCCACTGGAAACGCCCTGACTGAGATCCTGCCTTACCTGGGAGGAAACAAGAGACAGATGGAAGAATTTCTTCCCAGCCTGCTCTGCCAGATCTGAAGGCAGACCACTTGACTTCTAAGACAAGTAGGAGTCTACATTTTGATCTGGAATTTCCAGGTTCTTACACATACGGATGCATGATTTTTTTGTTTTGTTTTGTCCATCATAGGGCTTGAACTCTGGGCCTGGGCACTGTCTCTCAGCTCTTCAGCTCAAGGCTAGTGCTCTACCACTTGAGCCACAGTGCCACTTCTGGTTTTCTAAGTGGTTTATTGGAGATAAGAGTCTCACGATCTTTCCTACCCAGGCTGGCTTTGAACTGTGATCCTCAGATCTCAGCCTCCTGAGTAGCTAGGATTACAGGCGAGAGTCACTGACACCCGGCTAGATGCATGATTTTAAGTCTAGTGTTTAGTTTGTTTTTGATGGATCCCTGCAGAAAAACCAGCCATGAGCAGATCTGGTGGGCTGCCCACTTATACCCTCTGGTCCGGAACATGGTTTAGGATAAACAGGTCACCCTTCCCTGGTAGGACGTCAGTCATGAGGAAGTTGTATTGATCCTTAGAAGTAGTGTCAGCCCCTCATCATAAAGATGTTATCCATCAGTCCTGCCCTTCCTGGAGTCCCCACATGATTTTGCAAAGTGACTGCAGAGACACAAAGTGGAAGCTGAGATGCAAAGCTTTCCTCCTGCTTTAAGTTCATTTGTGGGTCCAGCAAAAAAGGAGCTTTTCAGTACCTCTGATAGAATAACTCCTAACAATTGTAAAGATCCAGTCATGTCAACTATGAGTCCTAGCAAAGGGCTTTAGGGACTTTGTTTTGTTTCAAGGTCACTGACATGCAATAACAAAGTCAACTCTAGATCAGCTCTATCTTTGGGTTGCCCAATGGAGGCACTTTAATGTATCTCATGGACTTTCCTTTTCCATCCCACCTTTCCTTTCTCTGGCTTCAGTTTCCTTCTCTGTATTCTGAGCCTGTTGGCTTCCTCTCCATGCCACTTCCTGGTGTAAACTTCCTTAATGATTCTGCAGGGCTTTTAACTGTTGGTTGTGCAGATTTTGTACACAGGGGAAGGGGAAACTTTATCAGGTCTTGATGAATGATTTGAGTGGTGAGATGATAGAATGACAAGTTCAGTGCCAACGCCCTGTTCAAATTCGGTTGAGACAGGGGGCTTGCCAAAGGGGCAAGTCTTAGAATTTTTGCAAATGAATACAAAATAGCAAATGTCACTGCTTTCCAAGCTGCACTGGCGTGATTGCGCCTCCCCTATGTCAGAAGGAGTAATTATAAAATTACCTTCTGACCTTTACTGACTCTGACAGTTGTGAGTCTTTAAAAAAAGGATTCTAGAATATTACCATTATGCAGTTGCCTAGAAACAGGGCCTAAAATACATCTGGCTTTAATAGAAGAGCTAAAATGAGTTTTCATTTTTTTTGGCATTGTCTCTATCCTCTCTCTCCCCTTTTCCTTCCCTTCTCTTTTATTGTATTATTATTATTTTTTATATATCAACCATGAATTGCAATTGAATTTTTTACTAATCCTTTCTGAACTGTCTGAAGCCAAGATAGCCAACCTGGAGAGCATTTTTCCATCCTGGGAAGCTTTAGCAAGCCTGGCTTGGTATTATGAACCCTAATCCCTGGTCCATTCACGCAGCATGTACAGAATCCGAGTTGTCAAATCACTCAGCACTCCAGGGCAGTTTTTCTCTTAGGAATGTTTAGAAGATTCCTTTGGTCTCTTCATCGAGGTGTGTTTTAATATGGACTGCCAAGTGGCTGGCTACAAGCATGAGTTTTCTGACCCATAAACATTTCTATCCACCACTCTAATCTGTCTTCCCCGCTCTGTTCTCTCTCTTCCGCCCATTTTACCACTGTGCTGATCATAGCTAGTACTTGTTGCAAACACAAGCCTTTATCACCTAGTGAAAAGAAGATAGAGGACAAACAGAATGTTGCATTTCTCCCATGGCTGCTGTTCTGCAGGAATAGGATGTTTGTGGAGATGCTTTTTGTGGCAACTTTCTCACACAGCTCGCTTTGCTCCTTGAGCAGTTAGTTCTGAAGAAATGTGTTCAGCATTACTTTCTAATAAGAGCAATCTTTGTGTGAGAGACAATACTGTTAATACAACTTCCTAATTCTCTCTGAAGACCCTATTGGCTTCCCTTGGAGGAATCACCAGTCCCAACACACTTATCTGTTGAAATCTTGTGTGTGTGTGTGTGTGTGTGTGTGTGTATGCAGTCCTGAGGTTTCAACACACTTATCTGTTGAAATCTTGTGTGTGTGTGTGTGTGTGTGTGTGCAGTCCTGAGGTTTGAACTCAGGACCTGCTTTGTCCTTGAGCTTTTTTTCTTCAAGTGTGCTCTTACCACTTGAGCCACAGCTCCACTTCCAGTTTTTTGGTTAATTGGATATAAGAATCTCATGGACATTCCTACCCAGGTTGGCTTTGAACTACAATCCTCAGCTCTCAGCATCCTGAGTAGCTAGGATTACAGACGTGAGCCACCAGTTGCAGTGTCTTGTCAATTTTTTTTTGTGATAGCTCTAAGCTCTAAGTAAATATAGGGAAGCTTGGGGTGGGAGGGAGAGAAGGAGGGAAAGGGAGAGGAAAGAAGGGAAAGGCAGGAGGGAGGTGAGAAAAAGGAAAGGGAGGGTAGGGAAAGGGAGGGGAAAGGGGAGAAGGGGAGAGCAGAGCGCAGTCTGTGTTTATTTTGTGGGTACTGCCAGTATTCCTATTATAGTGTGGTTTCTGAGGTTTCTGGGTATTATGTAACTGGTGCATCAGATGAAAACCACCTGTCTCTCTGTGGAAGGCGGGCTTCTCTGGTAACAAGTGTAGACTAGGAGCCCTGAGCAGGAAAGCAAGCGCCTCCCAGTTTTTCCTGTTTTGATGGTCAGCGCTGGCATGGATGGGACTCTAGTAGCTTGCTGGAAGGAAAGCCTGCAACCTGGGTCCTGCTTAAGGGTAGGCAGAGGTGTCTACATGTCTCATCTGCAACCTAAAGCCCAGCAAACAAGCCGGTGATACAGCTTTTTTTTTTTTTTTAAACCAGGGTGCTGAAATTCTTGCTGCAAGGTTTTCTATTATGCAGACTTCTTCTACTGTCTTTAGTTATGGTGTTCTGCATGGTGTCTATGAGCTCAGTTTTACTGCTTGGACAAAAAGGTCAAAGGCAAGAAGCTAGCTAGCCCTTGAGCTATCTGTGTTTTAGCTACAGAACTTGATGAAAACACCACTCATTCTTACTTGGCATTGTACACAAGACTACTTCTCAACTTCAGTGAGAAGCTAGATATGTGCATTGATGTCATACACAGTAACTTCCCAGCCAGATAAAACCTGCAGCCCTAGCGACTTCAAACAGAAAGGTTTACTTCTTAGTTATACAAGGTCCAGAGTGGATCCCATCTGCCTCAGACTTACAGCAAAGTCCCTGCCTGATACAGGTCCTTAAGGTCTGCCCAAAAGGAAAAACAAGAGCCGGGTGCTGGTGGCTCACACCTGTAATCCTAGCTACTTAGGATGCTGAGATCTGAGGATCCCGGTTCAAAGCCAGCCCAGGCAGAAAAGTCTGGGAGACTCTATCTCCAATAAACCATTCAGAAAACCAGAAGTGGCACTGTGGCTCAAGTGGAAGAGCACTAGCCTTGAGCTGAAGAACTGAGGGACAGTGCCCAGGCTCAGAGTTCAAGCCCCTCAACTGACCAAAAAAAAAAAAAAAAAAAAGGTAAAACAAGATGGAGGAGACCCTGACTTAGAGACCATTGGCCAGAATCAGTCACATGACTCTACCCTAAGCTTCAGCGGAGACTCCAAAATATTGGTTGAGAAATATGAAATATTTGGTGGATATTGGTTTTTCTCTGCCATGTTAACAATTACAATTACAATTCCATGATTTTCTGTGTTTTCTAGCAAGTTACTGATAAAAATTTTTGTATTGGTTAAAGGCAGGAAAGGCAGACTATGCCATGCAGTATCTTTACAAATGTGTTTTGGTTCAGAGAGAAGACTTCGGATCCTGGCAAGATGACTGACAAAGAATGTATACCTAATTCCAAAGGGGTGTCTTCTACAGAGGAATATGTTCTTTTCACTATAACTACACTAACCAAAAGAGGATTTAAACTTAAAAAGAAGGAAATAAAGAGAGAAGATTAGGGAGGAGGGAGAGAGGAAGAAGGAGAGGAAGAAAAAAGAAAACAGTTAAGCATGGTGGTATACATAAATCCCAGCTCTTGGGAGGCTGAGGGCAAGAAGGTTGAGTTTGAGGCCAGTCTGGACTATATAACGAGACTCATCTCAGGGAAAAAAAATAAAAAAGTTATGAAGAAAAATGGAAGGGGTAAAGAATGATGACAGAAAAGCCAGGTACTGGTGGCTCACACCTGTAATCCTAGCTACTCGGGAGGCTGAGATCTGAGGATCATTTCAAAACCAGCCTGGGCAGGAGCGTGTAAATCTCTAATCTCCAATTAATCACCAAAAAGCCAGAATTGGAACTGTGGCTCAAGTGGTAGTGTGTTAGCCCTGAGCAAAAAAAGCTCAGGGATAGTGCCTAG
Source organism: Dipodomys ordii (assembly GCF_000151885.1). Lineage (NCBI taxonomy): Eukaryota > Metazoa > Chordata > Mammalia > Rodentia > Heteromyidae > Dipodomys > Dipodomys ordii. The sequence continues at coordinate 15,018,357 of NW_012267226.1, forward strand.
GACCTGTGCCTACGACCTGGATTCAAGCCCCAGGACTGGTACACACACACACACACACACCACACACACACACACACACACAAAATAAAGGCTGATAAATCTCTCACGTAGCTAGCAATCAACCTTCCAAATCTGTGGGTAATCAGAGGGTGGTCAAGGATAATGTTATCAATGGAGCAGGGGTGAGCAGATTTTTCTGGAGGACAATGGCTGGACCTCTTCTTATCACTTTGGAGGAACTGGCCAGACGTGCAGTGTGTTGTTGGAGAGGTTCCTGTTTTCTGAGAAGGGACGATCATCCATGACCTAGATGTTACCAGAAGCCGTTCTGGACCCTGAAGCCAAGTTAACTACCTTTCCTGAACCTGCAGTTTTTCTGCTTGTGGGGTTATTCATGGAGACGGGCCTTCCCGTGAGCCTTCTGCGCTCGCTCCACACAGGTCTGTTACTCCCAAGATCCAGCTTTTGAGATTCTGAGCCATACAATATACAGAGAAGGACATTTGCATGTCGTTTGGGGTTTTCTTTCTGTAACTACAGAAACTGAGCATTTCCCTATGTGCTGGGTTTTTAACCAAATATATGGGCTCCCTCCATGTTTCTTCCTTAATTATTATTATTATTAAGGATTGAGGTTTTTACATTTAGGTTTCTGGAGTTTATTTTGGCCTGGATCTAGCTGATGGAATTTCTTCTATCCTGGCTGGTATAGTGGCCTAATGCTCTTATGTCGTGACCCACTGGGCTCTGATTTTATCTACAAAATGAGAGGCTCGGACGAAAGTGTTTTTTAACCCTTCTCTCTTTAGAATACCCTAGGACATGCTGTAACAAGCAGGGTTGCTCCGGCTCCCCTTGAGAGTTTGGTTCTGATTAATCTGGATTGGGAACTTCCGGTCTTTTAAGTTTTAGGGCACAGCCAAGGTGAGCATGCCTGAAGTACGGGACAGCTGAAGCCATTTCCTTTCCATAATCCCAGTGGAAGCAAAGGCACTCGACACAAGGGTGGACCTGTTGCTCTCCAGGTAGCACCTCTGATTGGTGATGGCAGATTGAGTGGTGTGGTGGTGGGGACAAGGGAGGGTCCATTTTTGCTTTGTACCTTCTAGAACTTCCTACTCCACTAACTCAGATGACAGAGGACAACACTTCTGCTTGCCTGCCAAGATTTTACAAGGGGAGAAAAACCTCATGATGCCCCAGACTCCAGTGTCTACAGAACTGCCAAAAAGAAATCAGTAGCAGAATGAAGCAACCATGTGTTTCCTCTAAGGAAATCAGCCTCTGGTTTATTTGGCGGGCTGTTTCCTGGCTGGCCACCAGCCTTTGCCCACCTCTGGTAATCCAAGGTTCGTCCCCACCCAGCATTTCTGGCAGCCCTCACGCTTTACTCAGCTGGAATCTGCACCTTCTTTCTCTACAATCTGATACAATCTTTGCATGTTGAACCCCAGAGCCAGCTCCCAGGGCAATGTCTGGTCCTCTTGGGGGCAACTTTAGAAAAATGGAAAGGTACTGGCTCCTACCCCAGCGGTTCGGAGTTAAGTCTCAGGTAGTCTGGACTCATCCACGCTTAAATATTCCCCCAGGTGATCCAAGTGTGTACCCAGATTGGAGAAAGGCCTGGCTGGCCCCGTGACTGGCAAAGGAGCTTCCTGAGACGTGAGGGCAGACATCACCACGGTGACCGGTGCTTATTAGTAAGTTCTGGAACAGTTAGTCATTGGTGGTGGGTGTTAACTAACATCCTCTGCACTGTGTGTGTGTAGTTGTCAGTTGTTGTATTCAAATAAGAGGGGTCTTTACTTGGGGAACTGCAGGATGGTCTCTGCAAGATTACTTTTCTCAATCTTTGGGGCCCACAGACCACCTCAGTCTCTTCCCCCTGTCTCCCCAGTCCCTCCTTCCTGCCACCCACTCAGCATCTGCCTGAGGCTCCTGAAAGCAGCTCTCTGGGTCTGCCTGTGGAGTAGGTCAAACAGAAGCCCAAACCTTAAAAGAGGCAAGTACCCCCCTGCCCCACCTACACCCCAACACACATTCAAAGCTTTCCTAGTGCTTTTGTAATTATTTGCATCTTAGCCAAACACTTGCAGGATTGCTTTTCCAACTTGGAAGAGGATTTCCTCAATTTTAGAAAAGCTGGAACGAGCGATTGCCCAGGCAACCAGTGGAATCCATCATCTGTGGCTTCAACCACTTAAAGCTGCCGGAGTGAGCTCGAGGGGCAGGGGAGGAGGCTGAACCCTCCCGTCCTGCGTGGCCACTCTCCTGCCCTTCAGGTAAATGCACTTTATCACATCTGGCAGACAGTTCTGCACACAGGACGTTGCTGGTTTCATCCAAGGACGGAGCTATTCCCTTAACGAATGATGCTTCCCCATCCAGAGAAAGGGAGTTGGAAAGCCGGCTTTCTGGAAGTTCTGAGATATCAGCGACCCACTCCTAACTGCCCTCCCTGCTTCCATTCTTAAGCTCCTGCAAGCCAGGCTCTTCACAGCTTAGTCAGAGCGATCTTTTTAAAACCATAATCCTGTCATGTCACGCCCCCGCTTAATTTCCTTCAGCATTTCCCCCCCCCCCCTTCATCTCTATCAGAATAAAATCTAAGCTTCTTAAGAAGGAGGCTCAGAATGCCTCGGGACTTCAGGCCCACCTAACCATGCAACTCCTCCCCCACTTTCCAGCCGCCTCCCTCTCCATCCTCCTTCCTTTCGCCCCACCTCTTTTTCTCTCTCTCCCTCCCCTCCCCCCCTTTTTCCTTTTCAGCTCTGAGATTAAAATTCAATGGCTCATACTAGACAAAGACCTTACTACTGGGTCCCTAGGCCCATCCATTCCCTTTTATTGCCTAATTGATCTACTTAGAACTTTGAATGAAGTGTGTTGTAGGAGCAGTGAAACAGGCATCCTGTCTCATTCTTGAAGTGAGAGGAAAAGCTTTTGGTCTTTCACAGTTGAGTATGATAAGTTAACTGTGTGATAGTCATACAAACTCTACATTACATTGAGGGAATCTCCTTTGCCTACCTTATTATTATTATCATTGTTATCATTATTGATGTCAGTCCATGGGCTTGAACTCAGGGTCTGGGCACTGTGCCTGCGCTTTTTGCTCAAGGCTAGCATTTTACCACTTGAGCACAACTCCACTTCTGGCTTTTGGGTGGTTAATTGGAGATAAGTCTCATGGATTTTCCTACCTCGGCTGGCTTTTGAACCATGATCCTTAGATCTTACCCTTCTGAGTAGCTAGGATTACTGGTGTGAACCACTAGTGTCAGCTTACTCCTAACTTATTGAATTTTTGTTTTTTAACCATGTCAGAATGTTGAATTGTGCCAAATGTTGGATTGTGTCAATTGAAGAGATCATTTCTCATTTTTTCCCTTTGTTTTGCTTGTTTCTTGTGCACTAGAACCGTTCTTACATGTCAGGAATAAATACCACTTGGTCATGATGAATCATCTTTTTAATTTCACGTGAATTTTGCTTTTCCAAAATGTGTTGGACTATTGCAATAATATTCACAAGGAATATTGGTGTATACCTTTTACTGGCTTTAGGGTCTCATAGAATGAATCGAGAAGTGTTTTCTCTTCTTTAATGTTTTGGGGAAGTCTGAAAATGTTTGGTGCTAATTATTCCTGAAATGGTTTTTGGAGATCGGTAGGGAAGTCATATGGCCCAAAGTTTTTCATTGTTGGGAGATTTTTGATTCCTAGTTCAGTCTTTTTAATACCTATAGACCTAGGTTATCCATTTGTTAGTGTATAATTTTTCAGAGCATTCTCTTACAATCAATCCTTTCGTTCTATAGAAACAGTAATGTGTTCCCTTTCATTACTGATTTAGTAATTTGGGTCTTTATTTTTTTCCTTAGTCTGTCAGTTTTATGGCTTTTTTTCTTTTTTCTGGTTCTTAGGCTTGAACTCTGGGCATGGGCACTGTCTCTGTACTCCTTTGGCTCAAGGCTAGTACTCTACCACTCAAGCCACAGTGGCAATTCTAGATTTTTGTCATTTAACTGGAAATAAAAATCTTTTAGATTTTCCTGCCTGGGTTGGCTTTGAACCGTGACCCTCAGATCTTGGCTTCCTGAGTAGCTAGGATTATAGGTGTGAGTCATCGGTGACCGACTTTACTGTTTTTTCTAGAGGGTTAGAGCTGGAGGTTAAGGTACCATGTATAAAAGGCAAAATTGCAGTAAACATGGTGACTACATTGACCACTCCCAAGGTCATTTGTGTAGAACAGCACCGTGCACGTCATATGCATCACATGCCATGATGCATCACAGGTCCCGTGCCTCACTTCCTGAAATCCTCCTGAGCACCTCGTGAGAGAGAGGATAGCTCTCATATTCCCACTGAGAAAACTGAGGCTTAGAAACAGTATAGAACAAGTTGTCATGTCGAAAATGAGCTTTACAACGTTGGGGGGGAAGGATTGGGTGTGGGGGGAGGCTGGGAAGGGATGTGAAGGGTAAACAAAGGAGGAGGCTGCAATGCTTGATAAGAAATGTACGCATTAACCTGCCCATGTAATTGTAACCCCTCTGTACAGTATGTTCACAAAAAAAAATAGTATAGAGTAGCTTGTGCACAGCTTCATAGCCAGCAAGACAAAACAGAGACTTGAAGACCAACTTTCCTACTTGAAATTCCAGCTTCTCATACAAGGAAGTACAGCTAACAGAGTCCTCCTCCTGTCAGCTGGGCTAGGGCCAGCCTTGTACATCTCTATCTTAGGCATTCTTTTCTGAAGTTCAAAACACAGAATACCTGGCCTGGCCATGTCTTCTGTATGGGAGACTCCTGGAATTGGGCGGGGAAGGGGGGTGGGGTGCGCCGGGGAGGGGGTGATTGGGGAAGAGAACTGCTCAGTGGAAAAGCTATGACCACTAGGTGGCAGTATGACACATACCACACTGGCTTTCTTTGTGTGACAGGTCCCATAGGGCAGTGTCCCTTTGGGAGAGTTTACTGTGTAGGGTCCACCAGCCATAGGGACAGAAGGATGAGAGGGCTGACCTGTGCAGGTGATGGCCTCAGCTGCCAGCTGGGTATCTGCACTGCAGAGCTGAGCAGGTAGCGGTGGCTTGGGGTCTTTTTTGTTTGTTTGCTTGGTTCTGGCGCTGGGGCTTGAACTCAGCCTCATGTATGCTCTTGTTTGGCTTTTTTGTTCAAGGCTGGCGCTCTTCCACTCGAACCACACCATCATTTCCCGCCTTTTCCTGCTTAATGGGGGACAAGAGTCTCATGCATTTATCAGGCTGGCTTCAAACCAGACTCCTCAGGTCTCAGCCTCCTGAGCAGCTTGGATTACAGGTGTGAGCCACTGGTCTCTGGCAGCTTGGGTCTCCATGGCCACAGGTTCTATTTTATCAATTGCTAGCGAGGTTGGATGGAGCTTCCTGATGTATGTGAAGCAGACAGGCTCAGGTGGCTAAAGCCTGCTTATTTGGGCTTGTTTAAAACAATTGGACGTATAAAACTTTGCGTTTGATGCCAGCCACACATGCGTTAACCAGCATTAGTCTGCTGGGAAGAAGGAAATAGCTCAGAGGCCAATATGCAGAAGCCATCTTTGGCTCATTTGTATTATCCTCAGGGAATATTTAATCTCTAAGAGAGAATGGGCCAACATAACAGGATACAGAAACCTGCCCATAGCTGCATCAGCATTGTTTTCAGGGGTCCTTGGGAAAGGAAATACATCTCCTTCAGAGACCACTAAAACGTAGAAATTAGACTGTTCTGAATAGACATGCCAAGAAACTTAATAGCTTTTGGTCAGGGCCCTGCCAATGAAAAGTAAATAGGTAAACTAGTAATAACTTTGCTCAGGAGATTATTTCTCTCTCTCTCTCCTAGTGCTTTTATTTGATGGGATTTTATAAGTAGCCAACACTTCCCACTTCCGTTCTACATATTCAAAGGACAAACTTACTTTAGTTAATGCCCTCACACCATAAAGAAGAATGAAATCGTATTTGTAGGAAAATGGATGGAACTGGAGATCATGCTAGGCTAGATGCCAGATTCAGAAAGGAAAATGCCCCAGATGCAGAATCTAGATTAAAGGATAAACATGCCATGAGGACTGGAGGCATGGCTTAGTGGTAAAGCAGGCCTGAGTTTAAAACCTTCATACCACCCAAGACAAAACATGAAAGAAACCATGACTGAAGCCACGAAAGTAAAAGAGGTATTATTTGGGAAAAGGAAGAGGACTAGTTGGAGGGAGGAGAAGAGAGTATAATGGAAGCTGAATAACAGATGCATGAATAACAATTATGAATAATTGTAAAGATGTGTGTATGAAACTGTCACAATGAAACCTATTATTTTGTACGATTAATACGTGCTAAATCAATAAATAGGTCTTTTAGTTCAGGGAGCTTGAGAAATGCTAGTCAATGATATTCTAGATTGCAGATGAGGAAAGGGAAGCGTAGAATGATGGGTAACCTGCCCTAGGTGACACAATTAACACATAGGTGCTGGGATTTTGGACTCAGATGACCTGACTTCAGGTTCTGGTGCCTGGGACCATGCCATGGCCCCTAAGATGTTGTACCTCACCCCATCCACAGGCTTTTTTGGCCTGTGGCCCTAGTAGCTTTTGGTAGAGCCTTTGCATTGAACAACTCAACAGCTGAAGGATGGCATTTTTGGTGACTCTGTAGGCGGGAAGTAGGCATTCAAGTGGAAGCCCAGGGCAGAGGTGTTTGAGCTCACTCTGTCACAACGCCCATGATCCCAGCCCAGGAGAGGAGAGTCTCAGCATACTGCACTAATGACCGTGGTTTCACAGCTGTGATCAATTCACATTTTCTCACTTTGCATTCAGGCCTGGTCTGTGGGGACTAATGTGAAGAGGTGTAAAAATAAGTTCTATTTCCAGCCAGATTAATTACAGGCTCTGCTGAGGCCCCATTGCGGGCTGCCTGGGATTACAAGATTGATTGGCTCATGCCCCAGGCCCTGTGGAAAGCTAGCGGCACTGGCTGGCCCATGGCTGCCTGGGAGTGGGAGGTGGGAGGGGTGGGTATAACTGAAGCCTGAGAGGCAGCCCGCCCTGCCCAGCACCCAGCTCCTGCTCTTCTTCATGACCTGCCATCCCTTTGCCACTCACCCAGCTCAGAGATGGGAAGATTCAAATGAAATCATCCTGGGACAGATGGTAGGAGATGGCTGGGCCATCATTAGTACTGATGTGCTTCACTGTGGTGGCGGTGGTTATTTATTCTCATTGCAACGAACTCTTTCTAAAGTTCTTTGGGAACTGGGACTTTTCTTATTTGCTTTCCTTCCTGGGACCCAGCCTTGTGCTATGTGTACTGCAGACACTGTAAATGCTGGCTGAACTGATCAGGTAGTTGGTTACAGGGACTCCTAATATAGGAATCCATTTCACTTGGTACCCTTGTCCTTCATTGTCAGATCCATCTTCTTTTTTTCAACAAAGTTACTATCTGTAAGTGGTTGGACAATGGAGTTGCCATTGAACAAAGCAGTTGATGAAAACAATATATCTTGATCAATGTCATGCCTTTGAATATTCTTACCCATCCCTGCCCTTCCCATCCCTTCCCTCACTCCTCTTAATTTTATAGGATATACCTTGAATTATTGTCTCATTTTCCTCCTTTTCATTCTTATACCTCCTTCCCCTTGGCTCTGCCCCACCCCTTTCCAATATTTGTTTTCCTGGTATTTTATTCTGCTGAACTTTGGTTTTGGCTTTCTAAGGAATTACACGATTTGAGATCAAACAAGGTTCATCCCAGGGATGCAAAACTGGTTTCACCTACCTAAATCAAGAAATGTAATACAACTTGTCAACCAAAGTAAGGTCAAGAACCACATGATCATCTCAATAGATGTAGAAAAAGCATATGACAAGATCCAATAACCCCTTTATGATGAAAAAAGTCTCTAGAAAAGCTAGGAATACATGGAATATTCCTCAATATAGTAAAGGCTGTGTTATGGCAAACCTACAAATCCATCTTCTGTCAGTAGTGGTAGTACTCTGGTGAAGCAGGACCTCATTCAGTTCAATGTCCCATTCCTTCCCTGTGTATTCATTCCCACACTTGAATTCAACCAACAGGATTGAGATCCTATCTGGATCAGAAGCTAAATTCACAGGTGGAGCTATGGTTGAGAAGGACCCAGTCCCTGTTTGCAGGTTGTGGTTTGGCTGATGTGAGCCAAACTTGAGAAACCCAATCTTGAGAGGTTGGGGAAAGGCCTAGAGAAAGAATGGCCTAGCTGAGCACATGGACCCCTGGATGAACTTGGGAGAGATGAGGGGTAAGGTGGAGGAGGGCAGCATCCAGAAAACAGGCCTTCGTGAGTCATGATAAAGGAGTTGAAATTTTAGTCTGGGATAGTGGGAAGGCCTGGATTTGTGTGTGTGTGTGTGTGTGTGTGTGTGTGTGTGTGTGTGTGTGTGTGGTGTAGGGAAGTGGAAATCAGTATGTGAGGACGAGTTGAGATTTGCTATGCAGTCTTGATGGACTGGACATAGAAAAAACTTTCAAGGTCAGATTTTGGTGGGCTGGGTTTGCTTACGCAAAAGACTGAAAAGCCAGCATCCTCTTTTGTTTCTGTGGCCAGATAGAATTATAATGGATTGTGTAGGCTGATGCCATCCACAAGTTGTTTAGATAAATTGTATTTGTCAGTTCTCCAAAGACAAACAATCTGGCGGGATGTGTTTCACAAGGCGATGAGTGAGGGAGGTGCGGGGATCTGTGTTGTGCGAGTGAGTTTGTGTAGGAAGTGAGATGTCTGCTTATGTAGAGAAGTAGAAACGTCTTTGTGGAGTGAGTGGAATTTGCTGGTTAGGATCTGGAGAGAGGCGGGCAGGAGTTGGAGGTGTAGAGAGAGTGTGGTTCAGTCAGGCCAAGAAAGGAGACCTGGACACCAGAGCTTTCTAAGTAAGAGCCAAGTATCTGCAAGATAGAGGGTGACAGACTTGACAGGCGCAGTCGGGGGGGGGTGAGTGGGGGGGACATGTGGGTCTGTGCTGGGGCGGAGAAGTCAATGGGTATAGATATGTGACTTCCCACGCTGCTAAATGAATTACCAAGTGAAGAAATGACACCTCAGAAACAGCTCACTCTGCCTGGGGACAACAGAAAGCACAGGTGGCCGGGCAGGGCAGAAGCCCAGGATGTTCACAAGTGCCCTGGATGAAGACATGGATTCTGGTGACGATGGATGTAAACGGTGTGCTCTGTTTTGCCAACAGGAGGAGATGGATGAAGTAAGACTTCGATTGTGGAGAATGGCATGTTCCTGCCAAGGAGAAGGTGTTGCTAGGAATTTGTGGGGCCTCCCAGGAGCAAGGGCGGGGATGGAGAGACTCATGTCATCCGTGTCCCCCCGTTGTTGCTGGAATGGAATCATGTGGTCCTAAGTGGTCAGCCGTGATGCAATCTGGGCGCTCCACAGCCTGCTGAGAAAGAGCAGCCGCAGGCACACAGAAGACTTCTGCACCCAACTCTGAGTCAACCAGAAACCCAAGCACTGACCATCTGCCAGGCACTAAGCAACTGCCCTACATTACTGAATTCATTCCTGTGCCCGTGTCTTGTGGTACATGCTAGTCATACCTCCATTTTTATAAACAAGGAAACTAGGTCACTAAAGGAACTCCATTTGGGGATTTTGTAATGCTCAACCCGATCTCCTCTTCCTCACAGCAGCTGTATTTTTTCCTTAGGAGGAATGCTCTTATCTGCTTTCACAGATTTTTTTGCCCCCTTCCCAGAGCTAGAGATTGAACCCATGGCCTCGTGCATATCAAGCATTCTACCATACTCACATATTCATAGCCCTTCTTTTTGTACTTTGTATTGTTAGTTTTGAGACAGGGTCTCATCACTAACTTATCCAGGCTGGCCTGGAACTCACAATCCCTCCTGCTTCCATTGAATAGCTCAGATTACAGGCATGTACTACCATGCCCATTTTGGTGGCTGAATTTCCCAAGTCTAGGATGCAAAGTAAGCTACCAAAGTCAAGAGAAGCAAATTCTCCTTCCTGGGACTTTAAGGAGAGAGACACTGAAGAGGGGAATTGGTAGCCGTGAACTCAAGAGCAGCAGCTGCAGGACTACCTCGTGTGGGAGCCCCAGCTCCAGCCATCATGTGTCATTCAGGCCTATGACTTTCCTAGTTCCTTCACCACTATCTAGCACCCACCTAATACATTTCCTTTGGGGTAGGTCAACCAAGACTGATTTCTGTCTCTTGTGACCATTGAGCCATTGAAGGCTGGCAAGCAGAGGCTCTGGGACTTGGATCGAGGCAGCCTGACTCCGCAGCTTGCCTTCCCAATCCTATGAGGCCATAACAAGGAACAGTGGTCCCTACACAGTTGCACGTAGTGAAGCATGCACTGGGACTTTGGGAGAGCAGGGTGGGGTGGGGTCACTAAGTTGAGTAATGAGAACTACTGCTTCTCTTCAATAGATGCTATATAAGGAAAGAGTCCAGGTCTTGGATCTGTCTTCCCCATACCCCATGTGCCTTCTTTGCTCCCTCCTTCCTCCTCCTAGAAGAGCCTACTACCAGCCTGATTAGCTGTGACGTGATTCTATCCTTGGTTAGTAGCTTCCTCTTCTGCCATTCTGCCAGGAAGGAGAGGCCTAGTTTCCAAGAGAAGAGCATAAAGTTTTGGGAAACAGGTAAGAGATAGTGGCTGGGACAATAGCCTGACCTGCATGAGAGAGGACAGATGGCCTGTACTTTATTTATGGTAGCCTCCTCTTACGTTGGCTTTCTTAATCCCTCAACGTTTATTCCCTCCCCCCCCCCCCCCACAATTAGATCTTCTGTATAAACAAGTCAATTTGGTCAGGAAAATGCCAGCCTGATCATTTTCCAATCTGGTCAGTATTTTTCTTGCCCAACCTGAGATTCAACCATTTGATGTGAATTTTTTCCTATTTTTCCTGGCTTATTACATGGTTTCTTGGCTCCTCTCTTCCGTCAGACCTTCTGGAGACCTCTATTCAGAGCCATTGAAAAGAGGCCCAAGATAGAAGATACAGCTTTAAACAACAACAACAAAAAAAAAAACCTACTTAGGAGAGAAAAAAGGCAAAGCATGTGTGATTCTGTGAACTCATTTCAGCAATATGGAAGAGATTAATTTCCAATTACTTTAAACTTGAAAAGCAAAATATACACTAATAGACTGAATTCATTAATCTTGTGCTCTTTCTTGTCACTTTGTACAGGGTATAATTAATTACATTCTATTTATTTTCCTTATTATAATTTTTTGTGCCAGTCCTGGGCTTGAACTCAGGGCCTAGATACTGTCCCTGACCCTTTTTTGCTCAAGACTAGTACCCTTCCTCTTGAGCCATAACTTCACTTCTGGCTTTTTATGGTTAATTGGTAATAACAATCTCATATACTTTCCTTCCTGGACTGGCTTTGAACCAAGATCCTCAGATCCTCCTGAGTTGCTAGGATTATAGACATGAGCCACTGGTGTCCAGTTTAATTTTTGAAAAGATGATAGATGCACATGGTTCACAAAACAGTTAATATATTATAATTGTTCAAGCCCGTTGTGCTAGTTACTTGGGATGTGGAGATTATGTGATCTTGGCTCAAGCTCAGTCTGAGCAAAACAATCTTTGAGACTCCATCTCAACCAATGACTTGGTATCATGGCACATGCCTGTCATCCCAGAGATTTTGGAAAGCACAAGTAGGAGGATCACAGTCTAGACCAGTCTGGACATAAAGCAAGATTCTATTTCAAATTATCAGCACAAAAAAGGTTTGCAGGGTGGGTCAAGTGGTAGAACTCCTGTCCAGGGCATGTAAGGCTCTGAGCGCCAGCCTTAGTACTGTCAAAAAAAAAAAAATCCAAACTCACAAAACACAGAAACAAAATCCCTGTGTTTCTCATCTATCCTGCCCTGTAAACAATCACAATTTCAGTACTTTAATGATGAAATCTTTTTTTTTTTTTTGGGTCCAGTCGTGGGCCTGAACTCTGGGCCTGGGCGCTGTCCCTCAGCTCTTCAGCTCAAGGCTAGCACTCTACCACTTGAGCCACAGCGCCACATCCGGCTTTTTTTCCCTGCTTATGTGGTGCTGAGGAATCGAACCCAGGGCCTCATGCATGCAAGGCAAGTGCTCTACCACTGAGCCACCTTCCCAGCCCAATGATGAAATCTTTTAAACCAATATTTTTGCCTCCTGTAGGTTTATTTTAAACTTAATTTTGTATTTTCTCACATTAGCTTTCATTGATCACTGCTTTAAAATTAAGAAAAGGCATGCGATATATCACCGATGCTATGGTGCCATTTCCAAAATTTGTGTCTTTAGTGTTTCCACTGTCTCTCAGATGAACCTCAGAATCCCAAAAATAATTCGCTGAGTTTCATTGTGCATCTCAGGGATCATGTAAGCAATGATAAATATCATGAAAAAAAAAAAAAAGATCCAATCGCAGTCAGATGTTAAAAGCCACAAGAAGCCATTCTGGCTACTCCTATCAAACTGCCAGATGACTGTGTTCTTCTAGATCAAACTAAAGAAACAGCAGGGGCTAGCGGTGCTCTTCTGGAATTGGTTTTAACTCAGATCAACAACCACGTACCAAGTCAGTGCCAGATCCCGAGCAGGGAAAAATAAAATGCTTTTAAGGCAGTTCTAAACCAGAATGCTTTGGCTTGCATGATGTTGAAAAAAGGAGGGAGAGAAAGAATATGCTAGAACAATAGAGAGAGCAATAGAATAGTCTGCTAGCCACATGTTAAAATCACCTAGGAGAGCTTTAAAAAACAATTGGTCCCTGAGATTCTAGATTCTGGTATAGTTGACCTGGAGGGGAGCCCAAGGATGACTGAGCTCTCTGGGTGATTCTGCTGTGGTGTGATTGGGTGAACCCCAAGGTTGTTAGAATCTAAAACAGTCACCCAGAATTCATTGAGAGGCGAAAGCATAGGCCTACACTTAGTTTAGGCATCGTATTATAACTATTATTTTGCTTTCAGAGAATATGCTGAACAATAAAACAGGCCTGCTGTGGTTATCTGGAAAAAACCCTTTACTGTCTGCATGAAATGGACCATCTACTAAAACAAGCAGTTCAGAACTAGTTCCCCTGAGAGTTTGGATACATTTATGGCTTTGTGTCTTACCATAAATGTATACATCCCTGTTTTTCTCTGTAAAGTGATCATTACTTTTTTCTTTCTACTTCAAAACAAAGCCCAGAGCTTTCAGCAGCTTAGAACACTACTTAACTAAATTGGTCTCCAAGTCGTATTATGCCAGGGGAATCATAATGTACATATGTGTGCGTGTATATGTATGTGTGTGTATACAAAGGGACAAAGTATGTGACTTCTAAAAAAATCTTTTTGTGGTATTGGTGTTTGAACTCAGGGCCTCATACTTGCTGGGCAGATACTGTAGCTACTCTACTAACCCCTGCTTGCATTGATGACTTTTGAGATAGGGTGTCACTGTTTGCCTAGGATGACCTGGACTGTGATCCTCCTATTTGTGCTTCCCTTTGTTGCTGGAAGGTCTACTGGATACCACTAGGCTGAAACATGGAGCTGCCCCCATAGCTCGGGGGTTGACTGGCACAGGCCACTGTACGCAGCCATTGATTGAGCTGAAGTCTTGAGGGTTTTTGTTCCTAAGCTGGCCTCACATTTCTGAGCTCTGATCTCTGCCTCTTGAAGAGCTAGATTATAGGCTTGAGCCACAACTCCCAGCATTAAGATACGTAATACTTCAAATCTAGTGTTTCCTAAACATTTTTGAGCACAGAACACTTTTTGAATCCACAGGAATTAATAAATGCTGTCAAATTAAGCCATGTGGTTTGTGGAGACTTGTTATTTGGCAACAGGCAATTAATGCACCTGAGTGTTTTTTCCCTGTGGGTCTTGGTTTCCTCCTCTGTAAACTGAGCCACTACATTACCTTCTTCATAAGGCTATTGTAAGAAATTGGAAAGGAGAGACTGCCAGACATATAGTTTGTGTTCAATGATCAATAGTTGCTTGTGGATTAGTATCTCTTTATTCTGACTGTTCTTTTGAGTTTCCACCCTCTTAAAACTTCCTTATACCTTTCATGTTCACTATTTATGCCTCTTTTTTTAACCAACTAGATGGGAAGTTCCTAGCCTTTCTGTTGTCTCATATGAGTATTCTAGTCTCGAAATATAAGCAATGATAGGTTGCCCATCAAAGATCTGGTTTGTCGTATCTCCTCTGGGGACCTTGCAGACTAATAATCCTGCAGCCAAATGGAGCCAGTCTACTTATTTATGAGCATCCTTTGGATCCATAGGACACCCTGCTTCTTATTCAAGTCTTGTGGATCTCATCTTATGGGTTAAGGGCAGGTGGATGTCCCAAAAGATAGTGATAACTTGGTTCTTTAGGACCCTTCGTACTTGTATTAGTCCAACTTTGTATTGCTTTAACAAAATACCTTCCATAAACAACTTAAAGAGCTCAGTGATTTATTTTGGCCTGCTCAGGCCATCATCATGGGGAGAGTGTGGAAGAGCAGAGTAGCTCACATCAAAGTGGCCAGGAAGCAAGGAAAAGGAATATGGAGAGGGGCCACAGTAATAGCTAGCCTTGAAGGACTTGCACCCAATAGGCTAGGCCAAGTGATCTACCTAGCCACAAGCACCTCTCATCAGATACCTCTTAACGAAAGACTCAGTTCAAACACAGAGGCCTGCAGAAACCTTCCCTGACCACTACCAATCCTCATTCCCTCGGGTGAGTGTCTCCATGGTGGATGTTCCACATTTCAGCCACTATTGGCTGAATGGGGTAGGAGTGGGTTATGGGGTGTAGGAGCTAGGAAGTGCTATGAAAAAATCTTCCCAGCAGGAGAATCATAGAACATGGACTAGGTCCTCTCCCTCTCTAGCTGTAAACCTTCCCAGGACCACAGGAAGACCATCTGCTGACACTGTTGTAGCTCTGTGTTCTTCATCGATGGTCAAAAGACACTCTGCAGCCTCTGCTCTGACTAAGTAGGAATGGCCATGTATGCTTTATCATTTCCAAGGAATTACAATAGTCTAGATGCAAGTTATATGATAATTATACTAAGCATCGATATAATACTTTAACAGCATACTGAATAGAGTATCTTTGGTCACTCAGAAAACATAATCCTATCCTATTACCCAGGGTAATAGGAGAATATGTAAAATTGACAACTTATAGATCCTGACTTTAGAGTTAAGTAAAAAATTTGTATATTTTTTAAAATAAACTTTTCAGCGGAAACCATCGGCGGCAGGGAAGCTAATTCCAGATTTGCTCTACTTTAAATCTGGTACCAACACTTGGATCCTTAATCTACATAGAACTAATAAGAAGCTGAACAAGGCTTCTGACTAGAGGGATAGCACTTCTAGAATGTCCTCCCAACCTTCCCTGCCTCTTGCTTTAGTGACAATCTTGAGGAAATTTTGAGTATGTGTTGGGGAGGGGAGGCAGTAGAGAGAAAGATTCTTTAGCATAGATGGCCAGAGGCTGGAGGGAAGGAAGGAGAGGGAGGTCCAGGATTCTGGATTGAAGAGAAAAGAGAATATCATCCGTTTAAAAAAACTCTACTACCCTACTTGTCATTAGCCTTGCTTTCCCCTGAACTACCAATCTAGAATCCTGCTTCCAGATTGTCTAGGAAAGCAAGGAAGTGGGGGTAAGGATGGAAGTATGGGTACACCCATCTCTTCCTGCCTTTAGCCATCTAGTCAACACAGTTGATCACAGAGACACATTTTCCCACCTCAGGCACCTCCCATTTCACCTGAAAACAGTGTGTAATTGAGCCCAGATGTGAAGCCCGTGGTGCCAGGCACCTGTGGTGCTGACTGGGAGGGAATCCAGTGCTGGCCAGGGTCAAGATGCCCAGCTTGCTCACCCCTGCACATGCCCCTGCACTGTCTGCAGGGATGCGCTCCCAAATCCTGCATTGTGCTTTTTAACCAATCCAAAAAGGAGTTAACTTCTCCCGAAGAGTTTTTGCATAATTGAAAACACGCATGCTGGCAAGGACAGATGGAGAAATTCTTGGTACAACTCCAGTGAAAAGGCCAATCTATCAAGGTTGTGAGACCAACAGAGGCTGGTCTGCTGAAGCCTGTGCATTTGGACAGGAGATGGAATATTGCACAGGGCCCCATCTGTGGGTATGTAGCTAGCTGTCTGAGTGTTGTATAGATCTGAACAGAAAGGAGTTTTAAAAAAAAAAAACAGGAGAAGCAGGGAGGACCAGAAGAAACGAAATTGTTCCCTCTAAATGTACAGCACACTTTATTCTCCCAGGAGAAAGGTACCTCGGGTGATCTGTCAGCAGCTCACAAATGATTTAATCTTATGCTCAGGTATGGAGGTGATGAATGTGGACACGGTATGTGGTGGGGGCTGGAAGGGTAGGTTCTCTGTGCTATTTAGTAACATATTTCTTAGGGTTGGGAGGTTTGTCTCCTGATAGCTAGAGCTATCATTGTGGTTTAGGAAATTCTTACAAAAGATAAACATCACTTACAGTGTACGCCTCGTGTAGTCTCTAGCACTTTACATTAAGGATGACCTAACAAGAAATTTGGTCTTGATCTGACTTCCTTCTATCATGGAAATTGCATTGGCCACTTAATGCAGGAAGAGGCCTTTGCCACCAGGCTCCACAGTCAGGGTTTCAGGGCTCTCTTGTTCAATAACCTCTGTGGCTCCCACTGGTCATGTGCATCTAGTGGCCTTCCATGCTCTGGGGGGGAGTCCCATGATGCCTTGCTTGACTGTGTTCTTCCAGGCCCCTGACCTCACCCTCAGATCTCTGACTGGGCCTCTCCTCCCACCTCCCCAATGCTGTCCTCTGACCCGAACCAGATTGCTCTCTCTTCCAAATCACTCTGGGTATCTTTAGTCACTGAATGTTTCTGCCTCCTCCCTTCTGGATTTGCAAGATATTTCCAGGAATCATTGCAGTGACTCAATTTCTATTGAAGTGCAAAATCCTCTAGTAGCAGCCAGCCTTTCCCAACATGACTTCATTTCTGAATTAGACAGGCAACCCTCCCTTCCCCCACCTCTCCCCCCCTCCTTTTTTTTTTAGTGGTGAAGAGATAGGTTTTAGTATATTGAAGTTTGAGTTCAAATTCTGGTTTGGTTACTAACCAGCTTTATCACTTTGGACAAGTTACTTCTGTTCCTTCAACTGTAAAATTAGGACAACATATACCTGACAGTGATATTATAAGAATGAATTAGGACCTAGTATCGGGAAATGTTCAATGAGTAGGAGTTAAAAAATGATATGCCTTTTGGTATCTGTAATTATGTGCATGTATATACAAACACCTGTATTGTTCCACCTCTCCTCTGACATTCAGTGTTATCCCTGGCTCACAGAACTCTAGTACATACTGAGCCACGTTCTTGTTTCTCTGGCTTCTCATAAGCTGAGTGACTCTAGTTAAGCCACCCCCTTTTCTGGTTCTCTGGGCACTTCCATGCAGTCTGAGCCTAAAGCAGTCACTTGCCATAAGCCAAGACAAAGGGAACCCTGTGCTGGGGACCGAGGGAGCCAGAAGGAAGACTCCTGTAGAACCAATAAGGAAAACAGTGTAGAGGGTTCTCCAAACATCATTGAAAGGGGTGACATGGATCAAGTTGCATTGTATTCATAGACTGCCTTGTTCAATGGCAACTCCTTTGTATAATACTGAACATAATAATAATAAAAGACAGACAAGAAATAGAACTATTGACCATAGGAGCCAGCAATTCCACTGTTAAGTATACATCCAAAGCAATAGGACTCAGCATGTTACGCTCTCCTCCTGCTTACTGTGACGCTATTCACAATAGCCAAAAACATGAAATCCACTTTGGTATCCATTGATGGATGAACGTGATGCAATGAAATACTATTCACCCTTGAAAAGAGTGTCATTCTATCCTTTGCAGCAATACGTGGTGGTAGAGGAGAACCTTATATTAAGTAAATAAGTCGGGCACACAACAGAAATACTTCCTATCTGTACTGACATGGGGAAGTCAAGAAAGTTGGTCTTAACAGAAGTAGAGAGTGGTGGTCACTAGAGGCTGGAAGGGTAGGAGGGAGATAGACAGGATGGGCACAGGGGAGGGCTGTTAGATGGAGGAACAACACAATACTATCTTACTATTCCACAGTAGGATAATTATGGGTGATAAAATTAATGAGATATTTCAAAGTGACTAGGAAAGAGGGTTTTGAAAATTCTCAATACAGACAAATGATAAGTGTTTCAAGTGATGCCTCTAACAATTACCTAAAACATATGGAAGGAAAGATCACACTGTACCCTATAAACATGCATAATTAAAAACAGAAAGAGAGCTGGGTGTTGGTGGCTCACGCCTCTAATCCTTGCTACTCAGGAGGCTGAGATCTGAGGATCGTGGTTTGAAGCCAGCCTGGGATGAAAAGACCCCCTGAGACATGCTGTGGCTCAAAGCGATAGAGTGTTAGCCTTGAGCAAAAAGAGCTCAGGGACAGCACCCAGGTCCTGAGTTCAAGCCTCACAACTGACCAAACAAAGAAAAGATAGTGTACTATAGGAAAGAATGAGAGAATGCTACCTTTTGGCTCTTTGATTCCCTACCATCTTTGGTCACAGCGAACATGTGGACGACGGGAAAGAGACCTTCCAGTCTCCCTTTCCCCCTCTCAGAGCCCAAGGCTGCTGCCAGTTGGAGCCTGCTTGCTTCTGCAGAGCCCTTGACTCTTGCCCATATAGCAGATAAAAGTCGGGACCTCTGGAGCCATGGGACCCCACCAAGGGCCCCATTTGAATCAGGCTCTTGGTACCACACTTACCTTGCTTAAAAATCCAGGCCTTGGAAAATATAAAAATCCAGACCCTGGCAAAGCAAGAATACAATATAATTGACCTATTGAGATAAAGAGACAACAAGATCCAGAATATGAACTGGATGTGTATGTGTGTGTGCACGCACGTGCATGCTATCTGCCTCCTGACATAGCACAAAGATTCTAGTACATCACTGAGGTTCTAAAACCACCCTCCAATGCAGCACTATGACAAATCCCAATTTAGAGGTAAAGAAGTTAAGGCTGAGTTAGGTGTCCCAAGGTCACCAGACTAGTGATTCTTGGGATGAGGTTGGAGCTAGGTCTTTCTGACCCCACAGATGAACAGGGCACCAGAGACAGCCATGAGAGATTCAGTTCTCTTGTTGGCTTGATGAGGTTTAAGTGCTGTGAATGTCTTTTTTGCTATTCTAGGAACTAAGACTCATATCCAGAGGATGAGGATTTCCCCAGCAGGGATTTGAACCTGGATCCAATCTCCCAGCCACGCCTCCAGCTGATGCAGATAGTGTGGTGTTGGCGAGGCTTACATCAGGTCAGGGTGTGCATAAGGACATCTTATAGAAAGAGTTCAAAATTGTATTTTTTTTGGGGTCAGTCATGGGGCTTGAACTCTGGGCCTGGGTGCTGTCCCTCAGCTCTTCAGCTCAAGATGAGCACTCTACTACTTGAGCCACAGAGTCACTCAAAATAGTATTTCTGCTGGGTGCCAGTAGCTCACGCCTGTAATCCTAGCTACACAGGAGGCTGAGATCTGAGGATCAAGGTTCTAAGCCGACCTGGTAGGAAAGTCTGTGAGACTTTTATCTCCAATAAACCACTAGAAAACCAGAAGTGGTGCTATGGCTTAAATAGAGTGCTCTCCTTGAGCTGAAGAGCACAGGAACAGCACCCAAGCCCAGAGTTCAAGCCCTATGACTGGCCAAAAAAAAAAAAAGTATTTTTTAGCCAGCATGACAGTCTGATGATGACAACCACACAACCACACAAATTTTTGAATAACTCCACCACCTTCAAATGGAAACCTTGCTCTGGTCCTTGCATGGCTAAAAACATCTCAACATCTTCCACCCCACTGACCACTTGTGTGCGTTTTAGGAAAGGAAATTGGACATCAGGCAGAGGCAAAGGATTGGTGAGGGGTCTGTTGGATCTGTGATTGTGTGGGGCACCCAGCTTCAACTCACTGTAAATAGGACAAGCGTCCTGCATTTAAGCAAACAAATGTCTCAAGAGTCCCCTGGTAATTATACAACCCCAGATTTATAGCTCTGAAGTCTTGTTGGATGAAACATGTAGTAGAACAACAAACTTGTTAGATTATGACATATTCAAAGAGGAATGTGAAATATTCATTACAGCAACAGCTATGATGAAGGAGACAGCTTCGGGTGTGATACTTGAGGAGAAAAATAGAACATTGAACAACCACCAGACTTGGTTTCCCCCCCCCTCCTCTTTTGTGATGTTCATTAATATCTGTTATAAAAGATCGATGGACCCAGAACATTTATCCTGTACTCCCAAAATAAGATTAACCACTGAATGGAAGTAAGTGGGGGGAAGTGGGGAAAGAGTGGAGGAGATAGAAAACCCGGCCTGGGGGAGGTGTGAAATTTCCTCAGAATGCCTGGATGTTGTTTTCCTTATGTGTGAGCAAGGAGCTTCGAGTCCAGGGACAGATGCCTGCCCCACACACCACCAGCATGAAGGTCCTGTGTCATTCTACACCCTCATCACCTATGAAATACCATTTTGTGCCTTCTCTTAAAGTGACTAAGTTCCATCTTGTCTGCTTTGAACTCACCCATGCTTAATACATGAGCACTCAGATGAGATCAGATGTAGATGAATCCTAGAAGTTTGGGTAAGAGGCTTAGTCTGATAAATACCCCCCATTAGCTCTTCAAGCCCCCTCTTACCCCCTGCCATTACAGTCTTCTCTGCTGAGGTCCTCTGCTTAAAGGAGAAGAAATTAGCTCCTCCTGCTTTCTGTCCAAATTCTGACCTGCATGAGCAGGATGATTGGTTGTATGTAAAACACTTGATTCTGAGTAGTTTGTTGTGCTGCAGTATATAATGAGCACATGGTGGAGTTTGTAACACCTAATGTAAGATTTTAAAATCATATCTCATGTTAAGCCAGGCACCAGTGCTTACCTCTGTCATCCTAACCACTCAGGGGGCTGAGATCTGAGGATCATGGATTGAAACCATCCCTGGCAGGAAAGTCTATGACACTCTTATCCCCAGTTAACCACCAAAAAAGGTGGAAGTAGAGATATGGCTCAAGTAATAGAGCAGTTGCCTTGAACGAAAAAGCTCAGGGTCAGTGGCTAGGCCCTGAGTTCAAGCCTAGTGTTGGCACAAAAACATAATAAATAATTTATTTTTTTATCTACCTGTTATCTATCTATCTATCCATCTGTCTATCTGTCTCTCTACTCTTTCCCTAGATTTCATGACTATTAACAATATTAGAATTTTTGTACATTGAGGACACACACACACACACACACACACACACACACACACACATTCCATGGCTCAGACCTGAAATCTCCCCAAAGGCTCATGTATTGAAGTCTTGGTCCCCTTTGCAGTAGTGGTCTGAGGTGGATGGTTCATTTTTTGTTCCTGGCCACAGCCTCCCGCTGTCCTTTCCCCTGTCTCTTTGCCCATGGCTTCTTGGCCACCATGAAGTAAACAAGTGCTCCGCCACACACTTCTAGACATAGCTCAGAAGCAACTGAACCAAGTACCAGGGACTGAAAACTCTGACACTGTGAACCAAAATAAACCTTATCTCTCTTACGTTGTCTACCTTGGGCATTTTGTCATAGTAACAGAAAGCTAATTAACACAGTATGTGTGTGTATGTGCGTGTATACACATGTATACACAGTAATTCCTGCTACTTGCAGTAGTTACATTCTGTACATTCTATAAAGTCACAGTGAAGTAAGAGAACAAGTAACCATTATTCCCAAGGGCAATATAAGGTTAGATTTCTGCAACCCTCTGCTCATGTATTAACTCCATGTCACGTGTGTTTTGGTTTAAGGACATCTTAATATATATCATTGATTCATGAGTATTGGGCTCATAGCCAATAACACTACAATTTATATTTGAACTAAGCTTATCTCACATATCTATTTTCTCCCTTCTTGAACATGAAGCCCTGCACCTGGGCATTGTGCTTAGGGCTATTCCCAATGGAAAATCATGACCACCAACACAAAATGCAAAGTATATTAAAAAAAAAACAACAACAATATCAAAACCATAGCTCAAAGTGGATCACAGAAAGGACTTACAGTAGGAAACAAGAAGGCAGAATGTTGTCAACTTCCTTGAGATTGTGGACAATTCTTTGTCTTTTTTTCTTTGTGCTGATACTGGCACTTGATCTCAGGGCCTTGTGCTCTTGCTTGGCTTTTTGTGTTCAATTGCAGGTACTCTACCGCTTGAGCCCCATCTCCTCTTCCAGCTTTTTGTTGGTTAATTGGAGATAAGAGTCTCTTTGATTTCTCTGCTCAGGCTGGCTTTGAACTGTGATCCTCATATCTTAGCCTTCTACCTAGACAGGATAACAGATGTGAGCCACCAGCACCAGGAGACACTGCCAAATCCCCAAGTATGTTGATTTAAGGGATATAAAATTATAAATAAATTTAAGCAAGCAGGAAAATCTGCACATATACAATTTGTGACTAATGAAGGTTGACTATATATTTTGGGGGGACTAGAATCCAATAGAGGCTGACCTACCCATGGCATTTAGTTTTCTCTTTAGTCTCCTTTTGCTCCTGCCTTTTTATAAATACCACATCAACTTACTTGCAGAATTCGGGCCATTTGTCTTTCAGAATGTCTATACGGCAAATCCATCTGATTGTATCACCATGATTAAATCACAGTGAAATCTTGTGCTGGGTTACAGCATAGGTGAGTAGTGGTTGTCTGGTTTTTGTTTTTGGTCTGAGGGAGAAAGAATGTGATGTCAGTTTGTTCTTCTGCAAGAGATGCTAAATTTGGCTCTCTGGCTTAAGCGCTGCTGTGCATGAGGCGGAGGCGGTGTGGTGATGCAGGAGAGGACAGGTGAGGCCCTGGGAGAGGCCAGGGGTGAGTGCAGCAAATGACGCAGGTGATAAAGGGACCAAATCCCATCACTGACAGTCAGCTATTCCCCCCCCCTTCCCCCGCCAAGCCTGTACTGTTCCTACAGCCTTTTGCTGGCCAGGAGCACAATTTTAGTGTCTGGAGACCTAGTTTTAACCGGTAGTGAAATTAGGAGAAAAAAAGAAAATCTCTTTCAGCTTGATATGATTTTCTTTCTGAGCTGGACACCGGAGCCTGCTGAATGCCGAGGCATAGGAACAGAAGACAGAATAGCTAACCCCTGACATCATTTTCTTCTTTGCTATGGCTGCTGGATGGCTATATTTAATATGATTGTGGTCAAACCAAGTCTGAACGGAGAAAGCCTGAAGCAGACCTAGGGCCCCGGCTAAGTGGCCCTAAGCCCACAGCGGTATTGTCATGGTGCACTCAGGAGCCCCCGGAGTAAGCTTTAGAGCTGTGTGGAGTCGTACTGCCTTTAACATTTCCCAACAATGATCTGGAATGCATCTGGGAAGCCTGCCTGAATTACCTGATTAGATCATGCTTCCTAAGGGGGCCTCGATGCAGAAATGGCAGGGCCCAGCTGCTCCCCTTCATTGAGCATATCAGAATTACTCATATCAGAATTACTCTTCCCACTTGTAGACAAGCAGACTCACTGCAGTGCAATGACTTGGGCAAAGCCACAAATCCAGTGACTAGTGGCCTTCCTTCCCCCTCCCCCATCTTGAGCTGTCAGTCAAGTGCCCTTGAATCCCGGTTGGGAGTGCTAGAATGATAGGTGTGCACTACTATGCCTGTTTCACTTGTTATTATTGAACCTAAACAGTTTCATTGTGTGAATGTGTATGTGCTGGCCATGGGGCTTGACCTCAGGGCCTGGTGCTCTTATTTGATATTTCCACTCAAGGCTGGTAACTCCACTGCTTGAGCCACACCTCCACATTTGGCTTTTTACTGGTTAATGGAAGAGAAGAGTCTCTTGGATTTGTTTGCATCACTAGCTTTGAACCTCGATCCTCAGATTACAGCCTCCTGAGTAGCTAGCATTACGGGCATGAGATATTGGCACCCGGCATAAGCAGGCTTGGAAAGAAATCTCTGGGATACAGTGGGGCGTTTCTACTCATTCTTTTTCTGCATGTAGAAACCACAGGAAGAGTCAATGTCAGAGTAGTTGTGAGCAGCTAGCTCTTAATCCCAACCCCTGCCATCTCTCCTGGTGATTAGGAGTCTGCTTTTCCCTGCCCCCCAAGGTCTAGAGGCAGAGGGAAGGCTTGCTCAGGGTACTCTGCCCACATGGCCCCAGCTGGAATCAGAGCCTAAGCGAGCTGCAGAGTCTCACCTATCTTCTTTTGCACAGGGGATGATTAATGGCATAGGAAAGCGAGTACGTATTCCCTCCAGTTGGCTGAGATCCCCCAGCCCTTATGGCTGACAGTATTTCACTCCTAACCTTGCTGTCTGCGCAGGTATGGCTCGTGGCCACCAAGCCTGCATGCTGGACCATCTCTCACTGAAGATCAAGTGCTGTAAGTCTGGGGACCAACAGGAAGTGGTGTGGTTTGTTCTAACTGAGGGCCGGAATCCCCGAGTTGGTTGTGAGTGATAGATTTGTGTGTGTGTGTGAGGGAGAATAGGGTGAGAATGGAATCATTCTGTTTGGTTTTGACTTTTAAGCATCACACGAATGGTCTCTGGAATCCCCTGGCAGCTGGTAGACTTAGATTCCGCCAGCAATGAATTATATCCTCCACTTTCGATAGAATTACAAATGTCTTCAAGATGTTCAGTGCTCTGGGAGCAGGCAGCCAATTCCTGTTGGCTCTGTGGGATCCAGCTGTCTGAAGAAGGCAGTACCTCTCTCTCCAGAGGGGAAATGGGGAGAAGGCTGTGGGGGAGACACACCAGAGACCAGGGAGAGGGGTGTGGTTTAGGGACCCAACTTGGGCCAAGCCTGGGGGCGTCAGAGATAGGAAAGTGGAAGGAAGCCCCCGGAATCCCTGGCAGGCTATTCAGGCTGGTCTGGGCACCAGCAGATTGGTAAGGAGGAATACGTACAATGGACTCAGCCTGATAATGTCTCCCTCATCACAGAAGCAAAAATGACCCAAGTGCTCTCTATCTAGGAATAGATAATCAAGGAACCACAGTCACCTTTAATTAATGAACAAATTAATTAATTTATTTTTGGTGCTGCTCCCTGGGCTTGAACTTAGGGCCTGAGTGCTGTCTCTTGAATATTTTTTTTGCTCAAGGCTAGTGCTCTACCACTGAGCCACAGCGCCACTTCTGGCTTTCTAGTAGATAATTGGAGATAAGAGTCTAATGGAATTCCCTGCCAAGTCTGGCTTGAAACTACAATTCTCAGATCTCAGCCTCCTGAGTTGCTAGGATTACAGGTGTGAGCCACCAGCACCTAGCCCACATTTCCTGAAAAAATATTCGGCAAGAACTAAACAAGGACAGGCTTTTACAAGGCAGATTTATCTATCTATCTATCGCCTGTCTATTTAATTCATTTAACAAACATTTACTAAGATATTTACACATATGCTGATATAGGATCATACTTAGTGATTTCTGCTATTCAAAACACTCACTTAGCTGAAGCAACGTTCTTGTGGCATCCCATCCTAATATAGTGTGAACTGGCTAGAATTGGTTTTCCATTAACCTGTGACCCACCCCATGGCTCATTTGCATCAGAATGCTTTCTTCTCTCCTCAGCACTTTTCATGGCTCAGTAACTAGGAGCATTTAATAAAATTTTCTGCATAAGTGAGATGAAGTTAACTTTCCTTTGTCTCAATCGATGAACTTGGAGAGACAAAGATAAAGGAAAATGGCTAATTCCCATGGCAACTGTACGTGATTTTGTTACCCAGAGTTGAAATGGGCTGTATTACTTTCTTGGAGCCACCTTTGATGCAACTCAAAATTCCCCTTTCCCCCTCAACCATTTTGGAGTCTGATCTCTTAGTACTCTCTTGGAAAGAGAGAAGGGAAGGGGTTGTGAATCCTGCAGTTGATGGTGAGGTTGATTTAACAAGCATTTGTTTAATAAAACCTTGGCCAGACTCTGTGCTAGTTGCTGTTAATGATGGGAGAGGTGACTTTTATATCAGTAGCCCTCAGTAATTGTGTACAGTATTGAGCTCTTAAGCGTGGCTGGCACCCTTGTGTGACCTTCCAGCAGTGTTCTCTAAAGCATGTTCATAGTGTTCTCCAAGAAGACTGCATCTTCTTGGCAGGGTCAGGTGTATTGCAGAGGAAGAGAGCTGGAGCAAGATACTTGGCTGGGGAGACTGCCAAAGGGCCGGGTGGCTGGAGATGGGTTCCAGCCTTAGATGTTTCCATAATCAACACCATACAAAGAAGGCAACAGACTTTTATTAGTGAATAAGACAAAGAAAATAGACACCATTTACCTGTGTGAATTAGTATTCTGCCCTCTCAGAACAACATTAACACTGGTCATTTTATTTTTATCTATTAATTAATTAATTTTTGCCAGCCCTGGGCCTTGAACTCAGGACCTGGGCACTGTCCCTGAGTTTCTTTTGCCCAAGGCCAACACTCTACCACTTGAGTCACAGCACCACTTCCGGATTTTTCTGTGTATGTGGTCCTGAGGAATGAAACCTAGGGCTTCATGCATACTAGGCAAGCACTCTACCACTGAGCCACCTTCCCAGCCCCTATGCTATTTGTTTTATATTGCCTCCGGATGATGTCATCATTCTTTTGGCCTAGCATGTTTTGTTTTTCCTTTTTTTTTTAAATTTTGATCAGTGGTGTTGACCTGTAGTGGGAAAGAAGAATGACATTTAGGAGGGCCAGAAATAGAAGAAGAACATACAGGAAGCTTCTTAGATTTTGAGAATCTCTTTCTCTCTCCCTCCCTCTCTCTCTCTCACTTTCTCTCAGTCTTTCTCTCTATTTCTCTTGTGTGCCAGTAGTGGGGCTTGAAATCAGGGCCTTGCACTTTTATTCATCTTTTTCACTCTCAGATAGCACTCTATCATTTGATCCGCACCTCCAGATTTTTGCTGATTAATTGAAGAGTCTCTCAGACTTATCTGCACAGGCTGGCTTTGAACCCTGATCCTCTGATCTCAGCCTTCTGAGTAGCCATAACAGTGCCTGGTAACTGACGAAGGCTTTTAATGTACCTTTATGTCTGATGATGGGTAGAAAGCTGGTTTCTCCATTCTCATTACAGAGAGAGTTGCCCATCGTCTACACCTGAGAAATGTCACTTCTAGAGATATACCCTACATAAACTCTTTCTTATGGCATGTAGAGCAAAGTACTAGGCTACATGTTTTAAATTAGAAATCATCTAAACACCCACCAGTGCAGTATTTTCACAAAATGAACAATTGTTCTTAAATAAGTTAACTAGATCAAATTTTATCAGCATGGATAAGTCCCCCATATGTTGAATGTGAAAAAAAGGAAGTTAAAATGAATATATAATTTGTTTGAAACTTTTCACAGGACTTAAAAAAACTATATAATTTGGCATGCTAAAAGTTTAAACATGTCTGGAAGGATCCATACTTGCTTCAGACTAGTAGACACAAAAGAGATGCTCACTGGGACATAAAAAATTATTCAAGTCTCTAGTGAGCGCAGAGGAGGGAACAAAAAAAAAGAAAGAAAGAAAAGAAAGAGATGACATGAGATGAATTACAGCTGATTCTATCATGGTTTATAAAATAATTTCCTTCGTGTGTGTGTGTGTGTGTGTGTGTGTGTGTGTGTGTGTGTGTGTGTGTGTGTGTGTGTGTGTGCGCATGCGCACATGTGCATATGCATATGTGTCAGTCCTGGGACTTGAACTCAGGGGCTGGGCACTGTCCCTGAGCTTTTTTGCTTTCTCTCTCTCAAGGCTAGTGCTCTACCTCTTGAGCCACAGTGCCACCAGGGTCTCACATACTTTCCTGCTCAGGCTAGCTTTGAATCAGGATCTTCAGATCTCACCTTCCTGAGTAGCTAGGATTACAGACATGAGCCATCAGTGCTAGGCTATATGGAAATAATTGCAAATGAACACTTTCATAGGTGTTTATCATGGTTGTTAAATTTCTTGATGCTGCAGATAACTTTTTTTCTGGGGTCATATTGACCTTAGTCACATCCTTTTTCTGGGGTCATATTGATCTCAGTCAAGTCCAGGGTTTGAATTGAACAGCCACAAGAATGTATGTGAGGTTCTGACCATTGGATTTCTCATCCGCTTAATAGGAACAATAACTCCATGTATTTCTTGAGGACTGAATTATGTTTATGAAAATGGTTTGATGCAGTACCTGGTAAGTGCTGAATGATTATTAAATATTAGTTCTGCTCTCTCTGTCTCTCTGTCTCTCTTGTCAGTAGTGAGTGCTGTTCCTGAGCTTTTTTCCTCAAGGCTAGTGGGCTACTACTTGAGCCACAGCGCCATTTCCGGTTTTCTGGAGATAAGAATCTCAGGGACTTTCCTGCGCAGGCTGGCTTCAAACCGTGATCCTCAGATCTCAGCTTCCTGAGTCACTTCCTGAGTTACAGGAGTGAGCCCTGGCTCCCCAGGCTTCAGCTTGAATCCTACAGGAGGAGCAGGTTGGAGGTGATGATGGCAGGCAGGGAGCAGGGACACAGCTGGACGCATTCCTGCAATGATGACCCCGCCCAGCCCATCAGCCAATCCAGTCCCACGAGCTGCGCTGCGAGTCAGGGCACCTGGAGACCGAGAGCAGAAAACACATTTGACCTTAGAAGAAAATACAGTTGCAACAGAAATTCCCTGTGAGTGTGATGGGAACTAGGTCTTCTTGGCCTACCTTTTGCAGGCTGGGAGCCAGAACAATGGGATGGCATGGCGTCTTTGCCCACCCCACCTGGTGACTTGGGTAAGAATGATTGCAGCCAGGTGTGGAAGACGAGGGAGAGAGATTAGGTCAGGAGACCTCTGAGAAGCGCAGGAATAGGGTCTTTATAAAAGCCTTGAGGGAGGGGTTTGTTTTCCCTTGGTTCTGATGGAGGACACAGCCAGAAGGAGATGGAAGACAGCGCCCTGAGCCCGACTCTCCAGACTCCAGAAATGTGAGCAAATGCATTTCTATTCTTTATCAGTTATCTTGTTACAGCCTTAGAGAGACTAAGATGCCCGGAAGGCGTTAGGTGTAATTTTCTAAGTCCTTCATCAGATACAAGTCCTGGACTGGCGTGAAGGAGGGCGAAGGTTTACTCCTCTAGCTTCAGACAATGAGGTAAAAGGCTGGCCTGGGTGACTTCTCACCTTTAACCTTCAGGGCTGCAGTCCACGCTTCCCCTCTTCCTGTCTCCCCCCTCCGGCTTGCTTTATTTTATTTTTCTGCTTCTCATTTGTTCAAACAGAATTATCCCTCTACTCAAAAGCAAATGCCTACCCAAGACCTTTTGTAAGGGCCCGAAGTCCTGTTCTTCACCTTGAAAGCCTTCTAACCTACTCAGCCTCAAAAGTGCCCTTTTTCTTTTTTTGTCCTCAAACTGAAGGGCCCCTTTCTGGGTGTCATCTAGAAGGACTTGTCATCCTGTTACCCAGTCCGTTTTCCTGATCTTTTTTCACTTTATTTTCCTTCCGTTCCCGTCTCCACCATTCATCCTGGCTGCTGGCTGAACCCATTTCACTCGCCGTTGCCCATCTTGGTGCCTTTCTTTGATTTCTGGTTCCCACAGGTCCACTTTTCCCTTCCATTATGGTCTACTTCAAGTGCCAGTTGCTTTCTAGAACCTTCTGGGATCTAAGTTCCTTCCTCCTTTCTTATAATTGGGTATGCCCTTATTTATTAATTATGTCCAGCTAAAGGACATAACCAATTACTGCACTTGGTAGGCCGAGGGGGGAGAGAAAGGCAGGTGCATCACAATCTTTAACCTTGGGGACAAGTGAGATGTCACCAGCTCCTCTGCCCTCTTGGCTTGTCTCTTGATGACCTTTTTTCCCATCTTACGATCACTGTGGGCAGCAGAGCGCTGATGAATGGATGTGGTCTTTCTCCACGCTCAAGCCCCTGAAGAGCCCGTTCCTTAAAATATGGGCAGCAGTCATGCTCACCATCCTGACTCATAGCCCTGGAACCGGCCCACCCTGCTGAGTGCTCCATGCCAGGATTTCCTGCTCTCCCTTCCCTATGCTGTACTGACCTTTCTACTCCTCCAAGAGGCCAAAAGATTTCCTTCTTAAGTCTTGGAACCTGTGTTCTGGCTAAGGCTCTTCTTTACTAGGCATTCATTTAAATATCGCCTGCTTGACCCACCTAGCCACCCACTCTTGCCCTTGGCATTTTTCCTGCGTGGATGTGGATCATCTTTCTCTCCTATTAATGTGAGATCTGCATAGACACAGGCCCTTCTATAGGACCCCAACTCAGAATATGATTGTTGAATGCGTGTGGAGAGGATAGTAGTGTTGGGAAGAGCATTTGGGGCAAAGGGAAGAGAATAAGTAAAGGAATGAAAAGAATAGTGAGCCGGCGTTCCCCAGATGTGGCACTTGGCATTCCTTGTTTAATTGACTGTTTTTCCCTAAAGGCTCTGTTTCTGAGGGCAGTGGCTTCATCTAATCTCAGTTACTAACGTATGGCCTCCACTCAGTTCATTGTGAGCTCTCTGGTTATTGAATGAATGAAGGAAAGGTCTAGTAAGTATGAACAAGACAACGAGACAAGGTAAATAAGCCCCAGTGTCAAGGGCCCTGAGTTCTGAGCAAACGTGTTTGTATTTTTTTTTTCCCTGTAAAAATGAGGAGGGCTGGGAAGGTCGCTCAGTGGTAGAGCGCTTGCCTTGCATGCCTGAGGCCCTGGGTTCGATTCCTCAGCACCACATAAGCAAAAAGAAAAAAAGCCAGAAGTGGCGCTGTGGCTCAAGTGGTAGAGCGCTAGCCTTGAGCTGAAGAGCTGAGGGACAGCACCCAGGCCCAGAGTTCAGGCCCCACGACTGGACCCCCTCCCCCCAAAAATGAGCCACAGGGTTTTTTTTTTTTTGCTGTTTTTACTTAAAAAATTATACATTTATTGCAGTTGAACTCTTTTTTTTTTCTTTTTCTGAGTGGGTGCTGGTGGTCTAATGTTCACAGCAGAGGCTGATTTCAGCTAAGAGACAAGCTAGCTCTGAGAGCCCCTTCCCACAAAAGAACCTGGAATAACTGAGGGAGAACTTTTACATTTCAAGTGCATCTGCGCTGCAGCTTGGTGGTTGGTCGAGGCCTGAGTTAGCGAGTAAATCAGGAGGCCCGGGCCCCCCTGAACTCTGGGTGGCCAGTGTGTTCCTCTTTCCTCTGTATGATGGAGGTTAATCAGACTGCCTCAGCTCCTGTCCTGATGAGCCTTGAAAAGTGGATGGGAATAAATGCTTAACAGCTACCAGGTGCTCAGTAGGTGCTCATACATATGGCAATTCTATTATCATTCACCTTACCCTTTACCCTGCTTGTGTTATCTAATGCTCCAAACCTCAGCTCTGAGCATCTAGTGCTCAAAAGCACTGTGTGTGGGGGGGGAGGGAGGGGGGACAGCAGGGACCAAAGAGAGAAGGCCCGCTCCTATGAGCACCTCCCATCATGCCGGCCCAGTGCCTGGCAGGTTGACAACTGTTGGGGACGCAGAATAAACTCCCACGCAAGTCACCGAGGGCATCCTGCCTTACACCCTCTTTTCCTCTCCAAATCCCATTTTGCGTTAACATTCTCTTCCACCAAAACACTCACTTATCTGATTGAAGTAGTTGCTTTTGTCAGACTATCTTATTTTCCTACAAGTTATCTATTGACCATGAGTGAGGCACAGCCCAAAGTAAAGGCACCCGCATTGCCAGCCACTGTGCAACTGCCTTTGCGGGTTTTTCTTTCTTCTCTTTTCTTTTTCTCTTTTTTCTTTCTCTTTTTCTCTCTCCTGATTTCTCTCTCTTCCACTCTTCTCTTTCTCTCCTCCTCTTTTCCCTCCTTTTCCTTTCTCTCTTCCTCTTTCTTTTTCTCTTCTTCCTCCCCTCCCTCCTTCCCCCTTTCTCTCTCTTTCTCCTTCCTTCCTTCCCTTCCTTCCTTCCTGTCTGTCTTTCTTTCCTTCTGTCTTTCTTTTTCTGCCTCCCCTCTCCTCCCCTCCCCTCTACTCCCCTCCCCTCTCCTTTCTCCAAGACTAGGACTTAAACTTGTTGTCAGATGCTTGCCACACCTACAACCCAACTCGTACTGTTTCTAACAGGCTCTCGCATGTTGTAAGCGGGCTGGGACCTGGAAGGCCAGTCCCTGCCCTCTTCAGTAATGTCTGAGAAGAGCTACCTGGAACACAATTCACTTTTTTCCCCCTTCGAATCCAGCCTTCCTTCTTGGAAGGCATGAAGGAATCAGGAAGGCGGAGACTATTTTTATGAAGCAAATTGTCAGTGCGTGATGGGACAATCTGTTTCTCTCCCTGGGTGCACTTGGCAAACTCTCTGCTGAGCTGGTAACTGGGGGAGCCCTTAGTTCCCTCAAAGTGTCAAGTGGGGACACACCACACCACAGCTCATCCTGCTGCCCTCTGCCAGCCAAACCTGGGGCCCCGCAGATGGTGAAGATCCCAAAAGCTTCATCACGCAGGGACAATTCTTGTTGTTTTTTTGGTCGGTCGTGGGGCTTGAACTCTGGGCCTGGCCACTATCCCTGCGCTCTTCAGCTCAAGGCCAGCGCTCTACCACTTGAGCCACAGCACCACTTCCGGTTTTCTAGTGGTTTATTGGAGATAAGAGTCTCACGGACTTTTCTACCCAGTCTGGCTTTGAACCGTGATCCTCAGATCTCAGCCTCCTCAGTAGCTAGGATTACAGGCGTGAGCCACTGGCGCCTGGCTTACACAGGGACAATTCTATCTCTTCTAGATCGGGCCTGATTGTCCTGTGCTTCTCATTTTCCCCCTGGGAAGATGATTGCAAGCTAAGAAAGTCAGCAGTCTTGCTTCTTCATAGCTCTTTGAGTTTGAGCTGAAAACACTCCAGGTGATATGTTCAAATCCAGGTTGTCTCCACCTCAGGACGGGGCTCCAGGGTCTATGGCACATGGGCCTGCTTGCAGAAGACACGTAGTCACAGAGAAAGGGAAGGAAGGACTGTGGAGAAGGTGGGCAGAAGGCAGTGGAAGGAGATTGGGTAGCTTCAATCCTCTCACGGCTGCAGCAGGCAGCAGATTAAGGGTGTTAAGGGCGATAGCATCATCCTTAAGGCTTCAAAGAAGGAGTGGTCCTCTGTGTGTGTGTGTGTGTGTGTGTGTGTGTGTGTGTGTGTGTGTGTGTGTGTCTGTCTGTCTGTATGAGACAGGTGAAAAGTAGGAGTCGGGGAGAGGAGAGAGAAGGAGCCAATGAGCTGGTGTTATATTGCAAAGCTGAGTGGAAGTCACAGAGAAAACTTAAGGACTGGCTCAAGAAAGCTCAGAGCGAACTATCATGTGTTATACCCATCACAGGCAGACAGACAGATAGACAGCACAGGGTCTTCATCTTTTCTTACCCTCCGATTCCTAGAAACTTTTTGCTGTAGGCCGCTCAGTCTCACACAGGCCTGGGCTGGGGTGAATGTGAGCATGCGCCTTGTCAGATGGCTCTGGACAGAGGGTGAAGGTCCTGGCACACGGAAGGCTTCTCCAGTTTAGGGGCTCAGCCCTCATCCTCCATAGCATCTTCTCCCAAGTCACCCTTGCTATGGCTTGTGTCCTTTCAACCAGGTGTTCCGCTCAAGGAGGCCAGTGAGAAAGTGGACTGCCCACTTTTTACAACTTTCAGTTGTGGGGCTTGAATTTAGGGCCTGGGCGCTGTCCCTGGAACTTTTTTGTTTTTGTTTTGCTCAAGGCTAGCATTCTATCACTTTGAGCCACAGCGCCACTTCCGGTCTTTAGATGGTTAATTGGAGATGATAGTCTCAGGGACTTTCCTGCCTAGGTTGGCTTCAAATCACCATCCTCCCATCTCAGCCTCTTATGTAGATCTAGCTCAGGCTAGCCGGGCCTTGATGGCTCACACCTGTAATCCTAGCTACGTGATCACCACCGTGGCGCTGAGTATAAATGCCTTTCATTAATAGCTAGAAGGAACAGAAGCAAAAGCTGGGCAGACACCAGTTGTCAGTTAAGTGCATTTGGCATTTGAGAAATGTCTTCTCAGAGCCAGTCTTTAGACCACAGTGTGGTCTTGGCATAACCAGGGCTGGGTTCTAAGGAAGCACTGAATGACAGCTGCTCAGCTCAGCAAATGCCAGGGATGAATGTGGGCCATGGAGAAAACACGAGGAATGTCCCGCCACTTCCTGACTGTAGACCTCTTCCCAGATGTGGCCTCTCAGGTCATTGAGGCTGGTCTGTTGATATCTCAGGTCACATCAAATAGTTCTGACTACATAGTATTTTAAATTTCCCCCCTCCACTCAGATTCAGGTTCTGGGCACTGTCCCAGACAGAGCTTCTTTTGCTCAAGTATTCTACCACTTGAGCCACAGCTCCATTTCTGGCCTAATTCTGAGTTTATTGAAGATAGAGTATCACAGACTTTTCTGCCCAGGCTGGTTTCAAACCATGATCCTCAGGTCTCAGCCTCCTGAACATCTATGATTTACAGGCATGAGCCATTGGGCCCCAGAATATTTTTAAATCTTTTGACCAGATCTGGAAGTAACACAGATCAGGTTAATTCTCTCTCATCCACACACAGAGGATTTTAAACTTCTGGACACGTTTCCTTTTTGTCTTGCCAGTTATACATTTGCCTTAGATATCCTTAGAGCACATGGCCTGCTCTAGCCAATGCTCTTAGATGCCTGTCCCAAAGTTCCCACAATGCCTTGTTTCCTGACAGTCCATCTTCCTTCCCAGCATTGCTTTTCTCCTTCATGTTTGCTCTGTGGTCTCCCTTCCTCAGGACAGGGAGCTTACTACTATACCTAGCAAAGCACAGAACCTGACACATCGTCAGAGATACCCATACAGGTTTGTTGAGTGAATGGATGATGGTTTTCTGTCCTTGGAGTAGATAACCTTCATTTTACAAACAAGGGAGTGGAGCCAGAGTGTGTGTATCCATGTATGCTCTTGGTTCTCAGAGTTTTGAGAAAACCTGTTTCCAGCACATGGGCATGGCATGGTGGTGCTTGCTTGTAATCCCCAGCTTCTTGGGAGTTGGTGAACAGGAGGATCATGGGTGAAGGCTCATCCAGGCAAAAATGTAGTGAGATTCCCATGTCAACAAATATATTGAGCATGGCGGATGGATGGATGGTCCCAACTACCTGGAAGGCATAGATAGGAAGATTGAAGTCGAGACTGGCCCTGGGCCACAAAATGTGAGACTCTGTCTGCAAAATAACTAGAGCAAAAAAGGACGTAGGAGCATGGCTCAAGTGGCAGAGCACCTGCCAAACAAAAGTGACCTGAAGTTGAAACCCCAGCTACTTCCCCACCCCATTAAAAAAACAAAAACTGTTTCCAGTGATTAGACTTGGGGTCGCTAGGGAGTTGGGCTTTTTCTGTTGAGAAAGGTCCTCATCTCTTTTCTATATTTTTTATTGTAAAGATGCTATACAGAGGGGTGACAGTTACATGAGTAAGGTAATGAGTACATTTCCTATCGAGCATTGTTACCCCCTCCTTTGTTTTTCCCCTACCATCCCTGCCCTCCCCATCTCCATAGCTCCTCCCTCCCTCCCCCCCACAAGCTGTAAAGTTTGTTTTTAACATACTGTCTTGTACATCTCATTGTTACTATGGGTCACCTGTAGCCTTGTTTTAGCATTTTGTTATTTCCCTTCCCTTCCCCAAATTAGAAAAATGTATATACAAGATGCACAGCACCCGAATCAAATACAGTGAAAACAGTGGTTATACCATGGGGGAGACTGTACAAAGAAAAAAATCATATAGTACATTAAAAACAACAGTAACAAAGAAAAAAAACCTCTCGTGTCCATATCTTGGGGTTCATTTTGCTTAGCATCATCTTATACGGTCATATGTATATATGACTTTTCTGCTTGTCTGGTAAGATTATCCTAGACATATACTAGTTAGTGCAAATAAGGGAAACCATGGGAACTATGTTTCTTTGGGCCTGTCTTAATATAATTTTTTCCAAGTCTTGTCTTTCTATTTCCTAACAAATGGGTGGTATCATTCTTTCTGATGGAGGCATAGAATTCCATTGTATATATATATATACACCACATTTTCTTGATCCATTCATCTACTGAGGGACATCTGGGCTGGTTCTATATCTTAGCTATGGTAAATAATGCTGTGGTAAACATAGTCGTGCTGGTAGCTTTAGTGTGGTCTTGTTTGTGATTATTTGAGTAAATGCCCAAAAGTGGGATTGCTGGGTCATAGGGGAGCTCTATGTGGAGTCTTTTGAGGAACCTCCATACTGTCTTCCAAAGTAGTTGAACAAGTTTACACTCCTACCAACAATGAAGTAAGGTTCCCTTCTGTCCACATCCCCTCCAGCATCTGTTGTTATTAGAGTTCTTGATTATAGCCATTCCCCAGGGTGAGGTAGTATCTCAATGTTGTTTTGAGTTGCATTTCTTTTATAGCTAGAGAAGTTGAGCGTTTCTTCATGTGTCTATTGGCCATCCTTCTTTCCTAGTCAGAGAAGTGGTCCTCATTTCTTTTAAGTAGCTATGCTATACACCTGGAGAAGTTCTTCTTGGCCATAGTGTAATATTTTCATTGATTATCAGATTCAGGTTTGTATTATTTTTGAGTTTTGATTTTGGTATGTAATTTCATGAGACTTGATTTGTAATTTATTTTTTCTGCTGGTCCTGGGGCTTGAACTCAGGGTCTGGGTGCTGTCCCTGAGTTCCGGTTTCTAAAAGCTAGCACTCTACCACTTGAGCCACAGTGCCACTTCAGCTTTTTCTGTGAATAATTGGAGATGAGTCTTACAGACTTCCCTGCCCTGGGTTGGCTTTGAACCATGGTCCTTAGATCTCAACCTCATGAGTAGCTAGGATTACAGGCGTGAGCCACCAGCGTCCACCTTGTAAATTTTGTTTTGTACTGTCTTTGTTTACCATTTGTAATAGGGGAATACTGGTTTCATGAAAATGATTTAGAAGTGTTCGGTTCCTACTTTTTTTAAGAGGAGATAATGTGTTCTATGGGCAATTGTATTAAACTGGTATTCTGGTGAAATTGTTAGGTTCTGGGAGATTTTCAGGTTTTGATATATTTAATATGTATCGTTAATGTATTAAAATATATATCAAATATAATGTTTGATATATTGAGATACTTCATAACCTGTTTTCATCTTGTGTAGAATGTTGGTAGTGGTATCTGAGGAATTCATTTTTATCAAATTTATATGTGTAAAATGATTTGTGATCTTTTAATGGTTATAGATCTGTAATGTTCTTATCGTGTTGGTAATTTGTGTTTGTGCAGATATGCTCTCTTATCAGTCGTGCTAAAAGCTTAGTGACTTTATTGATTTTCTTCAATGGACAAGTGTTGAATTTTTTCTTCTATATTCAATTTCTTTTGCTTCTGCTCTGATCTTTATTATTTCCTTTTTCTCTTTATCCTGAGCTTTGCATTTATTTTGTCTTTCTAGTTCCTTGTACCAGAAACTTAGCTTATTAGTTTGTGAGTTTTTTTTAGTGGGGGAGTGGAGAGGCAAGATTGAATTTAGGGTCTTTACATGCTAACACAAACTCTTCCACGTGGATTATGCTGCTAGACCTCTTTTGTTTCTGAGACCAAGTCTTACCAAGACCTTTGCTAGGCCCTGTATGAAACTCTTGCTCTTCCTGCCTCTCTCCAGAATAGGCTAGAATTATAGGTATATAGCACTATACTTAGGTTCAATATAAAATACTTTTATTATATCATTCACTTTTACCTACTTAATTCCCCTTCGTTTGATTCACTTCTGCCTCTCAAATTGTCTTCCTAGTATCTTTCTTTTTTTTAATCTGTCTTAGATTCCACAATGAGAGGACACATGAATAGTTGTCTTTCTGAATCTGGGTTATTTCTCTTAACATGAAGTTCTCTAGTTCTGCCCATTTTCTTGAACAGGACACGATTTCTTTTTTTTTTTTTTTAATTGTGAAAATACTGTACAGAGGAGTTACAATTACATGGGCAAGGACATGATTTCTTTAAGGCGGAATAATATGCTATTGTGCATATATACCACATTTTTTTTTGGTGGTACTGGGATTTGAACTCAGGGCTTTGTACTTGTTGAACTTGCTTGGTTGACACTACCATTCGAGCCACATCTCCAGCTCTGGTTTTTTTTGCTGGTTATTTTTGATGTATTTGCTAGTATTTTTTTAAAAGCTATTATGAATGGGATTTTCTTCTTGGTTTCTCTCTTAGCATTTTTTTTTTTTTTTTTGTCATGGGGCATGAACTCTGGGCTGGGCGCTGTCCCTCAGCTCTTCAGCTCAAGGCTAGCACTCTACCATTTGAGCTACAGTGCCACATCCTTAGCATGTTTTTTTATGGATATTTAGAAGCCTAATTTTCTTTTTTCTTTTTCTTTTTTTTTTTTTGTCAGTCGTGAGGCTTGAACTCTGGGCCTGAACGCTGTCCCTCAGCTCTTCAGCTCAAGGCTAGTGCTCTACTACTTGAGCTCCAGCACCACTTCCGGTTTTTCTGGTGGTTTATTGGAGATAAGAATTTCACAGACTTTTCTGCCTGGGCTGGCTTTGAACCGCAATCCTCAGATCTCAACCTCCTGAGTAGCTAGGATTACAGGCGTGAGCCACCCAGCGCCCGGCTAGAAACCTAATTTTCTATGTTGATTTTTTTTTTTGTCAGTCTTGGGGCTTGAACTCTGGGCCTGGGTGCTCTCTCTCAGCTCTTCAGCTCAAGGCTAGTGCATTACCACTTGAGCCACAATGCCAGTTTTATGGTTTATTGGAGATAAGAGTCTCACAGGCTCTCCTGCCCGGGCTGGCTTTGAACGGTGATCCTCAGATCTCAGCCTCTTGAGTAGCTAGGATTACAGGTGTGAGCTACCAGTGCCTGGCTTCTGTGCTGATTTTGTGTCCTGAACTTTGCTCAATTTGTTCTACAAATCTTCTAATGGAGTCTGAAGGTGTTTTAATTATAGGATCATTTTACTTTCTATAGATATAATTTGACTTCTTTTCATATTTGTCTCCTTTCTTATTCTCCCTTGCCTTAATGATCTGGGTAAAATCTCAAGTGCTACTCTGAGTAAGAGTGGATAGTCTGGTCTCATTCCTTGTGTGTGTGTGTGTGTGTGAGTGTGCGTGTGTGTGTGTG
This sequence comes from Dipodomys ordii, assembly GCF_000151885.1. Taxonomy (NCBI): domain Eukaryota; kingdom Metazoa; phylum Chordata; class Mammalia; order Rodentia; family Heteromyidae; genus Dipodomys; species Dipodomys ordii. The sequence continues at coordinate 15,057,686 of NW_012267226.1, forward strand.
TGTGTGTGTGTGTGCGTGCTTGCGCATGCATTCATGCGTGCCTATGCTTATCCTTAGGTTTGAACTTGGGGCCTCCATGTTGTCCCTGAATTTATTATTCTCAAGGCTGGCACTCTATGCAGCCCCACTTCTGGCTTTGTGTGTGTGTGTTTGTGTGTGTGTGTGTGGTAAATTGGAGATCAGAGTCTCACAGACTTTGCTGCCCAGGCTGGCTTTGAACCACAATCCTTGGATCCTGGCCTCCTGAGCAACTAGGATTACAGGTGCAAGCAACCTGTGTGATTCATTCTTAGTTTTAGAGGAAGTGCATTCTGTTTCTCCCATTCAGTGGGGTGTTGCGGGGGTGGGGTGGGTTGTTGTACATAGCCTTTATGGTGCCAAGGCGTGATAATTTTGTATCTAGTTTCCTCAGCGCATTAATCAGGAAAGGATGTTGAATCTTGTCACAGGCCCATCTCTGTATCCACTACTCTAACTATAAGATTACAAAAAATTCTTTATTCTATTGATGTCTGAGTGACATTTATTGATTTCCATGTGTTGAACACCCATCTCTGGAATGAAACCAACTTGGTTGCATTGTATGCTGGTTGTTTCTTTTTAATATTGCTAAATTGGGTTTGGAAATTTATTGAGAACTTTGGAGTCTATTTCCATCTTCAAGGATATTGCTGAATAGCTTTCTGTCTACTGGCTTGTTTTGGTATCTGGTTCATACTGGTTTCATGGAATGAGTTTGAAATGTTCTTATTTAAAGTTCTTTTCAAGTCCTAATAGGATTTAGCAGGAAATCTGTCTGTTCTGGATTTTTCCTTGTTGAGAAAGAAGATGCAAGCCTCTTCCAAGTTGTCTAGATCACAAGTTTTGAAATTATTGCTAAGACAGAGTGACTTTCTTGGAATATAGACGCCCAACCTAGACATAGTAATTTAGTAAAGTTGGGAATGATTCTCGTGCATATAATCCTGTATGCTTTATTGTGGAAGGAGAGTTACCATCTCCATTTTAAGTGAACGCATGTGACTTGGGGAGATGTCAAGGTAAGAATGCAGTTCAAGCTGAAGGCCCACCAAATAAGAACTATTTTGAGTATTAAATAGTACATGCAATGTATTTATTACCAGTACGTGAAGGCAACAGTAAGTGCCCAATAAATGTTAATGATGTTCTTTTTCCACATTTTCCCTTAGTTGGTTAAAGGTCTCGAAGACAGAAACCATTTTTTTTTCTCCATGAGTACCATTAAGGTCTAGAATAGTTTTTAATAAAAACTAAATGGCTTGAATAGCATTTTGACCTTTTAATACTTCCCATTTCTCCTTGCCATGCTCTTTCTAAACTTTCCGAGATCCCTGTGGTTCAGTTTTTGTTTTGAGCTCTGTTAGAGGAACAATAAACTCTATTCGTGGCAGTGTCATGGAGCAGTACACTTCTATATCCATTGGCCTGTGACTCAATCATTCCAGTACTGGGCAAAGGTATAACATTTTTTTTTCCTTGAAAAGTATATGTAGAGGTTGGGTGCCAGTGGTTCATGCCTGTTTTGCTAGCTACTTGAGAGGCTAAAACCAGGAGGACTGAGGCTGGAGGCCAGCCCTGGCAGGAAAGTTTATGAAAAGGGTCTAAAACCATAGTTGGGTGCTATGGCATGCACCTGTTGTCCCAAACTATGTAGAAGGGTGAGATTGGGAGGACTGTGGCTAGTTAGACAGAAAAGTCTCTAGAGGGAAGCTGGATGCAGTAGCATACGCCTATCAGCCCAGCAGCTATAGGAAACATAAAGTTGGCAGATCACACAGTTCAGGCATGCACCTGGGTGGGAAGTGAGAACTTATCCTAAACGTAACTGGCACAAAACATGGCCAGAGGCATGGCTTAGAGCACCAACCTAGAATGTGTGAGGCCTTGAGTTCAAATCACAGTATGGCCTCTACCCTCTAGCCCCCATTCAGATACATCAAGAATCACAGATAGGCAGCTATTTAGAGCACACAGTTAATTTGCTCAGTGCTAAGGGAAAAGTTTTACTTCCTTCAAATAGAAGATCTAGAGGCAGCAAAGAGAATTCTAAATTTAATTCGAAGTTCACGTAATCTAAAATCAAAGCTAGATGAAAACAACTACCCTTTGAGATCAAGCCTCAGGGCACGCAACCCCCCCATATTCATCTAATCCTTTTTTTGGGTGCCAGTGCTGTGGCTTGTACTTGGGGCACCGTCCCAGAGCTTTGGTGCTCAAGGATAGTGCCCTATGACTTTGAGCTACAGAGCTACTTCTGGTTTTCTGGTGGTTAACTGGAGATGAAGTTCATGGATTTTCCTGCCCAGGCTGGCTTTGAACCGTGATCCTTAACTCTCAGCTCCTGAGGAGCTAGGATTACAGACATGAGCCAACGGCATGCAACTCATTCAAAAGCAGAGGAGGACTTAAAACTCCCAGGTATTTTTCCTTTTAGCAGGAAACTGAGAAGTACAACCAGAGCTAAAGAAATAAAGCATTTTCCCCAGATTTTATTAGACAAAATTTACATACCAAGGATATGTTGGTAATGAGTTTTCTCTGTACCAAAATAGGCAGTTTGAAAAAAAAAATTCTCCCCAGTAATCAAACATGATCTGGTAGGGAAAATAAACACTGGCTAGCAGAATTTGGATCAAGATACATCATAGTCTTTGAAATTTTCAACCAAGAAAGTATGCGGTTGGGCCAAGGATACAGCAGATCATTGTCATTCAATGTTATGCCTTGAAAAGGTGGAAAATACCATGGAAATAATGTCTTTATTTACTCAAAACATTAGATTGCTACAGGTAAAATTCTGTGTTTTTGTACAACTTAGAGATAAACAGCATATGTAGCTCTACGCTGCCCCCCACGCCCCCCAAAAGAAAAAAGCCTTTGTGCAAGTGGATGTGTAATCCTTGCTCCTTAGAGGAAAATAATTCTTTTTTTCTGGATTAAGACAGTATATTTTTTGGAATCCCTTCAAAATGGCGGTCATCCTTAGAGGAAACCTGAAGGGACCTCAAGAAGGGGAAGACAGAGCAGGGATGAAAAACCAGTGGTGTTCACAAATTCATGACTCCCAGAGCACTGATGTCTTGGTGTTTGTCTAAAGTCAACTGGGTACTTCAGCCAATGGGTTCAGTCTTAGGAAAATCTCTGGCCAACAGTACAACTGGGCTTACTGTTCCTTTGATATAAGCGCATAGGCAGTGTATCATTTGAGGAACACAATGGAGATGTATTTCCTGATATAAATAGTTGTCTAAAACCTCACTTGTTTGGTAAACAAGATTAAAGAAAAACAGTGAAGAAAAACCCACTCTTTCTTGAGAAATTGTGACTTCTGACCCCCTCTCCCCCCAGAGCTTCCAATCAACATGGATTATCCTCTATGAAGTGTTCATTGCAAAGTGAGGTTTGGTGTCAAACCACCTCTCCCAAAGTCAATTAATGGGCCACAGGACTGTGAACTCTGCAGAAGGATATTTTATTTGACAGACAGCATGGACTTCATACATATCCATTATCAGTGCCTTTGAAAACCAAACAACTTCAAAAGTTAGCAGCAGTTTTCTGCAAGTACAAAAATACACATTTGTTACATAACGTATGGTAATAAAATTCTTCAAGATATATTATACAAACTCAAAGCATTTTTTAAAGGATCAGTCCAATATATTATAGATTGATGGGAATATAATAAAGTGACAAATAGTCTGTCTTCCAATCATACAATAATTTACAGCAATATTAACAGATTATTCACATTAAGTATCACAGGAGTATCTAGGGAACACTGAGTGTAGAGATGGTTGCTAAAAAACACTTAGTGACTATTTTCTTTTATGTGTCCAATGGGGTGGGTGGGTTTTTTTTCCTTTTTCCTACCTGCTATTATGAAAGACGATGATTTTTGTTAACTATAGAACTAATTTCTTCCAGTAAGACACTCCAAGCCAGAAGATCTTCATTCACATCTTGCAGTTCTGTCAGTAGTATGCCCTAAGGTAAGGGGAATCCCTGCTGACTTCCGTATTATAGACCACAAAAGATGCATGAGCAATATGGCTAGGTATGTGGTGGAATCTGCCTTCCATCTGACTGAGAGGGCCAGTGTCATGGGGGGAGGGGCTGGGGGCTCTTTGGGCAGAGACTTCTACACATTAATTATAATGATTCAGAGCGTACAAGGCCAGGTTCTGGAGAAGTAGGATGAATCCTTAGCTAATACTAAAATAACTCCTTAGAGAAGACAACATTGTTCTTATCCTATAACTGAAAAATCCAATGTTTAGGAGAAGGGTAAAACATTGGATACAACAGTTGCTGAATGATGCAAGAAAATAGTTTGGAATATGCACATTTGTGGCGGGGAGCAAGTCCTGCGGTTGAAGTTGAGGCGGACTCTTGGAGGACAGTAGTTAAAATGGAGGAGGCGGGGTTCATAGCTAGCTTGAGGCTATCCTCCTACTCTGGTTGGCAAGGTCCAAGAATCTCATTCTAAGTTAAAGCCATGTCCTGGAGTGAATCTTCAAGACAGAAGAAAGACAATAGATCTAAAACCAATCTTTTTTTTTCTTTTCCCCAAACTATTTAGAAACCACACATCATTTGGGACATGAATATGGAAAAAAAGAATCTAGAGGGACACTGAAAGCCAGTGACCATTTGAGAAAACCCTTTGGGCTCCTTAATTCAGTATTGCATTTTGTGACTCTAGCCAGCCACACTCTGAACTGGTGTCTCCATTGCAAAGCTGTGACAGTTAGAGAAGGCATGATTTAGAAGTGGTGTTGTGGTTCCTGGCTAACAGCAATCGAAGGGGCAGGGCTGCCACTGAGCCGTACCGTGTGTGGATGATGACATTTGTGCAATGGATAAAGGGGTGCTATTGTACTGAGTGCAAACCCGAAGAAAATCATGAGAAAGTTTGCACGCAGCGCAGGTCAGTGCCGGGGTGTAATGGAGAGTAGCTGGGTGGATCTGAAACAAAGGGCTGGGTCTTGGATTAATCCTGAGGTCATGTGATGAAAATTTGCCACAGAAATATGGCCACCGGCCTGCACTCTGAAAACGTTCACACGATTTCCTTCATTAGCGTCTATGAATTACACAGTGAAGCGGGGTGGGTTTCATTGTTGAGAGTTCCATCTCTGTTTACCATGTATTTAGTTAATCCATTCAGTTAATCACTCTCCCTGTTCACCCCTTCCCAACAGGGCTCATTGATCTTTCACTTTTTAAATTATTTAATAATAATTGTTCTAAGGCTTGAACTCGGGAGCCTGGGTGCTGTCCTTGAGCTTTTATGTGCAAAGCTAACACTCTACCACTTTTGAACCACAGTGCTATTTCCAACTTTTTGGTGGTGAGTTGAAGATAAGGGTCTCTGGATTTTCCAGTCTCGGCTGGCTCTGAACCGCAGTCCTCATATCTCAGCCTCTTGAATAGCTAGGATTTGTGAGTGACTGGCACCTGGCTTCATGGCTCTGTTTATACAGTTGTAAATCATCTATTTGGGCAGTAGCCTGCCTCTGCCTTCATCCTTTTCTTTAGCCCTTGCTAGCAGTACTCACCCCCTGACAGAGGAACTTTTAAATATTTTAATGAATATTTAATAGTTTAATTGTTTTTTTCTTGCTGATACCAATGCACTAACAGTCTTGAGCAGCTCTGTTGAAACATGTCTCTGCAGCTTCCATGCATTAATTAGTAGACCAGGGAGATTTTACTTCCAGAGCAGTCTTTTCCTGTGTACTATGAGTAATGGCTGTCAGATGGTCACTTTCTACATAAAGAGTTGCAATTTTTGGAGTATGCTCTTTGCAGAGATACCTTTTCGAGAAGGCCCTGAAATGAGAAAATATTTTCCTCTTCCCCCACTTCCCCTTCCTCCTTTCCCAAAATATGTTTCCTGGAGCTTTTGCCAACCAGTTCAACAATCATGAGAAAACAAATCCGTCAACACAAATGATTACAAAAAACAAACCAAAACCATGATATCATGGTACTCATTCATGGCTCTTGAATTAACTATTCTTTCCACTCTAGCTGGATCCTAAAATGATACGTTGTAAGGACATAGGAGTAAGAAAGTGCTAGAGAAATGGCTTAGATTTGGGGGAATGCTTTGATTAGTGGCCATTTTCTTGGCCTGTCTCTTAAGAGCATCGTAGGGTGTGCTGATGGCTTCACTGTGTTGTTCCCTCACTCCATGGGTCATAATCAGGACACCAATCTCAAAGACTGCTGACACAGTCGGGCAGAAAGGATGTTTTCTAGCTATCTGTTAGGCTATCTAAAAAGAATACATCAGAAAATGACCAAATCCCCAGCATTAATAGGAAAAGTCTCCCAACGCTTTCAAGTGATCACATTTTTTTTTCTATTTTTAGCCTGAAGACTTTGCCAAGGAATCTCAATTGAGCATTTTGTCCTCAGTATTAGCATCATAAATGGGGGGTGGGGAGAGGGGTATCACTGTGATTGTGATATTATTATTATTATTATTAGCTCAGTTCCTGTCCTTGTAGACAACGTAAGATTCTGTGGTTAAATGTCTTTGGTTAAATGTCTGTCCCCATCACCACCAAGCACTGTAGAGCCTGGGCGGTGGTCATCGGGGCTGGCCATGGGATCTGAAGCCACCAAGCAGGATGAAGCGCCTTCCTGAGGCCGAGGATCAGAAGGGCACCGCCCTTGGTCCTCTTCTCCCTCACTGGGTCTGCTCTCCCCCAGGGGAAATGGAGAGTCGCAGAGATTCTCCGAGTCCTGACAGGGATAAGAAGCATACCACTGGCTTGGTTGCACGGCAGCCGTGGCCAGTTCTTCAGCTGCCCTTAGGGGTGTGTCTTCTGGTCTCTGTGGGACAGCGCTGGCTTCGGGGACATCAGAAGCCTGGGGCAGGGACTCTGACAGTTCTTTGAGGGAACCGATTTTCTTTTCCTCGGGCCTGGCGGTCTTGACTTTCTTTTTGAGGGACCAGTTTTTCAAACTGGCTAAGCCACTCCTCAGCCACATGCTGGGGTGCAGCGTCACACAGTGCCTCTGGGAGTGCCACTCGAAGATGTCCTTTCTTGTCGACGCCAGATGGCTGCTGGCCGGCTCTGTAGAAGGACCGGGCACTCCCGAAAGGAGGCCGGAGCCCAGAAAGTCTTCAGAAGAAAGCTCATCCTGTTTGCCTGGAGCCTGGAAAGTGCAATCGATGGGAGAGGAAGTGTCTGTGGGTGTGAACACGGAGTGTTCGGAAATCTGTGAAAATGCACTGTCCTGGGAGCTCACCGAGGACCCCGAGGGGGAGGTGCCCGGGGAAGATAAGCTGGAGTAGCTAGCCCTGGGGCAGAGGTTGAGTCTGGGAGGCAACACCTTCTCAGTGGCCTGACTGGTGGCGCTGGTCTTGCCCACCTCAATCCCCAAGACCAAACTCTGGTTAATCAGTTTTTGCCCCTCCATCTGTAAAGACTTATGCCGCTGGAGATAATCCTCCTCGCCGAGCAAGAGACCCTCCTGGCAGCTGCTTTCGTGCAGTTGCTTGGAGTAAATCCCCCTGAGATAGGTCAGCTGGCAGTTCTGGTCATCGATGTTGGGTTCTGAGCTGCGCCTGCGCATCAGGGAACTCTGGCGGGCACCTGCTGGACAGTAGCCTTCTGCCTCCGTCCCGAAGGGTTGATGGCCACCAGGGTCCTGGAAGGTCACGTGACTAAGGGAGGCCACAGAAATCGCCACTGGTTTGGACTTGGGGAATTTCCCCGCATGATGTCCCTGGGGCGCGGGGGTGTGTTTCTTTCTGGGGTTTTGCTGAGGGGCGTTTTTCTTGCCATCATCCGTGCCCGTGACCGAGCTGTGTTTCCAACGCGTCCGCCCCATGTCATGCAGGGGCTGGTGATTCTGCTTCAGAGAGTCTTCGTCCTTCTGAGACAGCACCACATCGCAGCTGGACTTGCGCATCTTCTTCTGGTAAAACTCCCTGAGATAGGAAAGTTTTGAATCCAGGTAGTGGATGGTCGGCTCGGAGCAGCGCCGGTGTCGCCGGGGGGCTTTGGGGGCATGGGGTGTCCCCACGGACTGGGAAGTGGGCATGCAGGTGTCAGGGGGGTCCCCGGCATGCTCACCCAGGGATACCTCCCTGTACGTTACAAGAACGTTCACTAGCTTGGACTCGAGGGACGGTGGCAGCTGAATGTCTTCCTCTTTGGGGTGCTCCAGATCAAAATCGTTGAGGGTCAACAGGCCTTCGACCTCGGGCTGGTCAAGATCGTAGTCGCTGAGGGTTAAGACCGAGTCCATACTTCTGCTCCCTTGGCCAAGTTTTTTGATGAGATCGCGGCCCGGGGCATCGATGTCCTCGTTCAACTCGTTTTCCAAGCTGTCGTAGGAGGAGTCATTCATTTGGAAGCAGGATGTATCTGTCAAGAAAAACCAAACCTGCCATTCACACTGTGGCTGCCACGAACACAGCCCACGATACTTTCAAAACCAACCTTCCATTCTATTCACAAGAAGGGGGAAGAATGCTTTCCTAAGTGTAGAAGATAAAGCCAAACACCAAAGCAGACCCCCCCCCCACAAAAAAATCCTGTTAGGATATATTAGATATATCTCAGTTCCTCCTGAGATAAGTAAGATTTTTCTAAAAGCAATGACTATTCACCCTGAATCTAAGAGGGTTGATGAACCATTTATGAAGGAATGAATGTCAAGTAGAGTTCTATTTTTAAAACTCTGCCTGCGAATGTGGACAGCACTGCTGGGCGTCATACAGAATTAACTGTAGTCTTGATGCAACCATTTGCGAACCCTATCCATTTCTCATACACTAGTTCTTTGAAGTTAAGTTCATCGTTAATCCTTACAACCAGAGAAAATAGTCTGGCGCCACTGCCTCATGCCTGTAATCCGAGCTACTTGGGAGGCTGAGATCTGAGGATTTCAGGTAGCCCAGGTAAACAAATCTGAGAGACTCTTAACTTCAAATAACCAGAAAACAACCAGAAGTGGAGTTGTGGCTCAAAGGGCAGAATACCAGCCTTGAGCAAAAATAGCCAAGCAAGAGCACAAGGCCCCAACTTAGAGCCTCAGCATGGAAAAACAAAGACATCATTATAATCTACATCTTATAGATGGGGATACTGATGTTCAGTCAGTGGCGTAGAATACTTGGCAAAAGAGAAAATATCCAGTGGCTCAGGAATTCATATTCTATATAGGTTGTATGCCTTTGAATCCAGAATCCATTCCATAGGCTGTTCCTAATGATGCCAGCTGTGTTCTGGCTGTTTAAGAGCATGCTAGGGAGAAGGAGGGAAAGGGATGGGGAAAGAGAAAGAGGAGGAGGAGGAAGAGGAAGAGAGGCTCATGATTTCCCTATTGCCTCTGAACTTTTCATCTAGTTTGAACCACTGTAGTGCTATTATACATATTAATACATACTACAGTTCCTCATCAAGTGTCTTTAACAGAATCAAACTATCATCATACCATAGTATAGTAACAGTGCCAACTTCTGGGACCTCTTTTTGCATACTTTTTACCCACCCTGCCATGCTGAGAACACTGCATAGCCTGCCTTGTAGAAGGGAACAGAAGCAGCCCCACAGACCCAGGTCAGACGAGGCTCTCTTCTCCCCTTCCCCCATGGGCCCTTGGACAAATAACTCATAGACACAGGCCTGTTTCCTAGAGAACTTCTTCACCATACCTGACGCAGTCTCTCTTGAGTCACAGCTCACCGAAACCTCTCCTAAGAGGGAAGTGATTTCTTCTCCAAATATCCTACAGGCATTTTCTATCAGAAATTGTATAAGCAGAGAAACCTGTGTGACAAAAAGGACACAAAGTACAATTTTCACATATAAATTATGATTTTAAACAATAAGTGCAAAAAATGCCCGAGAGAAAAAATATAAATGTCTTTTAATAACTAGGATACTGTTCAAGAGTAGTTTGGGCGCAGACATTCTAAACGGTGGACTAAAGCTGCTATTTGTGGCACTACTATGCTACAAAAAATGCTACACTTTACCAATGGTTCTATCTCTTTTTGTCAGTCATGGGATTTGAACTCGGGGCTGGAGTGCTGTCCCTGCACTCTTTTAGCAGGTGAGTGCTCTACCACCTTGAACTACAGCGCCACTTCCCAGTTCTAGGTGGTTAAGTGGAGATAAGAATCTCATGGCCTTTCCTGCCTGGCTTTGAATTGTGATCCTCAGATCTCAGCCTTTAGGGTAGCTAGAATTACAGGTGTGAGCCACCAGCGCCCAGCAACACCTTTAAAATCAAGTATTTTTCACAGGTGGTTTGGGGTAAAATAAAATACATTTTGTTATCAGGAGCTTGGGCTCCTCTGTGGTTAGACCATGAAGGAATGAGCCAGCTAGAAAGGCAATTTGGGCTTTTCCTGATGAATCTCTTCTACTTAGTCATTGCCTTCTACTCTGCTCTCTGATTGGCTATTCTTGAGCGATGGGCTAGTGGGGCGGGGGAGTGGGGGTCTTTAGTACTACTCCACAGAGATGTACTGGAAGCCATCTGTAGTGTCTTTGTCCCGGTAGATGAGGCCAAGGGGCAGAAGAAATGCTGGGAGCAAAGGGGACCTTTATGTGCAGTCTCCTAATGAACACTCAGTGGGCGGGGGGGGGGGCAGTGATTTCTATATTTACTGTATCATCACCTTGCTATTTCAGATGAGAACAGTGAGTCTCTATAACGCCTCCTGCCCTGCACAGCACCAGGTGGTAGGGCTAAGAACTGAGTCTTCTGTCAGTGTTTGTTTTTTCACAAGTGCTTTCTTATTACTCTTTGGTTTTAGTTAGTCCTATTGTCTAGAAGGCTAAACTTTAGCTTCCTGGCTAGGATAGAAGCCCTGAGTGTGAACAAGTGCCATGTGTAAGGAGGTGCACTCCCACTATTTAAGAAACGGCTCTGAATGTGTTTCAGAATGAGCATGGAGACCCTCTGAGGCGTGAATGCGGGAAAACCCTTCTTTACCTTCTTTGTAAATTCGTTTTCGAGTGTTGGGCTGGAGGAAGTAGGAGGCCAAAGGATGCTCGGAGCGATACACACTGCTAGGTTAAAGGCAGTCATCTGATTAGCTGAACAATGTCGGTGAATGTTGTACAGCACCCCAAACAGATACCTTAGGAAGACCACGTTGGCTCTGGGAAGTTGGTCTAATAGCCTAAAGACAGACAAAAAAAAAAGGACTTTTAAAGCAAAGCATTTAATTTAAAAATCTGGTCAAGGCAGACACGCTTCACTTAACGGAGGGAGCCAGGCAGGGTGAAAAGACCAATCAAGAACACAGCTCAGACACGCAAGGCATTCAGTTAATGTGGTACCGTGCAAAGTGAAGTCTGAATATACAGAAAAGGAGCAAGTAAGCGCTTTGAAATTGTTTTTTTAATTTTTGTATTTTGTCTTTATAACTCAATGAAAATGTGAAAGAATGCAGAAAATGCCTACTAAAAAAATGCTGGTGCAGTTGTTTAACTGAGGCAAACCCTGCAACACCTTGGAATATTCTCAACTAAAACCCACAAAAGCTTTCCGATAAAATTGCAAATGCTCCTTTATTTCTAAGTAGCAACACAGGATTGCTGTCTCTTGGTGAGGACCCAATCTTCCACTTTAAGACTTCCAGATCCATTCTGAAAGCCTGTGATCTGCTGGTAGGTCAGCTTCAAGGTCAGTTTCTGTTCTGGATCAGGGTCTCACACATAAATCAAGCTTACTGCAGTCAGTTATACTCCATTCAGATTTTAAAGTGATCATTCATGGAAAGTGTTAACTATGCAGAAAACACACACTTAGATCTCGCCATATGCTCCTATTGGTGATTGTTGCCTTTTTCTTTTCCTCTGAAAATCTTGGGGAAATGAGATAGGTTGATACCCATTGAACAACCACAGGCCTTTCTTCAAGACTTAAGGTTGGGGCTGGGAAGGTGGCTCAGTGGTAGAGTGCTTGTCTTGCATGCACGAGGCCCTGGGTTCGATTCCTCAGCACCACATAAGCAGAAAAAGCTGGAAGTGTTACTGTGCCTCAAGTGGTAGAGCACTAGCCTTGAGCTGAAGAGCTGAGGGACAGCGCCCAGGCCCAGAGTTCAGGCCCACAGTCAACCAAAAAAAAAAAAAAAGACTTAAGGTTGATAAGAAGAAACTGAAACACGCTGTAATAGAGCAGGCGATTATTGTGTATATTCAGTGGAAAAGCATCTCACTCATGTGGTATCTGATTCTTTGGGGCTCTAAAACTTCGGATTATTTTAAATGTCTAAGGTATAGAGAACGGATAGCAGTATATCTACATTGTGGTACTTTAAAATCTCATTCATTAATGAATTAAACAGAAACTTTGGCATGTTTATGATTGCATGAATGCCTGTTTTACATTTTTCACAAACATCCCTCTATAGGAAACAATATTTTGTATAATATACAACCGAGTATAGAATTTGATGGTTTTGGTTTACACCAAACCTGTAATGGAAGTGGAGGAAGTACCAGATTATCTGGGTTTGGCTTCTGGTACATCTCTGACAATTAGACTACTATCAGTCCAACATCGTATGTCAATAATTGTAGATAACTGGTATTTGAAAACTGTTCTAGGGGAAAAACTAAACAAGTGAAAGCAACTAAATAATAATGGGATGCAAGGGTTTTCACAGAGACTGAAGTATTTTTTTTTTTTTTTTTTAGTACGAGCCTAGGATTCAAACTCAATACCTGATGCTTTTACTCATTGGCTAGCACTCTACCAACTGAGTCATCCCTCCAGGCCCTGGAGTATATATTGCTTTGTGAATAGGCATTTCTTTCCTATTCGCTTACAGTGCAGAGAGCTCTCCCCAGCAATCGCCCTGTTCATGAGCCTCAGCATCACATTCCTTGTGATCAGGTTGAGACTATGCAACTTCCCAAGACCTTCACTCGTCCTTCTGCTGTGTTCACAAAGCACTTAACAGATACCTTCTATAGCACAGATGATAGGCATTTATCTACCTCTAATCCACTCTCTACTCTACCAGACCCGTGGTTTCCTAAAGAGGATGGAACAGGTAATTTTCTCTGCATGATTTCAGTTACTGGATGAAATCCCAAAGGAATTATCTTATTAGCTGAGTAGCTCTACCCAGATTAAGATTATTAGCTAGTGGACTAATGGATTTCAGCTCCTATGAGATTCAGAGGATGTACAGTTTAAGTAGCCCACCCTAAGAAAAGTAGGGAGAAAAGCAACATCAATGACAGAAGCAGTAAAACCTCAATGGACAAGCTTATAACAGATGTGTTTTAAAAGCATTTTTGAGACAGAGGATAATTTACCTTTGAATTACATTTATCTTCTCTTCATCATTTCCTTGATCCATTACACAGACCCAGTGACCATAGAGATCTGATGAAAAAATACTTCCCGGAATGTTTCGTAGAAAATCCTTGCATAGATTAAAACAAAACAAATATTTGACACCATTATTTCTCATGTAAATATGTACTGGAGAAACTACAAAACATTTTTGTTGGAGTAGTTAAGGTCTACTACTCTACTACATAGAGCTTTCAGCCAACTCTGGACTTTGGGGGGGGGTTGGTTGTGGGGCTTGAACTCAGGGCCTAGGTGCTGTCACTGAGCTCTTCTGTTCAAGGCTGGCACTTTACCACTTTGAGTCAAGCTCCACTTCCAGTTTTCTGGTAGTTCATTTGAGGTAAGAGTCTCACAGGCTTTCCTGCCTAGGCTGGCTTTGAACTTCGATCCTCAGAACTCAGTTTCTTATTGTTATTGCTAGAATGAAATCACTGAAGGCCAGCCTATTGGGGATGAAACTTCTGGAAGTTTACTCCCTGTCTTAAATAGGTAAGTCAGGGGAATGTACATCACTGTATCTGTGGCAATCATTCTTCATGTGCTTCCAGCTCAAGGCACTGTGGGAAGTGCTTGATACAGAGGAGTCTGAAACAAAGTCTGCTCTCTTGGAACATTTTATTCCAGTGATCTTGGCACACACATGCATTAAGGCTTAAGTGGAACCCACATCCAATAGCTCTCATATATTTCTGGGGCGAAAGCAAGTGGATGGATGCTTACTACATACTGGGAACTTGTGGGAGGGGCAGCAGCTGCCCTTACCCTGGAAGAGCTCACTTGCAGCTGGAGGTGGGGAGGAAGGTCTCTAATTGTAATTAACGATGATAATTGTCACTGTTTTCCTATTAGTGATATAAACCTGCTATGCAAATAATGAACACATCCCTTCCTGCGGTCGGCCCTAGGCTGAGTGCGGGCTGGTGTGGCGGATCAGGACTATGACACAAGCCATGTAGTCTGGTCACACATGGCTTGTGCAATTCTCCAGCTGATTTTAGGAGATCCGTCTGTAGCCTCCCACAGGCTGGAGTCCCGACTTCGGGCTCTCATGCCTTCTTTACCTGTGTTACTCCAACAGTGGACTCTGTTTTCTTCTTCCTTTCTCTCCCCCGTCTGCACCCCCACCCTACCTAGCTCTTACGTCTCCCCTCCTAAATCCCAGCTTCCCTCTCTCCTCTCTGCAGCTCCCTCGCAGGCCTCCAGCTCACCACACCCCACCACTCACTCCTCCTCCTAGCCTTCTTCCTCTTCATCCTCTCCTCCTCCTCCACTACTAATCCTCCTGCACCCTTCCCCGCCACGTTGCCTCCTCATCCTGGTCTCCCATTCCTCCTCTTGTCACCTTGCACTCTCCTTCTTCCACCCCACTTCTCCCCTCCTCCTTTTCCTCTCCTTGTCCTCCTCCTCTTCTCATCCTTGGCTTCCTCCCATCCTCATCCGTTTCTCAGCTCCTCAACCTGTCTCCCTCCCCTTCTTGTCATCCCATCCTTCTCTCCTCCTCCTCAACCCCTCCTCAGTCTCCCCTGGTCCTCTTCCTTCCCTCCTCCTCCTCCTCTCACCCCTCCCCCATTTTCTTCTCTTCTTAACTCACTCTTCCTATCCGCCTCCTTCCCTCCTTTTCTCCTTTCTTCTCTTCCTCCCACTTCTTTCTTCCTCTTGCCTTCCTGTCCTCTCTTCTTCCCCATCGTCCTCCTCTCCCTCATCCCGTCCTCCTATGCCTTCTCTCTTCCTCCTTTCTACCACCTCCTCTTCCTCATGCTCCTCCTCCCCTTCATCCAGTCCTGTTCTCCTCCTCCTCCTCTTCTGGTGTTGTCTTTTCTTCCTCTGTCCTTCTCCAGCTTCCTCTTTTCATCCTCATCTCCTCGTGCCTCCTGTCCGCCATCTCTCCCGTCTCCTCCTCCCTGTTCCCATCCCGCCTGCCCTTCTCTCCTCCTCTCAACTCTTTAGCTTGCTTCAATCACTCTCCCCCATGTCCACTTCTCTTGTTCCTCTCTTCTCCGCCCTCGCCCTGCCCTTCTCCTTTCCTTTCGCCTCTGCCTGGCCTGTGCGCCCTCCCCGGCTCTCTCCTCCGTAATCCTAGCTACTCAGGAGGCTGAGAGCTGAGGATCGCAGTTCAAAGCCAGCCCGGGGAAGGAGAGACCGTGAGACTCCTATCTCCAATAAACCACCAGAAAACTGGAAGTGGTGCTGTAGCTCAAGTGGTAGAGCACTCACCTTGAGCTGAAGAGCTGAGGGACAGCGCCCAGGCCCAGAGTTCAAGCCCCAGGACCGACAAAAAAAAAAAAAGAAAGGGGGAGCTCTTCCTACCTTCAAGACAGATGCTATCACAAAGACAGACTCGCAGTCGAGGTTGACTTCAACTCCAGAATTCAGTTTCTCCTTTAGCTCTCTGCAAGATTTCACGTTGGCAGACTGCCTGAAGATGCCTTTCGTGAGCGGGCCTTTGTGGTTCAGAAAGCAGAGCATGGCCTGTGCGGAAGCAGAGGGAGAAAACCCACCATGGGCATGTGGCTCACACCCACAAGGACAGGTTCTTGGCTTTCCTGGCTTCTAGAGGTCAGAGTGGACGCCTTGAAGGACAGGGAGCTGGGCCAGGGACTCGAAGAACCCAAGTCTCATTGTTCCTGGCTCATAGTGCTCATGTGAGAGGCTAAGGTAGATTCTGTCTACAGAGCAAATTCTAAGCTAGCTCAGTTTTGGAAATCAGTTGACTAGATGGTCAACGTCTTTTCTGAGGTTCTTCAGTAGCCAAAGCAGATTTGTAGTTTTATTGGAAGAAGGAAGATTCTTAACCAAAGCCGGAGTGGGGGGGGCCAGATTGCCTTCCCTGACTGCTCACTTCCCAGTAGTTGCCAGGCACCAAGGAGACTCACCAAGATAGGTTTGGGCAGATTTTCGTTCTCACAGATGTCTGGCAGAGGAACTCCAAAGAGCTGTCCTGGCATGGGCAACGTTGGTGACATGGGCAAGTTGTCCAGGTGAGTGCTGGAGCCCCGCCAGAAGGCCCAGTTGATGATAGACCTTCTCCTTCGATATGTCTTCTGACCCGAGTCTAACAAGATGGGAGATCATTGGGGAAAGCGGTTTAAGTCACTTCACCTTATTTCTTTCTACAATGGCTCAAAAAAAGAGAGAGAAAATGGTGTATGGAAGCCCTATCAAAGCAATCTATGAAATTCCATTATAATACTTTATAAATTAAGGAAGAATCATGTGGGATTTTATCCACGGGGTGGGGGGAGGGGGAGGCTAAAATGGGTATATTTTTAGAACTTTGGTCCTGAGTTCATAGGTAACATGAAGGTTCGATTAAAAACTTAAGGCAAAATGTGCATCTATGCCCACACAATTTCCCCCTTAGCTCTAAGAGACAGGAAAGGAGAAAAGGGAGAGAGGAAGGAGAAAAGGGGGCAGAGATAAAAACAAAATAAAATCCTAGAAGAGGAATGAGAGAGGAGGAGTTTGCTCCTATTGTTTTCTAGACACAAAGAATGCTCTTGTTTCCTGATTTGCTTCTCTACTACTGAGACAGGAAGCTAATGTTTTACAAAAACTCTTATGTACCTTTTTTCAGTTCA
The DNA here is from genome assembly GCF_000151885.1 of Dipodomys ordii. Classification (NCBI taxonomy): domain Eukaryota; kingdom Metazoa; phylum Chordata; class Mammalia; order Rodentia; family Heteromyidae; genus Dipodomys; species Dipodomys ordii. The sequence goes on from NW_012267226.1 coordinate 15,074,635, forward strand.
CAAAATATGTTAACAGCAGGACAGATCCCATGCAAACTTGAGAGAAACCTCTAGGCCCCAGGGTAGTTGGTGATAAACTCTAGAGAGAAACCTGAACTCCTACTGGCTTGAACAAGTAGAGACCAGAGATAGTCCCAGCCCCTGGAGAATGGGGCTGAGGGGAGGGGTCGGTCAGGGGTGTTAGAAAGACAAAGCTTGATCCTGGAAGCCCCAAGAATTGTAGGTAAATTTATTCCACATCCCCAGCTGACACCTAAAGCAGGGATTTGTAATTCAAGGAGAAAGGGGTAGACAAATGGAGAGAAGGGAGATGGTACAGACAAGAATCCAAAATGAAGAGCTTGAGGGAAGGCTGGGGAGGAAGAGGGAGAACAGGAAGGGCGATGATGGTCTAGAGTCATCATATTCACAAACTGCTTTACTGAATGGTGACTCCTTTACAACTACTTAAAGATAATAGAAAAAAAATCTGGGCAAAAGCAAAGGCTATGATTCTATCCATTAGTGGATGACACACCGCTGGAGAAATGCAGGTGGCACTCAGCAGTGTGGGTGGCAGGGAGGGGCTCTGGCTATGTCTGGAGTCCCGGCTGCCTTCTCTTTTAAGTGTGTCCTTCCTAAGTTTGCTCATTTGCTTAAGCCTCTAGTTTGGATTAGGGCAAGTTTGGGTGGTTTTATGTGAAACCTCACTGTTCTAATACTAGAGCCTTTATTATGGGGTAAGGGAAATCTGTGTTCACAGAGAATCGGGTGCAATAGAAGGCTCATAAGGAGGGAGAGAGATTTCTGCAGAAACCATTAGTCCTTCTGCTTGCTCATCAGGACGGGTTCCAGGTGAGGCAGAATCAGCTTTCTAACACAGCACTGACAGCCTCTTTTCTCTTTTGATAATGTGATCATAAGGGAACACACAGTGGGGTGTGTTACAGTCAGTACAAAAGAGGCATTGTAGCACCTGCAGCCCTGCCTGAGCCTTTGGCTGGCCCCGGGAGGAAGGTTAAAGCAGAAAAAGTAGCAAGGATAGATGGGGCAAATGAGGGTTGCTGGTTACAAGTTGGTGATGTTCGGTATCAGTTTATAAAACTACCTTCTGAAATGCTCTCCTATCAATTAGCAACTTCAAAAGAAAAACAACAATGTACCTGGCTTGGGGTAGAGAGTTGGGTCCTGGCTTGGGTGCTACATTTGTGCTGGGGGAAGGAAAGCGTTTGAGTCAGGCTGGCTGCGTGGAAGAGGGAGAGAGCTGCTCACCACTCAGTTGCTGGCCTAGCGCCAGGCGGCTGGGCTTGAGGATGAACTGGCACTGCATGTCTCGAGGAAGGTGTTCAATGAGGAAGGGTTCTTGGAGGTTTGGAGGCGTGCCGGAGTCCCCGGATCCCCGTGTCAAGAGTGCGGTGTCTCGAAGGTGGCTCATTTTAATTCCATAGGGGAATTCATGCCCTGCCAAGAGAAGACAAAACGAAATACAAACATGGACTTGGGACTGATGAGCATTGTGAGTACGTGTACGACAAAGCAGATTGTGCTGCCCGCCATTCATCCCTGTGACTTTGGGGTACAGAGAATCTTTTTGTGGCCCTGAACCTACTTGTATGCCCTGACTGTTAAAGAGACCACTGCAGGAAGGCAGGGGACCCTCTGGGCAGTTAGTGACACTATGTTGGGGGAGGGGTAAAGGGAAGGAGAAAAAGTATCTTTTAAGAATCCCTTACTGAGAATGATGGCCTGCCTTGGAGTTGAGTGCATATGCTGTCTTTATTTTTTTTCCCTCCTAGGTTGGCATTTAAGAAGGGCATTTTAAAGGGTACTCTAGTTTCTCCTTTGACACTAGATCGGAAAAATCTTCAGGCAACCCATGATTTAAAATAGTTATCCTGCATCGTGCACTCCATAATACACAAGCATTGTAAGGTTCGGGCAAGGAAATGCTCGTGGCCAAGATGATTTAAAGAACAGGATGAAAAGGATCCTTGAGGACCATCACTGATTGTTTTGTTACTGTTTATTAGTTATGTAATTGTCTGCCCAGGAACATTATTATATTATTAGCTATGCAATTGGGAGTGGTTGTTTTATACTTCCCTCCCACTGACTCCTCCAGAGGGTGGGTTTTTTAGAGGATTAAAGTCATAGTAATAGATACAAAAAGAGAAAACCTTGGCCATCTGATTGGAACATGGTTGTTTTCCTCTGCTGTACTGTAAGTCATTCTATTCTCCCAGTGTAGTCCCTAAATACTGTTACTCTCTGTGCTTAAATAATGGCACAGAATAAGTTTACTTATTACAGAACTCAGTATACTCTTCAGGCTCTTCCTTGCTACCTGGCATACACATACAATGAAAGTGTATTATTAACTGCCTGGGATTATGGCAAAAGGCTCTTATAATGAAAAAAATACGAAATTCATTTATCAAAATAGCCAGCAGCTAATTTACAGTTTTTTTTGTAATACCCACTGAGACACAGAATTAAAACCTTATGCAATTTTTTTTTCTTTTTTCTTGAGTTCTAGCCCTTGAACTCCGAGCCTGGGCCTGTGTGCTGATCCCTGAGCGATTTTGCTCAAGGTGCATGCTCTACTGCTATTTGAGCAGCTCCACTTCCAGCTTCTGGGTGGTTAACTGGAGGTAAGAATCTCAACAGATGCTCCTGCCTAAGCTGGCTTGAAATCTCCATCCTCATATCTCAGCCTCCTTGAAGTGTGATCTGGTGGGAAAATCTTATTAGGACAAGGTAGCAATAGAAGCTTTAAATCGCAATGTTCCTAAAAGTTATCATCTCCTTAGTCTTCATTGCTTTTTAATAAATTACATTAAATTATATTGTTATTTTAGATACTTGATTCTATAATGACAACTTACATTGTTCACTTAAAAAAATGACATCAAGGGGCTGGGAAGGTGGCTCAGTGGTAGAGCGCTTGCCTTGCAGCCCGAGGCCCTGGGTTCGATTCCTCAGCACCACATAAGCAAAAAGAAAAAAACCAAAAAGGGCGCTGTGGCTCAAGTGGTAGAGCGCTAGCCTTGAGCTGAAGAGCTGAGGGACAGTGCTCAGGCCCAAGTTCAGGCCCCACGACCGAACCCCCCCAAAAAAAATGACATCAAAAGAAAAATACACCTGAAATGCAATCAGTCTTGCCTTTAGCTCTGCTGTCTAGCCTCCTCTTCTGTATTAGAATAGAGAGAGACATTTTGCAGGAACCTTTTGTCTTCTATGTCTGGGGTCAATGGTGGTGACAGGGTTACAGGAGATGATGCAAATGCTTGCTTTACACAAAGCCTAGCAGGTACCATGCATTCATTTCCCAATCTGCTATCAACACTGTCCCTTGTAACTAATCGACGTCAATTAGCTACACTGCATGAAATTATTGATCAAGATGTATTTTTTTGAAGTGAGGTGTCACCTGTTTATAATTCCTACCAACAACAGGAGGAGTGTAAGGCCTGAAGACCAGCGTAAGCTAGCCTAGGTGAGACTCTGTCTTAAAATAGCATTCCTTACAACAAATGCTGGAAAACTTGGCTAGAGTAACAGTATAGTTCATTGGTTTTGTAAATTACTCTCTAAAGACACTTAGGAATCAGCATGGGTTATTTATCTCATTTTTTTAAAGAGGCTTAGGAAAGTTCTGGGCACAGAAAAGATGATTAGATGCTCATTGATGATGGATTATAGGTGGTTTCCTATAGAAGCAACATAGTAGGAAAGGAGGAAAAAGAGACTTCAAGAAGTGAACATAAAAACTTACATATGGAGAAGAAGAATACCAGTACATATTGCTTTCTCACAGAGAAATTAGAAAACGTGACAAGCTAAAAGTGAAAAAGCAAAGTGAATATTTTATATTTCTTTCCCTAACTGTACTTGTGGCATGAAAAAAATCCAATTGTCTAGCACGCAGTAAATGGTTAGTAGGTATTAAATGCATACCCCATGAAAGAGGTATATTGTGGATTGGGACCACTTCCAAGACATTTAGAATTATAGTTATGACAGAATGCCGGCTTAGATTTCCCCAGAAACTTACCAATGAGTGGGTATGGTGCGGCTTCTTTTCCAGAATTAACCCATAACTGGTAATCTTTCTCAGAGCCCTTGGAGATAAAAGAATTAAAAGTCACCATACATCTTTCATGTTTGACACTTGCATCCTAAAGATACATTTGGGGGGGGTATTTTTATGCTTTGGAAAAAGAAAATTCAGGGTCATGGGGATGGTTATGGTTTTTCAAGCTGGTTTTGCTAGTTCCCACAACTCATCTCCCATGCCCGAAGGATTGGCTTCCTCTTTACCAGGCTACAGATTCCCCGCCCCCTCTCCCCCACAACTGCAGTGGGGTGAGGGTCTCACTACATAGGTGATGTGAATGAGAAATCAATATGCCACTGCACAGATTGATGCAAGAAGCTTGGAGGAGATAGATAGATGGCTTCAGTGGGGACAAGAACAGTCCCAGAAACAGAAGAGAGAGGTTTACCTAGATAAGGGACTGGGTCAAGCAAAACCAACCCTGTCACCAGCACTATACTAACCCAGTAATACTATTAATCCATGAGAAAGGGATAACACTCTATTTCCTAGTTCCTGCTGAGTCTACCAGCAAGGAACAAAGCAAAATGTTTCACACGAATAGTCAAGTGTGTTGGTAATATTTCCTATTCTTTAACTGCTAATTGGACATCATGTCCCAGTCTTCCAAAGGGAGGCTCTTGGCTATGGCAAAGGCCCAACAGACAACTGCTGGTCACACACACAGATTGTCCTATCTATCTTCTTCATCCCATCCCTTGATCAGAGAGGAAGAGCAATCTAACAACTCTTTTGATTTTTAGGCAGTATTGAAAACACCGTGAAAAATCTCTTTAAACAGGATTAACCAAGGTAACTCGCATTCCTGATTAAATAAAACTTAAGTTTTGTCTGGTCTAAGCAGACTAAAATCCATAAAGAATTATAGATAGGAAAAATGATTAATGTATTGAACTCTTTCCCTACCCCTTAAACTACTCTAAGATCTATTGATAGAGGTCAGAACTCGATTCAGTCATCTCCTTTGCTAAACTTTTATTAATCAGGTTGTGTGTCCCAAATTGCAGTAGCACTGAGTTCTTTCAGCACAGCATGGTGAAGAGCAAATCTAAATACATCAGCAATACTACGGCAGATGCTAAGTGTGCCAGACCACATCATTGTCACCGGAGTATCTTCCTGGAGACTCTGACTGAAACGTTTAGGTTCTTTGCTTGTTTGCACACCTCAGAAGCCCGTGCCTTCAATTAAAGACTCATCACAGGCTTTGCAGAGCTCGCAGGGAGCCATGGGATGAACCTCCTGATCCTTAATCTTCTACCTCATCCTCAGATATACGCCAGTCTTTCCCACTAATAAAATTTCCAAAAGTCTCTTCTGCCCCAGAAAGCGAAGTGAGAAACTACAAGCAAAACAGTGTGGACTGCACACTAAGGATCTTCAAATTCATGACAGCGTCCAGAGCTCTCCTCACTTACAAACTGCCATGAGTCTCATCACCCACAAGCCACCATATCATCAGGATTTATAGTCAGTGAACAGGGCCTGTTTATGTTAATCATACAAAAGGGTCTCAAGGCATTCTTCCCATACATGTATATGAGGTGTTTTGATCAAATTCGCTCCTCTGTAATTCTTTTTATCCCCCTTTAAAATTTTTTAATGTGCTTTACTATTAGTCTATTTTCACACAGTCACCCCCCTCCCCGATACCAGCGCCTCTTCTCCCCACCTTTCGCTGTCCTTGATGTAAAAATTCTACTACAGAACACATTATTCTGAATTTGTCATTATCCCAAGACCAACTCTTAGGCAAACACTCAGGTAATGCCAAGAAGGAAGGGAAAAAGAAGGCTGAAACTCTATTAAGAATTTTCTAGCAAAGATGTTTTTGTGTGTCAGTGGAGATATATAGTGCACTTAGAGTAAAGCTTTCCTGTCTTTATTTTCTACATATGGGGGACAAAATAGGACATATATGTTATCTTGCAAAGCATAGTATTTACGTCTAAGTTTACTAAATATTACTTTGAATCAAAAATTTCTTTATAATTAGGATGTAGGAAGTAGAGGCAGGAAGATTGTGAATTCAAGGCCAGCCTTGACATTCTATCTCAAAGCAAAACAAATAAAAAAATATCTAGCAGAGTAACTTACGGTTATCCCTAGCATTTGTAATGACATGTTGATGACTTCACTCGCTGTATCTGAATTCATTACTGTTATAGTTTTGGACTGTAGGGGGGAAAAAAAAGAAATAAGAGATACATCTACAAATAAGGAAATTAAAGACAAATAATCATTGCTAAATGATGATCCAAAGATGAATCTTGCTTTCAAGCACAAATAGAATAAAGCACGAGACTTTAAGTAGGACACAGACCCTTAATTCTTACTTTTACCCCTTGATATGCACTTTACTAAAACATTTCTTTTTCTTGTAGAACCTAAGCTCAAAAAATACAAGAGCTTAAGCAAAGAGTATACATGGACCCACTTCACATCACATACACACACAGCAAATCAGTCAGGCTGCCCTCTGCCTCATTTGCATACTGCAGTGGGAAATCTAAGAACAGAGAAAGTTCTGGGTCTCGCTTTCTGTACTTATAATATGGACTTCTATGTCTTTGCATGGTATAAAATCAGCTAAGGAAAATCAGAATAGAGACTGGTTACAAAATACACGTGAAGCCCATTACTATCTAAGTTTTTTCTATGTGTCTAGCCTTTGTGGCTACTAAGACTTCCATGAGAGGACTTAATTAGTGAGCACTGAACATACCAGAGAGCTCAATTCTCTCACCGGCTATGCAGGTAGGTTTGTATGCAGGATAATTATCAGATAAATCAGCGGTGGCTCTGATAGCCAAGGATTTACATGATACACTCAAAAAAAGTAGCATGAAAAAAACAAGTAAAATTAAAAATAGAGAAATTTAAATCTCCTGAGAATGTATGGGTTGTCATTTGTGTTCTAGTCTTTCTTTACTGTGGGCCAAGTACTTGTCTGGACAAATTGTTTTTATTTGAATTTTTAAAAATTTTTTAAAAAGATCATTGTAAATGCACTGATTTCAAAATGCACTTCTTATTGTCCCAAATACAGCTTTAGAAAGGGCTTCTGCATCTGTTTTTCAAGTCTACAAGCCACCTTGATTCCATTTAAAGACACTCTCTCGTAAAGTCTTTTGTAAAGAATCTTTCTAATTACCTGGATACTAAGCTAGTTTTGCTAACCATTACACATATATGCTCCACAAAGTAATTACAGAAGTATATTTTCCCCTGCATGGCTTTCTGGGAGTCAGCACAAATGAATGGTAGAAGGTAGAGCACTTTGGCTAGAAATCAAATAACAGAAAATGGAAAGACCTGGCTATCCATTCCAGATCGGCAGAATTCACTGACAGGCTCTGCACCACAAGAGGCCAAGAATAATCTATTTCCCCCACATGCACTACTCTTGGGGGTGATCTTTCTAGAAGCAGAGCTGGCCGAGACATTGGCTCTGTCACTTCATCCTGGATGTAGCTTCGCTTTTAATGATAAATAAGTCAGGGGACTTTCCATGAAAATTCTTTTCATACTGAACTACCCCTCCACTGTACTAAAGCAAACAGATCATGGCAGTCTCCTACCGTAAAAATGTGAATAGTTCCTGCAAGAATTTAAGTCAGATACCTGAACTGGTTAGAATATATGCCTAACTTGGGTTTTGTCCAATGCATAACTCATTCAGACTACATAGCTTTCCACAAAACTATTCCATGCGATCTAGGGCTACTAGATGGACAGTCCACAGCATAAAAATATGATTTTACAGCCAAGCACTGGTGGCTCATGCCTGTCATCCTAGCTACTCAGAAGGCTGAGATCTGAGGATCAACATTTGAAGCCAGGGCAGGAAAGTCTGAGAGACTATTAACCACACACACACCCATGCACACACACACACACACACACACACACACACACACACACACACACACAAAAGAGCCAGAAATGGAGCTATGGTGCGAAGTGGGAGAGTACTACTAGCCTTGAGTGAAAAAGCTTACCTAGGTCTGAGTTCAAGTCCCCAGTACCAGCGCACACACACAAGCATACACACACATACACACACACACACACACACACACACAAAGTTTCCAACTTGTTTATAATGTCTCTGATCTTGAACCTCAGCCAACCCACTACACAGACTGGTATTAAAGACCATACCAAAACACTGGGAGTCAGAAGCATGCTATCCCTTACAAAAGCCATCTTCTGCAGGTGACCCATTTTTTTCTTCACCTGAGGGATTCAATCCTCCAAATCTCAAAGAATGAAGGACTTTTCCTGAGCACTCTTGACTTAAGAATTGACTAGCAGTGGGAAAAAACCCTAAAGAATACTTCCCTGTACAGAAAATATCTCCTTATAGAAATTGCTTACTAACTGCCTTTTGCTAACACAAATCTCCCAGGGAGAGAAAAGACACATCTCACAAGCCAGAATCTTTCCATGAGTGAGTGTTAAATACTATGGTGAACACAGATCTCTTGCTGCTTTTTCTCCGTGGTTTCCTTTCATACATACAAAGATTTGCACAGACTCAGGAAAAAGCATTCCCCCCCAACTATGGTATCTCAGTAGCACATTCATACTTTGTCATCTGTCTGTCTGTCTGACTCTCCTTGACTCCATGCTGTTCTCTACCTGAGGCAGGGACTTGGAATTGAATTTTCTGGCCGAGAAACACTTACATAGGCACAATTCCCAATGTCCTTGGTGAAGATTTTGAGGGGAATGCTCTTCGGGTAGTCCTTCTCTTTCTCTAGATTGATGTATCTAATCAAATGCAACGACAACCCAAAACAACACTGAGTCAGATGGAATTCGCTGACGGCTTACTTTTCAAAATCAATCGCTTTTGATCACATTCGCAATCAGCTTAAGTACTACTTTTAAAAAAGACACGGGAGAGACTCAGCCAAGTCAGATTACATGGTGGGTTGAAAGAGAATTAAAAAAAAAAAAAGATTTCTTCAGGACATTAGGCATGGGCACCAAAAAAACCAAAAACCAAAACCAAAACCCAGAAAGAATGAGACATGCATTTTGTTAAGTGAGGTTCAAGAATCATGATCAGGGTCATATAAATAAATATATAGATCGATTTCTCCTTCAAGTCTCCCTGCCTATTCTGAACAGGTTTGGCCCCATATACTTACTAAGTGTGAGAATATATTCAATACTTCACTAGGCCAACCCAGAGCCATGGCTTCTTATTTCCCATTTAGTTTTCAACCAGCCTGGAATTCTTAACTCTCCCGTAGCTTGTGGAGGAGAGCTAGGGGTTTAGCTGAGGAGCTGAAGTTGGCCATTTTGGTCTAGATACTGGATGGTAGGGAGAATTGATTTGTGAGGTGGACTATAGAATATCGTGCACTTTTGAACAAATCTATTAGCACCAATTGGTAGTTTGAGGATGACAGGAAGAGATGACTTAATTTCTGTCTAAAATGATTGAAACAAACCCCAATTTTCTCCTCCCAGAAAGGCTTACACCGAGAGAACATTATTTTACAGTCAGTTGTTGCAACTACACAATATAAACAACAGATGATATTTTTTGAGGGCAAGCGAGTAATTTCTAGAAAGGGTGAAGGGAAGAGTTTGGGGATATAACTCTTCAGCACATGATTTTAAGCTCTTTTACCACAGGTGAAACATTAAAAATCAGAATATTGAAAAAAAAATTACCTCTGAAGCAGAGTGAGCCACGTGTCCTTTTGTTCCGGACAACTGCCAACAAAGAAAATAAGAGTGGAAGATTGAACCACAGAAGTAATTTATACCAACATTATATTCACAGACACCTCTCATTTCCACTCTGTAAGGAAGCTACATGGTTTGTGTAAAAAAACAACAACAGCAAAAACAAAACATGTTCTGTACGTTTCTGTTGTAGAATTTTCCTTTGGCTTTTTCTCGGTTATTCTGTTGCTCTGCCAATATTTCTCATCTTTTCATGCATTTCAGTTGGACTTTTTTTTCTTTTGGCCTCTTTATTTGTATTTAAAAATTATTTTCTGGTAATCTGGGGTATGAGTCACCTCGGGGTGGGCTTCTGTTGCTGATCTTCTTTCTCCCTTTTGTCTCTTTTGTATGCCAAGGAATTTTCTGTTGTCTTCTTGACACTGTTCGAACTGTTCGAATTTATAGTCAGACTGTGTCGCTGCTTTGGTTTCAGCAGACAACGAATTTGGTGGGATGGAGTTACAAATTCTGTCTCACCGGTTCACCAAGGAGTACACTCACTGAACAGCGTCTGCATGTAGACAGTGGAACTCCCCTTGTCTCGTTCCTCTTGCTTTCCATTCACCTGGGTTGATTCGGACTCTGTACTCTGCTTCTTCAGGCCAGAGAGACTTGCAGGGGTTTGTGAGTTTTAGTGACCCTGTACCCACTGGTGCCTTAAAAACCAGGAACCTCACCCGACTGAGGCTGGTGCCTTCTTCCAAGTGCCAACTCTCCTCTCAAATCACCCCAGGTTTGTCACCTCCTCAGAATCCTTAGGTGAGTTACAATTGTGTGTATTTTGCTCAGCTTTCAGAGCTGTTATCTGTAGGCTGGTCAGCGTGCTAAGACTGCACTCTGCCATACCAGAGGCAGAATTCCTCAACCGTTGGCTTTGAGAGATCAAGTCATTTTAAAATCAAATGTATGTTTTTGCAAGAAAGTATTTTTTTTCATTAGTTCACATTAACTATACAGTGTGGGATTTTTTTGGTGCTATGTCAAGACAAGAATACAATATACATTGATCATATTTACTCTCTCTCATTCTTTAGACCAGTATGGTCACAGAGCTTATACAGTGAGTTTCTGTATTCATCTCACATCCTTTTACGTTCTTCTGATCCAATTCCTAAACACTGGCGCTCACATTTAAAATAAACTCTTGATGTGACTTAGATTTTGTCGGTTTTTCTTTTGATGGTCTTTTTTTTCCTCTGTTCTTGAAGGCAATCCAATATCATATAACATTTACCTATTCCATCCACCCCAGGGTTGGTGTAGGACAGTTGCTCAGTCTTTCCTGATTTTGGTGTAGCTCTTCACAGTTTTGAGGAGTACTGCTCAGAGATTTTACAGTCTTGTCTTCGCTTTGTGTTTGGCAGATGGTCTTCTCATGGCTAGATTAGCATTTATTTATGTATTTTTGTTTTTGCAGGGAGGGAAACACTACAGAGGCGATTGCTCTCTTTATCACCTTATAGTAAGGGGTTCCATGTCACCACCATGACATTATTGATGATGTCAACTTTAACCACTTGGCTACAGAGCCATAGTTGGAGCAATGCTATGTGAGGAAAACATATCCCCATGTCTTCCCCCTCTTGAAGTTGCATAGGAATTCTTTTAATTAAAAAGATCACTTGGAATTCCTCCTTTCACCAAACGGATTCAACAACAGGAAGTGATGATATCTGTAGAAATCGGTTTTCTTAAACCAAAAAACAAATATGCAGAAAATGACCCACCAATAACAGGCTTTTCCCAAATAAGCTCTTAAAAGCTCATGGTGGGCCGGCAATGCATAACAGAATTTAATGGCATGCTTGTCCTTATTAAAAGATTAACAGCTTGGAAGATATTTTAGTTGTCTGGTTTCAAGAGGATGCCTGAATAGTTTATCGCTACTGGAAAGGGAAGCAGAACAAAAAGCCTCAGGTGCAGGTCATGTGTATTTGCCTTGAAGCGTAAAACAAAGACTGGAGTATGGATACAATTGCTGGAAACGACAGATGTGAATCAACAAACTCTAACTAATCATGTCCTGGCTAATAAGGACACATATTCTGAATTTATGAATCTATTCACCACTCTCCAGGCTTCAGACTGAGTCTTAGGAAAGTAATTTTTACTCCATAATATCAGAAATTCACTTTTGATGGTCATATCTCTGCAGACACCAAATCAGAAAGACAATTCAGGGAACTTAGTCTTGTATCACACTTCATTCTGTTCGCATAACACAACACTACTGTTTTGGACAATCTGGGAGTACTATCAGGGAAAACTCATTCCTCAAACTTAGACTGGATTATTCTATAAAAGTTGCTTGGGTGAAGATTTCTTTCAGTGGCTTGCAAAGACTGATCAGGTTTAATAACCAATATGTAAAACAGATACGTTGGCATTGCGGAAGCAGGGAGGATCCTAGAGGTCTGATTACTCGATTCCACACTCCTAATCCAGGTAGAACCCTTTCACAAAAATATCTCAGGCCATACCAAGGAAACAGCTCTAAAAGTTCCCAATATTTATCATTTATTTTTAAACATTTGAATGAAAAAGTATGGCTTTAAAAAATAAGGCACATGAATAACTGACTTAAATACCTAATCAGAATACAAGGTTTTTCCTTAAAAAAAATCAGAGGAACAAAATTTGTTTTCAATGGTAGCCAATCCAGCTGGGAAGGTGGCTCAGTGGTAGAATACTTGTTCAGCATGCATGAAGCCCTGGGTTTGATTCCTCAGTACCACATACACCGAAAAAGCTAGAAGTGGCGCTGTGGCTCAAGTGGTAGAGCGCTAGCCTTAAGCAAAAGAAGCTCAGGGCCCTGAGTTCAAGCCCCAGGACTGGCAAAAAAAAATGAAAAATTAAAAAATATTAGCCAATCCAAGCAAAGAGGAAGAGTAGCTGCGGTTCCTACCTGAAAGTAGCCACAAAGTTCACCGTGGGCCAGCCCAGGACAAAGGACTTGGTGGCATTAGTGTGGCCTTCTCCCACTTCATCCACACAGCTAGCTGTCCACATGTCAGTCAATTTTATTTTATTTTTTATCTTAAAGTTATTGTTGTATCTAGAAAGAGAAAAAACAAAATGGTTGTGAGCTCACCATGTAAGGACAAGTTATAACTGTAGGATGCTTTTCAGACTACCGTTTCTGCATCAAAGATGGTTCAAAACCACCTAGACCAAAGTGCCTTTCTTTTACTATCATTATCTTTAAGTAGCTACACAAAGGAGTTGCCATTGAACAAAAAGGTTTATGAATGCAATAGCTCTTGATCTGTGTCACCCCTTTCAACATCTCATCCCTCCCTCCCCGAGGACGGTGCCTTTTCTCCAAAGACAAGAACATCTCTTCGCCCCACTCCAGGTTGAAATTAGAAATCTCAGGAAAGAACAGGGTATGTGCGCATATGTTTTGGAAGACATCAAATAAGGGATTTCCAGAGGCTTCCTTGAACAACCTGGCTGCTCAAGTTAGCATGCTGATAATGTCATTCTCCAAAAAAGCTGCTTTCCTTAAAGCCAAGCAGCCAGCTGCAGATGGCTCCTATCTGTGATCCTTGCTTCTCAGGAGCCTGAGATCTGAGGATCAAGGTTTGAAGCCAGCCCCTGGAGGGAAGGGAAATCTGTGAGACTCTCATCTCCAATTAACTACCAAAAAAGCTGGAAGGAGAGCTGTGGCTCAAGTGGTAGATCACTAGCCATGAGTAAACGAAGCTCAGGGACAGCACCCAGGTCCTGAGTTCAAGTACCAGGATCAGCCCATGCATACGCACGCACACGCGCGTGCACACACAAACACATTCACACACACAAAGAAAATAGAAGAGAAGAGCAACAGGCAACAGGATCTCTTCATTTTTTATTTCGTTAGCTCTACCAGGGTGTCATTAATTATTACAAGAAGCCAGTTGGCATAATTGTGGGCGACAAATGACTTAACATTTCAGTGTCAGGTGATTGTCACAGTAGATTTTGACGTGGTTGGCCTTTGAAATGCTGGATGAAAGGTTGATTCCTCAGGCCTACGTATATGACAGGAAGCATTCATAAACTGGCCACACTATTTTTCTATACACTGAGCACTGGATTTGGAACAACAACTTGCCTGAAATTTCCTGCTACTACAAAAATTCTCACTTGCTTACTTTCAAAAATATTTGAGTGGACGAATATTAAAATGTATAATTTATTGACAAGTTGAAAAACATTGCCATCTTACGAAAGATTAAAGAAAACCCCTTAGTATTATAATACACTTTGAACTGAGTTGTAGCAAGACTTTCCAGCCTTTAGAAAAGCAAGTTTATTTTAACTTTATTTTTCATCCATTTTACCTCGCATTCTGGCAAAAGAGAAAAAAAAACCCAAAACTGAACCCAAAGGACAAATCAAACCGAACCCTGTAATCTAAAATTAGAACCTAAACTAGAAGAGAATACAAAGAGAGAGAAAGCGAATAGACTTCACGTGATTATCATTCATCTCTGGGGACCTGGAAGATGACCTACTTTTAATCAGCAGTAAAATTGCTTTTTTGACAATTTCTCCCTGAGCCTCCCGTAAGGCCCTGTGATGTGGAAATGCCATATATTTTGATCTCATTGACATATTTCATACAAATGGTGGGGCTGAGACTTAATGAGTTAAAAAGCACTGATAGACAAAATACCCAGGGAAATTCAGGACCTCCTATACATACGGAGGTGGAGCCAGAGAGATTACCAAAAGCCAAATAGCTTAAGTATCACAGCTGCGATCTGAACTGGGGGGGAGGGAGCTGCTTCTGAAGGGTAATTCTGAATCACTACCCTTCCCCCTCACACACCCCCCAACTTCTATCTTTGGTCTACTTTCTTGTCTAACACAGAGAGCTAAAGACTTAAAAAATATTGTTATTGTAGCATTGATATACAGAGGGGTTACAGTTACATGAATCAGGAAATAAGTCATGAGTACAATTCTTTTTGAACCATGTCTCCCCTTTCCATTGCTCTCTCCTGGATTTTCCCTCCCGTCCCCAGCCACAAGATGTACAGTTCATCTTCCATGTAGTGTCTAGTGAGTATTCCTGTTGTATTTGTTCACCCTATGTTCCACCTTTTCTGTGTCCTCCCTTATCCCCCCAAATACAAACAAACCAGACAAAAGGAAAAGAGAACAAAAACAGCAGCAATGCTAACTTTACAAAATGTCTCCTTTCCTTTCCTTGGAGTTCGTTTCATAGACTATTGAAGACTTTCTTGATAAGAGAGAGAGGAGAAATAGGTTAGGAACATTTATGTACATAAAGCTAGGGCGAACCAAGCTGGTAACTCCTGCCTGTAATCCCTGCTACTTGGGATGATTACAGTTCAAGGTCAGTCTGGGCAAAAAGTTAGCAAGACTCCATCAGAGCCAGGAAGCTGAGCGTGTGTTGGTATGCAGAGCGATTCCAACTGCATGCGAGGCACAGGAAGAAGAATCATGGTCCCAGGCTGGCCTGGGACTCATAACAGAGAATACCAGCTGCCTTCTAAATAATTAAATGCTTGTAAAACAGATCCCATCATTAAAGTAAAAAGGAAGGCCCTAATTTTATTGGAGAAACTATTTATCTTTCTAATGAATATCAAGAGTGGTCGGGAAGGCCCCCAGCTGGCTTTCATACGTGTTCTAATTTCCTACAGGAAAGAATGACAAGACTGGCAACCATTTCCAGCAAGTGTGGTCAACACGGGGCACAGACTGGAGCGAATGTAATACCTGAGTCAGTAACAGGGGGCGCTCGCCCATGTTCTCTACTGTGTCTGCTCCAATTCAACTCAGATTAAAAACAATAATAAATGTGGCAATAGGGGCCATTGTTTAGCCCCCTTGAGTTTGCCCCTGTAAGGGCGAGCTGAAGACTGAACCGCCGTTTCTGAAGGAAGCCTGAAGATGAACTGATGAAACACCAAGTCCACCTGCTCCCCTCCGACCTGCTGCTGTGACCAGCAGTGCTAAGTGCTCATCTCAAATTAGTTCAGCAAATTCAAGGGTGCCAGGGCTCCAATTGCCCTCCAGTTGAGGACCACAAGGGACATGCCGGACTCAAGTTTGGTATTACAGAGACGTTCCTCTTGGTTGTTGTTTTATTTTTAAAAAAATGTTAAGTTCTCATCTCCTCTCCCCATGAAATATAAAGCCCCCACATTAGAGGTCAAGCTAGAAAAGAGAATGATCATGTCCACGACATTCTTTACTTAACCCTTACCTGTATTTAGGTCCCAGCACATATAGGGACCCAGTACTTTTCTGGGGGGAAATTATTTTAAAAGATATAAAGACTTCTGTCATTGTAGTTACTCAGGAGGTTGAGATCTGAGGATCGCAGTTCGAAGCCATCCCAGGCAGGAAAGGCGGTGAGACTCTTATCTCCAATAAACCACCAGAAAACCACAAGTGGCGCTGTGGCTCAAGTGGTAGAGTGCTAGCCCTTGAGCTGAAGAGCTGAGGGACAGCGCCCAGGCCCAGAGTTCAAGCCCCACGAACAACAACGACAACAAAAAGATATAAAAGAAAACTCCTTTTTTTTTTTTTAAAGCAAAACAAACAGGAAACTCCAGATATTAGCTCTCAGAGCAGAAGGCTAAACCTTCTTTTGGCCAGTGTGGTCTCCCTTTGTGGAGATGCACTTTTACAATGATAACAGGAAGAGAGGGGAGCAGTATACTCACTTGATTTTGGTCGCCACGAACAGATCGTTGAATAGGAAGAGGTGGCGCTCCTGCCTCTGCAGGCCTCTTTTGAGTTCCACCTGGCCATCAATCAGCAGAGTCCTGTTGGAGCACAGGAAGGATGACAGGAATGCACACGTGTCGATGCCGGCTGAGGGACTGTCCCTGTAACAGGCCACGGGGTGCAGATCTGTTACTCAAATGATCCACTCCAAGACAAAGATTGATACAACTGCTGCTTCTATAGTTGGTCCCTGGAATAGATTGCATGCTGCAGATCAGCCAGTCTAAGACAAAGGTTTACAAAATTGTTGCTTATAGTTAGCCGAGAAATATGGAACAGGATACATTTTCAAACGCCACATTAGGAAGTGGCGCTGTAGCTCAAGTGGTAGAGTGCTAGCCTTGAGCTGAAGAGCTGAGGGACAGCGCCCAGGCCCAGAGTTCAGGCCCCACAACCAGCAAGAAAAAAAAAAAAAAAGCAGCTAACAGCTTCCCTGAAACCTGATCAGAGTAATCTCTCTCGATGTTATCACTAAGGATTAATTTAAAAAAGAGTTTACCTTTGGGGGGGGGGGAGGGTTGTGGGGCTGGAACTCAGGGCCTGAGTGCTGTCCCTGAGCTTGTTTGCTCAGTGCTAGCACTCTACCACTTTGAGCCACAGCTCCACTTCCATTTTTTTGAGTAGCTAATTGGACATAAGAGTCTCATGGGAACTTTTCTGCCCTGGCTGGCTTTGAATCGTGATCCTCAGATCTCAGTCTCCGGTAGGAACACTTTTTTAAAGTGCTATTATTGCTTCTTATTGATCACCAAAGAAAGTCAACTAAAACTCTTAGAAAGGGCTATGTTTAGAAGTAGCCATCAATTAGAGATTCTAATGACAAGCACTGGATAGGATCCAGACAATTGGCATACTAACTAGCACAGAGCTGTCACTCAGTACTTGTTCAATAGCTGAACACAATTTACCTTCTACAGCATTCCCCACATTTCAAAGCCTATTCCAAATGCCATCTCTTCTATGAACATTTTCTCAATTGAATGCTTGCTTGTCATCGCATGTACGGCTGATCTTTTGCTTCCTATCTCTCAAGAATTCTCATTCACCATCTATTGCACACACCATGCAATCAATTGCTCATAGTAAAGGATGTGTGTGCTGGGCTCCTGCCATGTCACAGGTACCGGGCGTGGATTCGGCCCATGCCTTCAAGGAGTCAGCAGTCTGACAGGGGAATAGACGAGTGAACACTGTGATACACCACAGACAGAGCAGTACAAGGAACAGAGCGGAGGAAAATGGGGCCCCGATCTGAGGCTGAGTGACTTCCATTTCTTGGAGGGTGGACAGACAGATGGGTGAAAAGGCAGGGAGCATCACAAGGATGAGCAGGTGTTTCCACAACTGTTGGGAATTCAGGAAGGCGGAGGTAACAAGGGCCTGGGAAGCACCCCGGTAGAAGGAGCTTGATCAGGGGAGTTTTCTTTCCACGTTAGGGGTTATTCAAACCTTGTCTCAGCCAGCTGGTCACTCACACCCAGTTACTCAGGAGGCTGAGATCTGAGGATTGTGCTTCAAAGCCAGCCCAGGCAAGAAAGTCTGTGAGACTCTTATGAACCACCAGAAAACCAGAAGTGGAGCTGTGGCTCAAAGTGGTGGAACAAAAAAGGTCAGGTACAGTGCCCAAGCTCTGAGTTCAAGCCCCACAACTGACCAAAAAAAAAAGGCAAAAAAAAACAAACCTCAAATCACTTTGTAAGCTTTTAAGCAGGACACTGTGATTTGAAATTAAGTTGAGGAAAGTATAAGAGGAGGGCCATTTAGAAGAAGGGAGAGCCATCAGGGAAAAACAGGTGAAAACACATTAAGAACTACTGACAATAAAGACAAAGTATGTAAATGAATTAACCATGGCATGATGGGAGTGGGCTGAGCTGTGGAAATGAAGAAGGTATAACTGAGCACGAGAAAAAGAATCTAGCTTCTATGTACTTCACTATACTATTTGCTTACCCAACAAATATCCACATGAGCATCTACCTGTGTGCGCTAGACATTGTGTTAAATAGTGAAGATATGGGAGAAGTACATTACTCAGGAAACTTTGGCTATAGTCCCAGAACTCAGTTTCTAGCAAACACTGAAACCCACTGTTCTATTTGGCTTTGGCATTTTGCAGAAAAAGATGGTAGCCATGAAGGTTGGGAGAACTAGCTCTATTCTGGATATGTTTCAAAGGCAGAACTTGTTACGATTTGACAGTAAATCAACCACTTAGGTGGAGGCAGAGATAGGGAATTTTGTTAGGTTTGAAATATCTATTAAATGGTGTCAAAACAAGTGTTTTAAAGCTAGAGGAAGAGATTGGTTCATCTAGGGAGGTGGGATAGATGTAGAACTGTTTCAAGTGTTGAGCTCTGGGTACTTCTAATGCTTCTAACACTTAGGCAAAGAAGGAACCAAGTAGAATGAGCTGTCTGGAACCTCAGAAGACAAGGGAAGAAAGGAGAGACTCGGGAAGTTAATGGCAAAGAAAAGCTCAGCTGTTATGGATGGACACTGATGAAGACATGATTCCAATTGGATTTACCTTTACATCAAATTGTAGGAAATTTATTACTCTGCAAGGACACTAGATTCCATTTTCGGGAAAAAGTTATTGAAAAGACATTCAAAGAAAATTGGAAGCACACAAAAGACATCTCTAAGTAAAAGGAAGTACCAATAAAATGGTATTGGTCATTACTGAGGAGAACTATTTACAAAGCCCCACTATAATAGATAAAAGAGTTAAAATTTGTAAAGGCATTTTTTTATAGTTAAGGGAGACAATTTTTTTAGGTATCCAAGAGACTTCTGTCCATAGTGTTCATAAGCCATCTTCTTTCAGATGATGTTGTAAAAGATGTTCTAGATTTTATCTTTGTGGGGGAGGATCGTGGGAAGAGAAGGAGCAAGGAGAGGAGGAGGAGGAGTGGCCAGGACGAGAGGAGAGCAGGGAGAATGTGTGCATGAGCACCCACGTGTGTCTTTGTTTTAGATGGTCAGCTATGGAGGAAGTTGACTGTTATGTTGGTAGCAACTCAATGGAAAAACTCATATGGCCCAAACTGGCCAGGGGAGTGAGCATTCCTGCTAGTTAATGGTGGAGCGATAGGAGAGCTTACAGTTCTATTCTATAAACGACTCTTCATATTTTAGAATTCCTTAATGAACATGTAAGAAAACAATTGAAAGGGCACTCCCCAAATAAAGCTATCTCTAACTGTCAGAATGAAAACAAATTCAGCCCAGTGAACACATGGTCCAGATCTCTACACTCAGAGTTTTGCGACTCAGAAGTTTGCGCAGTTCTGACACCAATATATCAGAGCTCTATTGTTGAACCAGCAATTCCAGTTGAGTTATCCAATCTGCCCAATGCTTACTGGAGGTTAAAACATTAAAAAAAAGAAAGTGTTCTTGGTTCCTTTATCCTATTTTCTCCTATCTCCATCTTATTTTCCTTTTAATAAAAAATAGACAACAGGATTAAGTTCAGGATTAAGAATTAGCCTACTTCAGGCTGCAGGTGCACAAACACAATCATAAACACATTTTTATATAATAAATGAAAAACATGTGCTTAGCAAAACATAAGAGGAAAGAAAAACAGTGGGGATAATAATAATAAAAACAACAACAGCAGGATGACAAGGAATAATTCACATGTAGAAATTCACCGTAAAAGCCCTTTAAAGCCAAGGAGCTGAATTTACAAGTTTAGTCAGATTTTACTTCTTGTAATTTTGATATGAAAATATTATATATATATATATATTTTTAATTTACTTATTTATTTATTTTTTGGCGTCCGGTCGTGGGGCCTGAACTCTGGGCCTGGGTGCTGTCCCTCAGCTCTTCAGCTCAAGGCTAGCGCTCTACCACTTGAGTCATAGCGCTACTTCTGGCTTTTTTCTTTTTGTTATGTGGTGCTGAGGAATAGAACCCAGGGCATCATGCATGCAAGGCAAGCGCTCTACCACTGAGCCACCTTCCCAGCCCGGGAAATGTTATATTTGTACAGTGCATAGTTTAAGAAAAATTCAACAACACTCAGAATTAACACATCCATTATACTTTAAAGTGTTATAGTTCAAATAAGTCAACACTCCTTTTTCTTTTTCTTTTCCTTCTTCTTTTTCTTTTCTTTTCTTTTTTTTTTGGCCAGTACTGAGGCTTGGCACTGGGCCTGGGTACTGTCCTTTTTGCCCAAGACTAGGCTCTACCACTTTAGACTAGCATCACTTCTGGCTTTTTCTGTGATTTCATTGGAGATAAGCATCTCACAGACTTTCCTGCCCCAGATGACTTTGAACTGTGATCCTCAGATCTCAGCCTCCTGAGTAGCTAGGATGACAGAAGTGAGCCACTAGCATCCAGACAGCTCCAACATTCATTTTTAAATAAAAGTTCATACAGATTCTGTAGATTATTACATGGATAAGAGAATAATATTATGAAGAAATATGTGGCTATAGGTTCAGCTACTGAAATGAAATAGAAAAAAAGATTTCAACTATGTTTTATCTATTACCACTTACTAAAAAGAAATATATAAAAAGAAAGAAAAAGAAATGAAAGCTGGGCACCAGTGGCTCACAGCTGTTATCCTAGCTACTCAGAAGGCTGAGATCTGATAAAAGAATATTATGTGTAACTTTGTGTTCATTAAGTTGACAACAGGATGAAATGGATTCATTCCATTGAAAGGCCAAATAACTAAAAGTGACCCAAGAAAGTACTGAATACTCAATTAATTCTTCATTTTATCTATGAAAGAAACTGCCACAGTAATAAAAACAAAAATTTAAAAAAACCACTCCAACCTTCCCAGAAAGAAAACTCAATCCTTAGATAATTACACTGTGTTTACTATCAGATGTTTTAGAAAGAAATAGAAGCACATTCTCTTTGAAGCTGGGGTTTGCATTTCCCAGGTTCTTTCTCCTGTGGGTGTCCCTAGGGGGCTGTTCATGCAGATGCCCCAATCCAGTGAGCAAAGAAAGAGGGAGAAGCCACCATCAAGATGGAAGATTCGTTTTTTATAACCTAATCGCTGAAGTGACATGCTATTGTTGGTCATGGAGCTTGAACTCTAAGCCTGGATGCTGTCCTTGAGCTCTTCAGCTCCAAGTGAGTGCTATACCTCTTGAGCCACAGTGCCACTTCCAATTTTCAGGTGGTTCACTGGAGATAAGGGTCTCATGGACTTTCCTGCCGGGGCTGGCTCTAAACCATGAACCTCAGATCTCAGCCTCCTTCCTGAGTAGCTAGGGTTACACGCGTGAGCTACCAGTGCCCACCGTGACATACTATTGTATGGTTTATAACAGATCAATTCTGATACAGAGTCACATGAGATCAGACAAGACTACACAAGGACTCATTTGGGCCCGCTGTAGGGTTTGGCTTACAAAATGAACTCGCAAGAAGTCACACACGGACGTATACTAGTTATTGCAAATAAGGGAAACCATGGAACCTATGTTTCTTTGGGCCTGGCTTACTTCATTTGATATAATTTTAGTGTGGTCTTGTTTGTGATCATTTGGGTAAATGCCCAAAAGTATATTTCTGAGTCAAGCAGAAAAGGTCAGATAAATTGATGTTAGGGGAATGAACCCCAAGATAAGTATTCAAATGTTTTTGTTTTTTTTTTCCCTTCATGCAATTGTTTCTAACATATTTATAAGATGATTTCTTTGTTGCTTTGTATGTCCCTCCCCCACGGTATAACCCCTGCTTTCATTGTATTTGATGTTGGTATAATTTGTGGAGGGGAAGGGAAAAAAACAAATCGTTTAACTAGGGATACAGGTGGACCCATTGCAACAATGAGATGTATAAGACGTCATGTCAAAAAACAAACTTTACAACTTTGGTGGGGGGTAGGGGAGGATTGGGTTGGGGGAGCAGAGGAATATGGGAAGGGATGGGAAGGGGAAACAAAGAGGAGGCAACAATGCTTGATAAGAAATGTACTCGTTATCTTGCCCATGTAACTGTAACTCCTCTGTATGGTATTCTCACACACACACAAACAAAAAAGTCACACACGGATCCCAGATAAGCAAACGCTTGGCTCTACACAGGGAGGGGATACTTATTTTTCTTATTTTTTTTTAGCAGAGTGATGGATGCATACTGTGAGATGTCTCAAGGGTGGCGCTGGCAGATTAAAAGAGCGAACGTACAGAAGTTTTATTCATATAGATGGAATATTTTTTTGCCATGAAGTTAAAAGTACAATGCTTTATTTTTAAGTTATATGCAAAATCAGGGATTTACAAAAGACCATCCCTCGCGTTTTTCTATTGTCTGTGCTACCGAGTTGCTGTTAGAATTGTTGGGGGTTGGTGAGAATAGGAAAGACG
This sequence comes from Dipodomys ordii, assembly GCF_000151885.1. Taxonomy (NCBI): domain Eukaryota; kingdom Metazoa; phylum Chordata; class Mammalia; order Rodentia; family Heteromyidae; genus Dipodomys; species Dipodomys ordii. The sequence goes on from NW_012267226.1 coordinate 15,097,585, forward strand.
TCGTGCAGTCCAGTGGTCCCTCCCCTACCCCCAGCTCTGCCAATCTTGTCACATGGCTGGCAGAGGAGGAAATGGTCTCAGGAAGGATGGTCTACAGGAAGGACACACAGTCCCAACCAGGCCATAATGCAATTGCAACAAAAATGTACCCAGCCATGAAACGATATGAAATAGAGCATGGTATTCACTCTTTGAACGGGTCAGTCCCATTTTACAGGTAAGGAAAGTCCACAAAAAGCCATGTAACTCGTTGAAGTTCTCGCAGTTACTCAGAAGGGTTGAAACTCGCTCCAAAGCTGGCCCAGAGCTTTCTCTGAAGCACAACAATCTGAAGCGCCTCCTTAAGTTGTAACATCTGTTCTTCTGTTTCCTTCGTGTTTTTTTTTTTTTTTGTTCTCAAGGTTCTGAAGGAAAGTCAATCACGAAGTGCCAAAAACACTCTGGGAAAACCTTCAAGTTGCACTGGGAAGGGAGTATCTAGCTCAATAAATACAGTAATGGCATCTTCGGACGGCCTTGCTGTTCCTCTGGACAAGGGCGAGGAAGGGCAAACAGGCATGCGCTAATGAAGCAATGCTTTCCCGGTGCCAAAACCAAAGATAAAATTGAATCATGACTGCAATTAGCAAGAAAATAAGCTATAACATTGGAATGGAGAAATTAAATGGACGTGCTGTTCTGCAAGTATTAAAAAAAATAAACTAATTTGATCCTGTCAAAGTCCAGGAGAACATGGAAAAACTTAACACAATCTCCTAAAGATCTCCACCCAGAACTGCAGCTGAAGAAATAGCACACAGCATCAGGCATGTGTGCGTGCACACCACACACACACACACACACACACACACACACACATCTGGCCATTTTGAAAGAATCTAAAGTTTGAAAAAGCATCAAAAGCACTACGGGTGTCTAGGAAGCCTTTTGCCTAACAACACTCACTCTGTTTGGTAAAATAGGACCAATTTTTACCACTTTATGCAGTGTCTTTCCTTTACATTTGACTTACACAACTCAAAATGTTTTTCATTGCAGTGATAAAAGGGATAGAAGTATTTGGCCAAAGTTTGAAGGGTATGTGTTTAGGAAGCAGCAATTAGGATTCAGGGTATATGGCTTTCAAGTGACTACAATTATGACAAATAAGTAACTATAGGATTAGAAAGATGTCAATAAGCTACTAGAGTTCAACCTTCATTTACCTTTTAGGAAAACGAATGCCTTTACTGGATGTGCCCTGAGGCTTATCAGGGAGAATTTCGGTACATAAGCGAGGCTGTCCTTATACCTAGAACTGAACGCTGTTGTGCTAAAGACTAAGGCATCTGGGTGTGATGAGCGGCGTTGTGAATGTTCACCTTAGCAAACCTTTCATGTCTTAGTGTCCAAGACGTTTGTCATGCACTATACCACACAGTGTAACTACAACACAGATCAACCGCTGATCTGAGTGGTGATCACAGACCAAAAACTTGTTAAAAACCTGGAACTTATCTTCCTTTCTACACTCCCTGGTTCATCAAAGACCGCTGGGGAGAAAAAAACCCACCATTCAAGGCACCAACAGTTAATTCAGCCACTCAGCTTAAGTCTTCCTTCTTCTTGAAATCTAGCTTGTTTGATAAACTTTTTTCTTTTTAAATTGTGATGCAGCTGTTGTCAGATGAAAGCCTTCTTTTAAATCCTCTGCAGATGTCTGCTTGAAGTTGGATAAAAGTTTTGTTTTTTTTTGTATCATCTACACATTATTATTTTAGAAGATCCAGGAGGCATCAGTAGAGACAATTCTACCGCAAGGCTCAGATGAAATCGGGGTATGAGGCAAGGCGTGTGAAATGCCAGTAGAAAGAACACTGCTTCTTTACTGTCTGACTCTACATTGCAAAGAAAATCATTCATATCCAGGAATGGGTCCCTTTTCACTTCTCAAGAGATAGTCATGACTTGGAAGCAGGTACCAGGATTTTCCTCTATCAAGTGCTACCTAAAATATGTGCCGATCATCTTGGACTTTGGAAAAAAGTTCCATGTTTCCAGCATGTAATGGTTAGAAATGCAAAAATCTGTATTGTTTCTGACCCCTGTGAAAAACAGTAGTGACATCTCTTAATAAAACAATTTGCTGATAGTTCATAAAAATCTGACTTATACAACTTTTCAAGAACATGTGTTGTGCAAAGATGGACGAAATTCAGACTTTCTTGCATGCATCTTGTAGTGGGATTTGATCTCCAATTTATTTTGCTACTCATTTTTGTGCCAGTACTGGGGCTTGAACTCAGTGCCTTGAATTCTCACTTGGCTATTTTGCTCAATGATTTAAACCACACCTCTAGTTCAGGCTGTGTGCTGGTTAATTGGAGGTAAGAGTCTCTCAGATTTGTCTGCCCTGGATAGCTTTAAACAATGATTCCCAGCTCTCAGCCTCTGGAGTAGCTAAGGCTAGAGGCCTGAACCACTGGCACCTGGCTTGATCTTTAATTAAAAACACACACAAAACGCCGGGCGCTGGTGGCTCACACCTGTAATCCTAGCTACTCAGGAGGCTGAGATCTGAGAATCGCGGTTCAAAGCCAGCCTGGACAGGAGAGACGGTGAGACTCCTATCTCCAATAAACCACCAGGAAACCGGAAGTGGCGCTTGTAGCTCAAGTGGTAGAGCGCTCGCCTTGAGCTGAAGAGCTGAGGGACAGCGCCCAGGCCCAGAGTTCAAGCCCCACGACCGACCAAAAAAAAAAAAAAAACACAAAGACAAGACACACAAAAAAATGGAAAGAACCAATCTCAAAATCCTACTAGTAATTAGTATAACTAGTTCTTACTAGTTAGTTACTAGTTAGTAATTACAAATATTGTGTGTACATTCAGCCTAATCACTAACTGTTATAGGCCATGGTCCTTTTGTTCACTTATTCCCCTAGAGAAACGAGATCAAGGCATATACAAAATTATGGAGCCATTGTGATCCTCTCCTCAGAACATCTCTCTTTAGTCTCACTGTGTGCATGTCTAGAATCTTGTATAATTTATCACGTTCAAATGTATTTTTTGTCTTTTACTGTCCAGCGTGTTTACTTATCAAATTACAGACACATTCTAGTTACAACAAATGAGGAAAACCATGCAACTTATGTTTCTTTGGGTCTGGCTTACTTGGGACAAAGGGCGAACAAACGCTGCAGTGATATTCACTAGATACTATGTTGAAAATGAACTACACAATTCATGGGAGAGAGGGGTCAGGAGGGAAAAATGGGAGAAAACAAGGGAAGAGGTGACACTGTTCAACAATAAATGTATTCATTACCTGACCCAGCTATACCCGCATTGTACACCCCCTTTAAATAACAATAAAAAACGATGTATAGTCAAATCGTAAAATATGCTTTAAAATAGTAATTCATAAGGAAAACATACACCACATTAACTTAAGCTGGTTTTCCTTACTGTTGGCACAAAAGTCATATTCTGCCACTACTGGGGAAGGTCTATCTGAGCCTGTAGAAGAAAGCGGCTCTACCAGAAGTAGCAAATATGGCAGAGGTGCTGGGGAGGCCTGGGTGGAGGAGCATGGCTGCGCATTATCTGCTTCACTGAGCCAAAGCAATCCCAATGGCATGCTCCAGTCACTCACGTGTTAGCATTTCTGCTAGCCTGGAGAGGATCTCCAGGCCCTACACCTAATTCCCTTTTGTTCTATGAAAGTCGATACACACATTTATTTTAATGTCACCTTTGGCATTCTGGAATTCACAGGTCTTGAGCATCATTTAAGAAATATAGGTAAAACACTAACAAAAATGTAAAGGAACAATAAAATGAATAATAGGTGCTGCATTTCTGTGTGTGTGTGTGTGTGTGTGTGTGTGTGTGTTCAGACACGATTCTCCTGAATGAGGATGAAGCAGTTACATGCATGACCTCCTTATAATCGGTATATTTGCTATATTTAAATTTAAGAGCAGGATGCTAAGAAGTTGCTCAATGTGACGAGAGCACAAGATAATGTACATCCACATGGCTTTGGGAAAGGGTTCTAAAAAGAGCAAAGCAACTGTGCTTTTATAAAATGTAGCAGCCATTAAAATGTACAAAAATACTCGTGTTTTACATATAAAATAGGTAATATGCATGAATAATTAGACACAGTGTTCCCCCCTTCTTTATTTTTTTTAACAGATCTACTGGACACTGGGCATTTGCACGTGATACAGGAATAAAATACTCTAGACTACATGGGCTGTTTCATGGCTCACATCATTTGTGTGAAGGCTGCTCGCTAGAGTCCTCAGAAAAATCCAAACCAACAAACAACACTCTAGGAGCCATCTTTTCTATCATGACACAGACACCATTGGTGCTTATAAACAAATGACCCCACAGCTAAAAAAACAAGCTGTAGATGTGCTCTGAGAAACCTTCACACAACACAGAGTCCCAAGTACCTCCCAGCCGAGTGCGCTGAGCTCTGTACTTACTTGGTGCTCGGCCTCTTCTGCAGGGCTTTATCCAGGACTAGAGATGGGGCGCTCCTCCTCCTCTCTGCCAGGGTTTTCATTTTCTGTGGAGGAAAAGATTGCAACACATGAAGACCAGATGGCTTGGGAGGGAAGGAATGGTTAGTTGTGCATGTTTGGTTTTGCCTATCAAGGAGCCTACAATTGCATCATGGATTGTAAAACTATCACATCTGACTAGGATGGTACCGTACACTGCAGTGTCTCTCATGTCAGGGATGAAGGGCATTATTAGTCAGTTGTCGGGGCTTGAACTCAGGGCCTGGGTGCTGTCCCTGAGCTCTTTTACTCGAGGCTGGTGCTCTATCACTTGAGCCACAGCTCCATTTCTGGTTTTTGAGTGGTTAATTGGAGATAAGAGTGTCAGGGGGACTGTTCTGCCTGGGCTGACTTTGAACCTCAATCCTCAGATCTCAGTCTTCTGAGTGGCTAGGATTACAGGTGTAAGCCACCAGTGCTTGGCTTAGATGTGAATTATTATGTCATCCACACCCCAATATATCACCAGGAAATACACGACCATTTCATAGGCAGGGTATGTCCTCAGCTGGGTTTCTATAGAGAAAGGGCATGACGAGGTCAAGTAGAGGGAGGAGAAAAACCACTCAAAGCCAACACACAGACGAGATCATTACATACATCGGTGGACTGGCCTTTTCATTTTATTTTAAATGTCAATATTTATACCTTTGGGAATACCTTCTTCCAAATAGACTCGTTTTCTCTAAAGTAGGAAAAAAATACAGTATCTTCTTTTTAGGTGACATCTAAATAGAAGGCAAACATGTAGGTAACCTTGTGTGTTCCCTTTTAATGACCTCTCATTTTTGGCAAATGAGGTTTTATTCAACTTGAACAATCTGGGTAATTACTCTCTAAATTCAGGCTTATGTATTTTACCAACTCTAGATACAGCCGTAGCATCTACGTCCAAGAGACAGATGAGCATATTTAACAATAGAGGCTGTGCTGTCATTAAAGCCATTCTTCCCACCATACCCATTGGGCTGCTTGTGGTCAGAGGTCTTGCTCACTGCCTAAGGGCCTAGGCAAGCTGTGCTTGTTCAGGGAACATTCAATATTCAAAACTAACCGGCTAGCTCCGTGTTGGTGTCCGATCACAGGATCACAAAAGAACCACTTCTCAGATAGAGGAGTTGAGTATGAATCAGAGATAGACAAGCTGAATATCCTTAGCACATTTTTCTTTTCATTTTAAAACACTTCCTACATGCATGCAGTAGGCCTTGATCCAATTCACCTCCTCTCCCTCTCCCTTCCTGCTTCTTAAGACAATTCCATCAGCTACCATGGTTCTCCTTTCATAGTGCATACCAAAGACTTCAACCATATTCAACCCCAAATTTCCTCGACATAGTTCTTAACCCACAAATTCACTGTGTGTCCAGGGGTCCCTCCCAACCATTGGTCTCATCTTTACTCAGGACTGTATTCCCCTGCTTAATCTCTGGCTCATGATTTGGAAACGATAGGCACAAATAACTTAGCTGGAACAATTATAGAAAACATCCATAGGATGGGAAACAAATGAAAAAATACCGATGACCTCAATCAAGCATTGTTAACCAGGAACCAGTTTCAGTTCCAGTTTACAGAAAAAAAAAATCAATTTCTGTAGCACGTGCATTTGGGGCCTTTCTGTTTATTAGCCTTTCAGATTATTAGCAGATACTAAGCCTTCCTGGGGTGAGTGATTTCAGTAGCCTCTTACTCTTTGTAACCTCGGTTACATCCCTCAAAAACAGAATTCGCAGCAATCTCACATCTTGAGGCAGAGGAAGAAGGGGGAAAGCTGGCTTCAAATTATGACTCCTCTGAATCTCAGCCTCTTACACCACTAGGATAATAGGTAGGAGGCACCAGTGCCCAGCTTGTAAAAGATGCTTTTATTACCACTTGCTTATGGAAACCTAATGCCAGGAGGTCCCTTACACACAACCGTGATTAGCCTATGTTTCCTCAGTCATAAAAAAGATGTGCAAAACAGCCACTGGTGGCATCTACTCCATGCAGCTGGATGCATTAGCAAGCACGAAGTCAAAATACAGGAAGACTATTCTTTTTATTCCAAGTCCTTTTATTTGTACACAGACTTACTCTGCTACTAATGAGATATTCCACGTAAGATAATCAGTCACTTCTCTGGGCATCTTTCTTTGTCTACAAAATGAGAAAATAGGGACTGTAGAGTTTCTTAGGTCTTTCTAGCTCTAATATTTGCCATGAATGTGTAAGAAAATAAGCATTATGTGCACCGTGCATTTAGGATTCACATAATTTATATTGTTCAAGGGTAATGAAAACTCGTAGCATCAGCCCATCGCATTGAAACTTAGCCTAGAGATTTAGGTATTAATTCATTCAAAATATACAGGTCTCTCCTGCTCATGTAGCAAACAATAAGGACTGGGAACTTCTGCATGTTCCTAACAACTACTCGACATACAATACACTGAAAGAGCGCAAAACTATCGATTGACTGACAAATGTACAATAGTGCAGACTTGTCAGGACAGGTTGAGGGAGCATCTGTGCTAGCACCAACAACAGATTTTTTTCCAGTTGTTCTGTGACATGGTTCATTATGAAACTTTGCCTCACAGGACAGAAAAGGTGAGCTTCAAATCATGCCTATTTCCTTGGTTAGCTTAAAAAGATCACTCTCCATGCTACATTTCAGCATTCATAAGTACTTGATGTTTGGACCCAGATGATACAGGATAAACAATGAATGCAGTTCAGGAAGGCAATATTTTAAAAAAGATCAACTTCTAGAAAATCAGATACATCCAGAGTAAGAAAAGGAAAAAGGCAGCTGCATTAATTTTTTGGAAATGATTTTGATAATGTATGATTTATCTGATATTGATCATCCCCTTCCCTCCCCAAATTAAACAGGCACATGTCTATAATCCCAGCACTCAGAAGGCTGACATATGAAGATTGTGAGTTCAAGGCCAGTCTGGATTTTATAGTGCCTCTAAAAACATAATTAATCAAAATAGGATGTGTCCTAACAAATACATGAGCAAACATGAAGTTGTATCATCTATTCCTCTACAGGGGAAAAGGCAAGGAAAAACCTGGAGAAGCTGTAGAAGAGAATAAGGGTACAGTAATTAAATTTTTAAAAACTTGTTTTCTTTCTTGTTTTTTTAACAAACAGCCATTTATTAAGAAAGTATAATATTCATATTAAAGAGAAATCAGATTGTGAATTTTCTGTCTTATTTCCTCTGATGTTATAGTCAGTTTTGAAGATCACAAAGCCCAAGAGCAAACAGAAGCCTAAAGATGAGAACTAAAAGCTCTAGTTCACTTTTTTGTTTATATTTCAATAATAACACGGAAGTGCAGCAAGACTCCATGAATCGCAACGTGCTTTCTATCTTGTCATTTTTAAGCAACTAGAAGTCTATCATTTATCTCTACCTATCTCTATATGTATATCTATCACACACACACTCAAGCTCCTTTTATATTTCATATATTACTGCTCAAGATTTTCTTTGTTATATTATTTAATTTTCTGCTCCTTTCAAGAGAGCAGAGACTCTGTCTCCAAATTGTCTCCCTTTCTTCTGCAACATTTTTTTTTTCTTAAAAACTCTTAAGGCTTAGTATAATGTCTGGCACAAACTACAAACTCAATAAATGGGGGTTTTAGATGGACAAGAACCTAACCCATCCACTACACCAATACCACTATCACCCCCCCACCCCCACACACATACACACAAAGAGAGAAAAGCAAAACAAATATCTAAGGAAGGAATCATCAAGCTGTAGGCAGTTATGAAGGAGCTAGGTTGCAAGTGACAAGCTTGTGCAATGAAAACTACATCATTTAAACATATCGTTGGCATGGTACACAACTATCTCATGAGACAGCCACAGGGAATTACTTGACAGCAAAGGGCGCTGGGGTAACTGGATGACTGTGTGCAGAGGGCCAGAGCTGGGCTGCTTACTCAAAATTGATTCATCACCTGAAAGTCCGAGTTTGAATCGATGAAAATCTTAGCAAGCTGAGTGCCAGTGGCTCATGCCTGTTAGTCCTTGCTATTCAGAAAGCTGAGATCTGGGGAACCCATTTCAAAGCAAACCCAGACAGACAAATCTGAGAGATTCTTATCTCCAGTTAACCAGCAAAAACAAAAACAAAAACCTCAAACAAAAAAACTAGAAATGGGCCTGTGGCTCCAGTAGTAGAGCACTGGCCTTGAGCAGATAAACAACAGAGAGAGACTCGAGTTCAAGCTCTAGTACCAATACACAGGAAGGAAGGAAGGAAGGAAGGAAGGAAGGAAGGAAGGAAGGAGGAGGGAGGGAGGGAAGACAGGGAGGGAAGGAAGAGAGGGAGGGAAGGAGGGAGGGAGGAAATCTTAGCAAAAACACAGGCCACTGATAAGTCACCTTGAATGAGGCAATCGATGGGATTCTAGAGGCAGCACCCAAACCGCAGCAGCAGCAACAACAACATCAATTAAACAGACAAGCTGGACATTGGCAAGAAGGGACATTTCCATGTTTCAAGAGATATATACCAATGAAGAGAGCGAATACAATCCACAGATTGCACACCTTAGACCTAATAAGCAATGCCCAGGAGAGGCCAAAGAAATACCACAACTGGATACGCAGGCGATAAAAGCAGACCAAGGATCGGAATAGGAAGTTCTCCAAACAAGATATCCGGACTGCACATAAACATTTGTTCACCAAGATGAGCCCCCAAGAAGTGCAAATGGAAACCACAATCACACACGCTGCATACACATTTGGATGGTGATCATGAAAACGCGAAGGAATTCACTGGTAAGGAGGTGGAGAAACAGGACAGCCATATACTGCTAGCGGGCAGATAAGTGGGTGCGGCTACTTGGCAAAACCTCTTGGCAGTTCTTCAAATGGTCACACAGACAGGTGCCATGTAAGATCTTGCAATTCTACTTCTAGCTCCATACCCAAGAGAAATAAAGACATATATCCACACAACGCTTTGAATACAAACATCCAGAACAGCATGACTCATAATAGACAGAAAGCAGAAAACAGAGCCAACCGATGAATGGATAAACAATGGTATATTTATGCAACAGAATATTAATGGAGATAAAAGATGAATGACGATGTACCACAACACAGTTGAACTTGGAAAAAATATTACGGTCATTTGGAGAAAAGAGTCTTGAAAGACCATCTATTGCATGAGTCCATTTATAAAAACTGTCCAGAATAATCGAATCTATAGACATCATTGACTCCTGTTTGTCTGTGGTTGGGGGGGCGGGGATTGGAGCTTTGGGAAAGGATGACTAGTTAATGTGTAGTGTCCCTTTTTGAGGTACAGCTCTAAAACCAATTGAGGAATTCTGCAATGAATCTAAAAGCCATTCAGTGTCAAGTGGGAGAATTGTTTGATATATGAATTATACATGCTAAAAACAACAACAAAAACTTTTTTCACACTCCCAAACCACTGGCTTCTATTCCAGCAAACTTGTTTATAGACAGAAGCTGTAATTTTCTTCTTTCTTGTAACCACTGCAAAGTACCACATAGGAAAATGTAAACCCGCGTCTTTGCTTTCTGCCTAGCCATTTTTGCATCACAATGGTGTTCCAGTGGTTCTCTTAGTTGAATTCCTCAGAGATTTCAGGGATTCGATGACATGGTTACCGTACCACTATGCCTCCCAGCTCTACCCAGGGGTAGCATGTGGCAAATTCTCAGGAGTAGTGCATCACGTCAACATATTGATGTGATGATGACACAGATCAAGATGGGTATCATACCTATCATCTGCTTTGTTGAATGGCAAGAAATTCAATACATAAACTAAAACTAGGGTGAATGAGAGAAGGGGTGGGGGAGAATATTCAAAGGGGTGACACTGATCAAGATGCATTGTGTTCATAAACTGCTTTGATGAATGACAACTCCTCTGTGCAACTACTTAAAGATATGAAACATGCTTTAAATATGTTTAATTATTTCATTTTAATTATTATTATTTTTTGCAGCAAGCACATGATACTTAAAGGTGCCAACCTAGGTGTGCTTCTGTAGGAAAAATGAAATTGTAATCAGGTAACCCAAGAAGACAAGCTCTCTGTTCATATTGCCAACAATTCAGAGAGACACTTTTCATATAACAACTGAGGATAGAATCGGATTTTTAACTTATGAGCCAAGATCTATGCCCTCTGCATTTTTTTACAACCTCTCAATCATTGTGAATCGAAATCCTTCTTAGCTCTCCTAGCGATTAAAGACAAATAAAGTGTATCAAAAGAACGAGAGAGAAGACTGACTGAAGTCAGAGGTTAACTGCAACTTTTCATGATTTGTCTAGAAACAAAATCTACGCACTTGAGTCAAATTTAACTGAGACGGGAGCGGAAGTGACTTTCAAGCATTTGACATAAAATAAGCAGAGCATTAAAATAAGGGCTCTGAGGAAAGTTGTTTTTTTTTTTTTTAAGAAGAAATCCACACTTTCAAGGCTAGAGAAAGATGTCATCAAACCATCAAATTTACAAACTAGTTTACTCAAATATGACTATGCTTCCTTTACAGGCTAGTTGGTACAATCTGGTGAGCAATATACTCATTTCTTTTTTTGCCTTTCTTGCAGGTCTGAAGCAATTGTTTGTGGAGTCATACTCAAGCTATTGGACAATTCTAGTTCAAAAATATTAGCTCTACAATTCAAAAATATAACCTCACTTCTGGCTATGATAACATGATCTGGAACACTCACTCAGCAAACCAAAGCCTGTGTGATGAAATCTTTTTGAAAGGTATACTACATAGTCTTCAACTGGCTGGTCTTCAACTCATTATACAGCCAAGTTTGGCCTTGAACTCAGGATCCTCTTGCTTCAGTCTCCCGAGTGCTGGGATTATAATGGGTGCCACTATGCTCAGCTAATATAGTCTTAGATGTATTTGTTCATCAGCCATCCTATCCAGAATCAGTTTGTGCATCTACCTAAAACAAGTCTCATCACAGTACAGACCACAGTGAGAGGTAAAATTCCTTCTGAGGTTAAAAAAGAAACAAATGTTTCTTGGGGCTATTTCCTCTTCCCAAAAGACAACAATCACCCTGAAGTACACCTGAGCATGTGAAATGGAGGGTAAGAGATTGGTCCTGGAGCTAGCAGACAGTGGGATCCAACTATTAGGAGTTCTTTGGCATAACTTCTCTGATTCTCTCTAAAGTGAATATGATCCCCGTGGTACCTGCCGCGGGGAATCCAAGGGAAGCATACAGATGAGAATTCTCTGAAATGAAAAGCACTTTGACAATGTAACATTCTTAGAGTCTCTGCAGTGCCTATGCATAAATAGACATGCCACTGTGGAAGCCCCTTCTTCTCTATTACCCTTTGTCCCTCTCTCTGAATCTCTGTCCACATGGAATTCTGGCGTATCCCTAAAGACCTTTGTATTGGCTGGGTCTTATTCTTTTTTTTGGGGGGGGGGGTCCGGTCCTGGGGCCTGAACTCTGGGCCTGGGCGCTGTCCCTCAGCTCTTCAGCTCAAGGCTAGTGCTCCAACACTTGAGCCACAGCGCCACTTCCGGCTTTTTTTTTTTTTCTTTTTGCTTATGTGGTGCTGAGGAATCGAACCCAGGGCCTCATGCCTGCAAGGCAAGCGCTCTACCACTGAGCCATTTTCCCAGCCCCTGGGTCTTATTCTTTAGCCTGGCTACTAGACTCAAGATTTGGTCACGATTCCCTAAGAATTGCACTCAGGTACACAGGTCAATTGCCAATGGGATGCTCCCTGTCTACTAATCCCCAACAGGGCAGGTCTCCCACACCTTCTCCCACCAAGACTCTCTTGAGATGATAGCACTCATTCAACCAGGGCACCTATGATAAATAGGGGAAACTCTGGACACTCCAGAGTTTTTATGGTTTTGTTTTTCCTGGTTGTCGGGCTAGAACTCAGGACTTGGGAGTTGTCGCTGAGCTCTTTTGCTTAAGACTAGCGCTTTACCACTTTGAGCTACTGCGCCACTTCTGGTTTTCTGGTGGTTTATTGGAGATGAGAGTCTCACGGACTTTCCTCCCCAGGCTGCCTTTGAACTGCGATTCTCAGATCTCAGCCTCCCGACCAGCGCCTAGTTTCCTTCTACTTTTAAGTGGCTGCCAACCCATGCCCTAAACTAGGAAGTGGCACAAATAATGACAGGCGAAGGTGCCACACGTATGTGTAGATACACTCAGGTGACATGTAGAGTTTTGGGGACACGGGTATGACGTGATGGATTCTCAGGAAGTGTCTCCAGAGATTTGGGTGAAAAACTTCTCAAATAAAACTTGCACTGAAAGAACAATTTGCTCTCCTGAAGAGGAGTGAGAGGTTTTTTGTTTTTCTTAGCCAAGCCATTCTCCGGGAGGGTGTTGTGGCTCTAGGGACGGGTAGCACATTGCGTCATGGAGACATTACTTTGACGTGAAGCAACAGCTGTGATGCACAAAGTAGTTACAGACCTGTGAATTGTGGATTTTCAGCCTGCCAGTTCTGTCTCTTTGCTCCAAGGTGGACTCAATTTTCAAAATTCATCATTGAAGGCTACCACCAAAACAGTATCCCTAACTTTTATAAAAGTTTTAACTTGAGGAGGGGGGACCAAGATGGCGACGGGGCAGTAGGGAACCGCCACAGCTCTCTCCAACCAAAAAGAGAG
>NW_012267226.1:15117061-15123655 GCF_000151885.1 Dipodomys ordii
ACTTGTGACTTAGAAACTATGTAATCACTTAATCACAATCAAAAAAAAAAAAAAGAACTTCGGGGAAGGGAGGGAGGGAGGGGATGGTAGGGGGAAAACAATGGAGGGGCTAACAATGTTCAAGAGGAAGTGTACTCATTACCTCACTCATGTAACTGTAACCCTCTGTATAGTATCTTTACAATAAAAAAAAAAAAGGGAAAAAAAAAAGACAATGTATTGAATTAATATATCATTTTGGTAGAAAAATGATGTTCCAAATCGATATATTAATTCTCCATTTATTCTTTATTGTAATGATGTTATCACGTAAATGTTATTCAATACAAGAATTAACTTTTTCATTAAAAAAAAAAAAAGTTTTAACTTATTCTAGTCTAGTAGATGAATGCTAAGTCAGAAATGACTTAGTTGTTTTTTTTTTCTTTCATGCTAAAATGCTTTACTGCCCTTTTTTTTTTCTTCTGTTGTTGTTGTTGTTGTTCAAGTCCTGGGACTTGATCTCAGAGCCTGGGCCCTGAACTTTTGTACCGAAGGATAGCGTTCTACCACTTGGAGCAAAAGCACCACTTCTAGTTTTTTTGATGGTTAACTGGAGATAATTTCATGAACTTTCCTGCCTCGGTGGACTTTGAATCGAAATCCTCAGATCTCAGCTTCCCGAGTAGCTAGGATTACAGGTGTGAACCACCCGCACCTGGCTTCCAGTCATGTTTTAAGTAAGAATAATTTGATGTGAGATCATGTTCTTTCTTTATTCTTTCAGACTCAAGACATAACATTTACTGAATTGAAAGCGTCTCAGCTGAGTTCCCACACACAATTTCCCACACCAGAGTCACCTGAGGCTCAGGGCTCCTACACATAACTTAGAAATACAGTCTTGAGTCTATTTAGAGAATATTTCTAACCCTTCCCAGCAGTAAGCAAGGCTCAGGTGTCAGCATGGAGGTAGGGCCTGGCTGATGAGTTCCCAGAATACTTCTGCCTTATACAAGAGCCTCAGAGTCGCAGATATCAAGGCCTAAAACCCAGGGAGTTCCCAAAGCAATTAGGCCAGTCAGGTGTCAATGCGGGCCACCATTAGCTAATGTCTTACTAGTGGCTGCAGTGGGTAGAACAAGAATTTTCTGTACCTGATTGTATGTAATTTACCTTGTGAATTAAGGACAGAAAAGGACCCTAGTTCAACCATGAGAGAATGTTTTATTCTCAGTACCAAAGAGCAAAGCTTACTAAGACACTTTAATTAAGTCCCCAATACCACACACACACATACACACACACTCACACGATGAAAGTTAGCTCGTTGGAAATGTTCTAGACAATGCTAGAAACAGACTTGGATCCAGAGAATGTAGAAAGGAAATAGTAAAGTAGAATGAAGTTTGTAGCAGAAGTTGCTACATTTTATTTTTATTTATTTATTTATTTATAGTGGGGGCTGAACTCTGGGCTTAGGCACTGACCCTCAGCTCTTCAGTTCAAGGCTAGCGCCCTACCACTTGCCACAGTACCACTTCCGGCTTTTTCCGTTTATGTGATGCTAAGGAATCGAACCCAGGGCCTCATGCATGCGAGCCAAGCACTCTACTACTGAGACACCTTCCTAGCCCAGAAGTTGCTACATCTTAAAATGCTAGAGCTATTTTAAAATAATTTTCTCTCACCCCATGCCTTTAAGCCTCTTTCCTACCCCAGCACCCACCTAGTTCAATAGATTTTAATTAGGTCAGTGTGTTTGACCCCATGTCTTTCCTGAAACTGAATGCAGGTTTGAATATATTCTTCTATGGATCCTAAACTATTTGGTTCAAATAATGGCTGTTTTCAAGCATATATGATTCCAGAAGAATTTAAAGCATTATCTGCATGATGTTATTTACTGTAGAGTCCTCATTTTAGGAATTCCTGTGCAACTTGATTGTCTATTCTTCTGAAGTATCCCAGTGATGGAAAAATCTTGGTCCTCGCGGGGTGGATTTGATTTTTAGTAACAGTCAAAATTTCTGATTAGAAAACAAAATAAAGAGATCCAGGCAGGCTAATTCTACTAGAGATCAAAAGGATACATGTGGCTGGCGAACAGAGACATCTTTACATAGCATCTAAAAGCTAGTTCCTCAAAATCAGCCGCCTCAGGACCTTTGAACATGCTGCTGTTCGAACTCCCTAAGAGCTTTCTGTCGCATGCTCCTTTTTAAAAAAATTTACGTAAGGGCTAAGGATAAGAGTTAAAAAACATACCACCTGGATGGCAAGCACACAGAGAGACGTTCAGAGTATCACTCAGTAAGGAAGCTGCGAACCCAAACCAGGAAGAAGACTATAGTCCAAAAGGCAGATAACAAGACGTGTTGGAGAGAATTCTGACAAGATGGACTCTCTGACACCACTGGCGAAAATGTGAAATCACTTCAGAAGACAAGTAAGGGAACATCCCTCAACTGCTAACGATACACTCCTAATGTATGACCCTGTCATTCTGCACCGAAGTATTATACAAAAGAAATGCGAGTGGCTGGGAAGGTGGCTCAGTGGTAGAGCGCTTGCCTTGCATGCATGAGGCCCTGGGTTTGATTCCTCAGCACCACATAAGCAGAAAAAGCCAGAAGTGGCACTGTGGCTCAAGTGGTAGAGTGCTAGCCTTGATCTGAGGGACAGCGCCCAGGCCCAGAGTTCAGGCACCATGACCATCAAAAAGAAACAAACAAGAAATGCAAAAGTGGGTCCATGCAGACTCACAGATGAATGTTTACAGCTCCTAAAAACTGGAAATAACCTGAATGCTCACCCACAGGCGAATGGATAAATGAACATTCACAGGTGGAGCATCCTTACTCTGGAAACTTGACATCCTCAGTGCTCCAAACTCTGAAGGTTTCCAAGGGCTGATCTTATGTCATCAGGAGAAATGTAAATCCAGATCTTACAGTGTGACAGTCCAAACAGTGTATAAAATGATCTCCAGGGGATGTATAAGTGAGTTTCATGCCGTGACTTCAGTGTCATCCCTGACATATCCCATTATCCATAGGCAAATAGTTCCAAATCTGAAATTCCTCTGGTCCCAAGTGTTTTGGATAAAGCAAAACTACTCAACAATCAAAGGCACTGCTGTATACAGTATGAATATCAAAATAATTATATTGAGTGCAAGAAGGCAGATGAAAAAGAAAAACTAGAATCCCTTTATAAAAGTCCTTTAAAGGCCAGGCTCCATGGCTCACACCTGTCATCTTACCTAATCAGGAGGCTGAGATCTGAGGACTGAGGGTGGAAGCCAGCTGAGGCAGGAAAGTCTGTGAGCCTATTTCCAATTAACTGCCGAAAAGCTGGAGGTGTAGCTGTGGCTCAAGTGGTAGAGCTCTAGTTTTGAGCAAATAGCAAAGTTCAGGAACAGTGCCCAGGCCCCAAGTTCAAGCCCCAAGACTGGCATATACACACAACAAGTCTTTAAACTGAAAATGTAATCCATAGTGACAACCTTAGACTAGTGATTGCTCGGGAATGCAGATCTGATTTCATAGGTTCCTATCAAAACCTGTAGAGTTATATACTTTAAATATTTATTTATTGTACATCAATTATACCTCAGTGAAGCTATTAACCAACCTCAGCTCTTTAGGTGCACCAGCCACAATGCAAGAGTTCAACAAGTGGCTACTGAACAAGACATTATAGATAAAGTTTCACCATCGAAATCCTCCTCAACAACATTGCTCCAAACTAGGGGTCAGGAAGCTGCCCACAGGGACCCCACAGCATGTTTTTCTATATAAAGTTTGATTGATACACAGCTAGACCCATTCATGTACGTATTGTCTATGTTGCTTTTCTAAATAAAGTTTTATTGGTACACATCGAAGCCTACTCATTACATATTGTCTATGCTGCTTTAGGCAAAGCTAAAATAGCTGCAGTGAACCATAAAGCCTGAGGCCAGGGCCCATGTCTGTCCTGTTAACTGTTCTACAATTAACCCTAATGATGCCTATTAGGCAACAGTCTGGAAGCCTCTAAAGAGCCTCTCTCCTCATGGTTCTTATACTCTGGTGCAGGTAACAGGTAAGAAACAAGTGAATACAAAAACAGCAGGTAACAGGCAACACTAAGACAACAGTAAGAATGGCCACACCGCTGGCTGGCCCGCTGGCTGGCGGGGTGACCCCCTTTTATGTAAGAACTTCCCAGTGAGAGGCTCTGTGGTCTGAACAATACGAAGGTGTCAACAACGCGGGCAGATGTAGGGGAATCTGGAAACACCAATCTCTCAAAACAAGAAGGACTAGGATAACTTGATCATGAGAAAGAAGGCCCACACAGCTGGCTAATAAAGAGGAAAAGGAGAAAAAGGAGGAGTAGACAAGGCTAGGAAAAGAAATCTGAATTTTGTCATGCATGGGATGTCAAGTGCATCGGAATTTTAAGCAGGTAAGTAACGCGACTGATTTACATTTCGTGGTGGTGGTTGTTGGTTTGAGACAAGTTCTCACAAAGCAGGCCAAGCTGGCCTGAACCAAAAACATAAAAATAAAAATAAATCCTCCTCAAGACTCCAGAGGGCAGAGATTGTACGCGTGTACCACGTGATCAGCTCAATTCCCATTCTTACACAGATCACAGGTGCAACTAAATGGGGACTGGGTCATAGGAAAGACAAGAGAGGTGTCAGAGAGACCTCCCGATTTCTGCAAAGGAAAGGGAGAGATGGAGGTGGTCAGCTTAGCCTTAAGCATCAGCAGTATTACTAAATGGGAGGAAGTCAAGCTCCTTTCAAGGGAAAGTAGCTCTCTCTCCTGAACTGGTTGGTACCGAGGAAATGAATTGAAACAGATCCTAGATTTGGAGTTCAATTGGGACCCAATTTTATACGATATATGTCTCTCTCTCTATACACACATATGTCGGTATATACACATACATTATAATCCTTTCAATTTGATATTTGCTTTACCCAGCCATCTTGGCAAAGGTAGGCACTGGTTTGGTGAAGCATCAACCCGTTGTGATGTGTGGTACCATCTTAGAGACAGGGGCTCTCTTCACAGCAAGGACACGGGAAGGAGGCAGAGCAAGTCGTCATTTATAGGACAAGTGCCATGGTGGCAGAAGATGTAGCTGCTCGCCAGTGCTTGCTTCCCGGGCCTGCATGCTTTATAGTTACATTTAGTTACAGGCTTAGTTACTGCTCAGGAAGATAATCCTTTGATTTCTTTTTTCCTTTCCAATTCCTTAAGATGATCTAAATAAACAATTCTTTAAAAATCAGTATCAATTATGGCGTCTTCACTTGTCATCCTAAATGTACTGAGACCCGGGTAAATTCACCATTTATTTGGGAAGACCCCCCCCCCTCTCTCACACACCCCATCTCTGAAGGGAGAAAGAGACAATCAGCAGCCTCCATACATCAAAGACTGAGAGCCAGAACCACAACCCATACATCAAGCTCACACACACTCCTAGATGGCTTTGCTTCAAGGTCAAGGCTGTTGACTGCTGGCTGGTGCGCGTGTTTCCCCCTCCCCGCACCTTCCTAGCCTCCCTTCACCTGACCTTTAGCCAAGCCGCCAACCTGCCAGGTGGGAAGATTCATGACAGGCTGTAAAATCTGAACGAGCTTCAAGGGAGCCCGTGTGACCCCCTCATCACAGCAATGCCATGGCTTCCAATATTTCCCAAGGGAGAGCTAGGGGATCCCTTTAATCACCCCGACTTGTTTTTCAGAGAGGCTGGAAAAGGCCATCACCATAATAAGCAGCAACAACAACAAAAATGAACCAAATATCAGAAGGTCTGGGGCTGGAGGAGGAAGGGGGAGGAGGAGGAGGAGGCGGAGGCAGATGGGGGCCAGATCGCCCCCCCCCCCAGCAATTCCCAAGAGGACTGCTACAAGCCCAGGCTGGCTGCCCTTGCTGGGGGGACCCGGCCAAAGAAACGCCACGCGACACGGGTTTATCCGAACCTCCTCCGGGCCCCGCGGCTGCTGCCTTTATCCCCAGCAAACGCTACAAGTTGTGGCCTGCGGGGTTCCCAGGGCGCCGCCCCCGCGCTCACGCCCACCCCGAGTCCGGGGCCGGCTCCGGCCCCCCTCCGCCCCCAGCCCAGCTCCCCGGCCTGTCCGCGCCCCACAGTGGGGACCGTTAGCGCCCCCTGCCCGCACCCCCAAATCCCGCATCCACCTGGGACCCCTGGGCGTGGGAGCTGCCAGGTGAGGCGGCTCGGACGCTGGGAGCCGCGGGGTCCCCTCCGAGCCCGCCTAGGGAGCCTGCAGCGGGATTAGAACTCCAGACCGCGGGGATCGCGGGGAGCAGGAGGGGGGGTGCCCCTGGGATGGGGAGCGGGAAGGCGGGAGCGGTCGAGGACCCGCAGGGCTGTTGCCTCCTGCGGTCGCCCGCGGGGCTGGTGGTGGGGAAGGAGGCCAAGGAAGGGGCGTGGGAGATGGGGGGTTAGCGTGGGCATGCGGGAGGGGGTGCGGTGGGGGGCGTGGGGATGCGGGGTCGTGTGGAGAGATCATGCGGGGGACGTGGGGGGCTCTGCGGATTGTGCGGGAACGCGGGCTCCCGCGGAGACACTGAGGTCGTGCGGGGA
>NW_012267226.1:15124259-15185720 GCF_000151885.1 Dipodomys ordii
CCCCCCCAACCGCCGCCGCGCCCCTCCCCGTGCCCGCCCGCGCGGGGGGGGGCGCGGGGTACCGGCACTGCCCGTGGAGACCTCAGCCAGAAGGCGGGAGGGGCAGTGATTCTTGCCTAGATGTCCTCGGGTTGCTAGGGGGGACCGCCGGACCCCCTCCCTCCCCCCATTCCGCGACACCCCCTCTTCCCTTCTCCTGAGGCCTGGGGATGGATCGGACTTCGCCGGGCCCGGACTGTGCACGTGTGCAGCGCCCTCACCCTCTGGTGCAATCATGAGCTGGTCTAGGTGACCCCCACCACGGGGGAGGGGAGGGGAGGGGGAGGGGAGAGGAGGGGAACTGGGAGGGGGAGGGGAGGGAGGGGAGGAAGGAGGCGGAGGGGGAGGGGAGGTCCGCAGCCCCCCCTCCCACGGCTTCCTGCAGTCTGTCTGCCCGCGGAGGGGAGGGGAGGGGAGGCCGGGATGCTGGCCCGGCTTGGGAGACGATCACCCCGCGTGGGAGCGTTTGTCAGCTCTCTGCGCGGAGCACAGAACTTCCTGTCAGCACAAACACTGGCCTATTCTCTCCTTTTCTTGGGGCGCACACATAACATCCGAGGGGGGGAGTCTGCAGCCGGCTGGGGCGAGCGCGCCGCTCGGCGGGGCTGGCTTCGGTAGGTGCATTCTTCCCTTGGAGTCGGCGGGCGGGCGGGGCGGAGGGAGGGCGAGGGAGGCCCTGGCCCTGGGACACCAGGCTGGGGGGGAGGTGGGTGTGTCTGGGCTCCTCGGGAGGTGACGGCCAGTGCGCGGTGACTGGGGCGGGACTGCGAAGAACAGGCTGCTGGCTAGCTCCAATCCAGAGCAGGGAGTGCTCCTCCACCATCACCCAAACCCTGGGGTCCCCAGTTAGGGGAGAAATGGGGAGACCAGGTTCCCGCTCCTTGCTAAGCCTTTCGCACATCACGGCGTTTAAAGTAGGGTTAAAGGATTTCCTTGGTAACTATGTGCAACCGCATGCGTGGTTTCTTCAAGGGGAGCTCATCTCTCAGCTGGGACCAGAGCAGGGACCGAGTTTACTAGTTTACTATCCGCGTTATACCGAGGGGACCTGCTGGGCCTTTTATTTATTGCTGAATTTATTGCTGAAATCCTCGTCTTGTGACCTGAAAGTTGTTTAATCCCTGCCATGAATAGACACTTGGAATTTTCCACTTTAATTTCAGTGATATGGTCTCCTGATATTTCAGGCAACTTATTAGATGTAGTCTCTATTCTGTGTAGCTCACAGAAATGTAAGCTTCCAGTGGGCAGGGATCTTTTATCTTTTTTTTTTTTTCCTCTTGTTCATAGTCGGGCTTGAACTCAGGGCCTGGGCACTGTCCCAGAGCTCTTTTGCTCAAGGCTAGTGCTCTACCACTTTCAGCCACAGCTCCACCTTCTCCAGCTTTTTTGGTGGTTAACTGGAAGAAGTAAGAATGTCCTCAAATCTCAGCCTCCTGAGTAGCTAGGATGACAGGTGTGAAGCACCAGCACCAGCCCTTTTGTCTTTTTGTTATTGCTGCTGCTGTTTACTGTTGAATTCTAAGACCTAAAGAAGTATAAAAATAAAAGCTGCAAGTGGAGCTGTGGCTCGAGTGGTAGAATGCTAACTTTGAGCACAATAGCTCAGGAACAGTGTCTAGGCCCTGAGTTCAAGTTCCAGGACCAACACACATTCACAAAAAGAGTCAGCATAATAATATGTATATTTTTGGTTAAAATATACAAAAACACATTTTTTGTTAAAAAAGGAATCGTTGTTTGGGTCTTACACTGCAAGAAATCAGGCTGGTAAAGACTAATGTGCAAATGAAAGGGGGAAAGTTGAGGCTTCTTATTAAAGAAGCTTAGCTAGCCATGGAGATGAGCAAAAGCAGTCTCAACTCCAGGAAGTGGGTCTGTCTTGTTGCTAAGGCAAAAAAACATCTATTAAAGGTGGGAAGGAAAGAGCTGTTAATCTTTACTTGGAGAACAAGGACAGCAGAAAGAAGTGTACTTCTAGGAAGAGAAAGTGATCAATAACGCAAAGAAAAAAAAAAAAAGAAAGACTGAAAACTCTACTTATTAGCCAGGAAGTCATTATGTTATCTAGAACACCTGGAGGGAAATGAGTGGGTTAGAAACTGATGAGCAAAGCTGAACAGAATATAGGGTGTGCACAACTCTCTAGGAAGTATGATTATGCTAGGGAAGAGAAAGCAGCCACTGGGGAGAAGGGATAGGGACTTTAAAGAAATCCACAGGGGTGGAACTATAGATAAGAGTATCTTTAAATACTTAAGGGAAGATATTAGAAGCCAGGGACGCTGGAATGGATGGGATGGAAACGAGATCTGGGAGTTAACCATTGTGGTAAATACTTCACGTACTATTGTTCTATCCAAAATAACCCTAAAGGCTTGGTATTTTTTAATGTCTATTATATGGATGAAGAACTTGGTATTGAGAAATACTAAAGTACTTGTAAAAAATCATATAACTAGCTGGGTGCAAGTGATCACACTTGTAAATCCCACTGAAGTAGTCTGAGACCTAACAGGATTGAGGTTTGAAGGCAGCCTGGGCAGAAGAGACCTGGAGGATTGAGTTTTGAATAAGTCTGGGCAGAAAAACCTATAAGATTCTAGTTCCAATTCACCAGCAAAATACCAGGCTGGATGTGTGACTCAACTAGTAGAGTACAAACATAAATGCTGAACAACAGCACAAGGCCCCAAGTTCAAACACACACACACCACACGCACACATGCATGCACGCACGCACGCACTCACGCACACACACACACATCATATAGATATGGAAAGCAAGAGCCAGCTTCAAGCCCTGATAAGATAATCTTTTTTTGCCAGTCCTGGGCACTGTCCCTGAGCTTCATTTGCTCAATGTTAGCACTCTACCACTTGAGCCACAGTACCACTTCTGGCCTTTTCTGTGTCTGTGGTACTGAGGAATGCAACCCAAGGCTTCATTCATGCTAGGCAAGCACTCTACCACGAAGATACCTGCCCAGCCCTGGTACAATCTTCTTTCCGTTTCTTATACCAGGAGACTTCCTGCATTGTGCTCCATCCATTTTCACATAAGATAAAACTAGAGAGGACCCCAAACTCTCTACTTAGATCATAGTCAATGGCTGACAATGACTTAATCACTTAAAAATATATGTTCTAAAAGCCATGATATTTCTACCAGAAACGAAGAGGGGGTGGTGAAAGGAGAAATGTGTTTTCCATCCCAGTTTAGATTGTTCTCTGATCTAGACCACATTAATGAGTACTCATTTATCAATTATTAGTCACTTCCAGTATTGCTATTCATTTTCTGTTGTCAATTTGATTTCTTTTGCACTGATTCTTACTATTTCTTCTTCACTTGGATTAATTTATTCTTCTACTTCTAGTTTCCTAAGGCAGAAGCATCACTGATTGTAGATGCTCCCTCTTTTCTAATATTTGTATTCAGTGTAAACTTACACTGCTAGGTAGTGAATACTTTTATTGTATTCAGCTATTTGCTTGCAGCAATGCTAGAGCTGTTTTTGTTGTATCCCACAAATTTTGACATTCCTTTACATTTTTCTTTGGCTCAAAATATTTAAAACATTCTCTGGAGATTTTTTTTGACTCATGCATTATTTCATCCTATTCTGAGAGACTATGATGATTTTTCTGCTCATTCTTCTGTTACCGAGTTCTTGTTTAATTCCACTGTGGGTCTGAGACTAGACACATGTCTGGTGCCCATTCTCACAGATTTGTTAAGATGTATCCTTTGTTTTCTAGTTACCAATTTCTTCAGTTGGTGCACCTGCACAATTGATGTCATAAAAGATTATTCTTATCATTGGATTAAGAGCCAGTCTATTTGTTTTCTATTTATTACCTTAGTATTTGTCCTCATTTTTGTCTTCTACTCTTTTTCTGGTTTTAATTGAGCATGTTATATGATTCCATTTGCTCTCTCTCTCAGCATATTAGCTATATTGCTATATACTAATAATTTATTTATTTATTATACTAGGGGTTGAATTTAGGGCCTTGAGATTGCTAGGCCAGGGCTCAACTACTTGAAATAGACCTCCCCCTATGCCCAACCCCAGCCCTTTTTGATTTTGTTGTTGTTGTTGTTTTGCTTTGTTTTTTAGTCAGTCATGGGGCTTGAACTCAGGACCTAGATGCTGTCCCTGAGCTCTTATGGTCAAGGCTAGGGCTCTCCCACTTTGAGCCACAACACCACTTCCAGTTTTCTGGTGGTTAATTGGAAATAAGAGTCTCATAGACTTTCCTGCCAAGGCTGGCTTCAAACAGAGAACTTCAGATCTCAGCCTCCTGAGTAACTAGGATTACAGGCATAAGCCATTGGCACCTAGCCCTTTTTGGTCTTTTTAAAATAGGACCTCATGCCTTTTGTTCAGGCTGGCCTTGGATTGTGATCTTCTTAACTATGCTTCTTAGATAGCTGGAATTATAATCACAATTATAATTATACTCATATGGCCCATCATGGCTAGTTTCTTTGTTGAGTTGGGGATCTCGCCAACATTTTTCCCCCAGGATGACCTTGAACCACAGTCTTCCCAATTTCCACTTCTCGAATAGCTGGGATGATAGAAGTGTAGTGCCATGTCTGGCTTCCTTCTCAGTCTTTTTAGTGGTTGGCCTAGAGCTTTACAAGACCATTGCCACAGACCTAATCTATGTTCCTGGAAGAGGAAGAAAGGACAGACTCTTCCATGCATCTTTCCTGAGTGATGCAAAGGGGCCTTCCAAAACCAAAGTATGAAAATGAGGATGAGACAAGAAGAAGAAATCACTTCCCCGGTCATGAAACCCAAGAATGGCTTTGCTTGGGCTTTGCTTTCCCATGTCAGCTGATCTTTAAGACACAGAAGGCCGTCTCCACTGATGCTGAGAGAGCACACTGTTCATGGCGTGCTGAGTGCTTCCATAATTCAAAGCACAGAGCAGAAAGAGGTGACAGATGAGCAAAGAAAATGCTTATGTTGACAGCCAGAAATGTTTAGTAGTCATCAAAGAATGGAAGGAAATGGGCGCTACATGAATCTTTAATGGGGCTTGGAGCAAATTAAATTCCACAGAAATGTGCTGAGGCACGTGGCGTTGCCTAAGGGTTGCTAGAGCCCCAGGTCGGGCGATCAGGGCGAACCTCCAGTGTGCATCCCTGTGTGTGGCAGGGAAGGGAAACAAATGTGGATTTGCTCTTGGTGAGTTCATTAAAGCCATAATACATTTTCTCTTGAGTTTTTGGTCAGGAAGAATTGTTGGGTGTCATCCATAGTGAACCCAAAGACAAGGGGAAAAAAAGAAGATGCTTGGTAGAAAGAGACTATCAAACACAAACATGTTCACTGCATCACAGACAATGGCTACGGACCCACTATTCTGTGCAGAGTTCAGAGAAGACAAGGTAAAATTACAGTTTTGACAGGAGCATCGGCAGGTCTGAGCTTAACCCAATATTAGCACTCACCCCAATTGTAATGAAATAAAAGTGGAGCAGCTGGGGAAACACGAATGTCACCATTTCACTGGCTGAGGCTTTACACAAAGACCTTGGTCTGTGCTAGAACACAAGATCGAGTCTCCACAGGGTAATGTCTCATGAATTGTCATGGTCAAGGTGCTGTCTTTTAAAGCTTTGGATCTATATTTAGAAATGGAGGGGAGATAGGAGAAGGGAAAGAGGGAGGAATGAGGAAAAGAAGGAAGAGAAGAATATATATATAGAGAGAGAGAGAGAGAGAGAGGGAGGGAGGAAGGAAGGAAGGGAAGGAAGGAAGGAAGGAAGGAAGGAAGGAAGGAAGAAAGGAAAAAAGAAGGGAGGAAAAGAGGGAGGGAGGAAAGGAGGGTGGAAGGGAGGGAGGGAAATCTATAAAAGCATTGGTTTGCCGAACTTGTAAGGATTGGCCTAAGGCTGCAAGGTAGAAACAGATCTTGAATTGTGTGGATACTGACAGCCTATGGTAGAGAGTAACATGATCAAATGCTTTAAACCCTCTTCTGCAGTACATTGTGCAATTTGATTGCAATCACCCTCTGCAACTCCTGTGGCTACCTTTTCCTAAAAAAGGAAATCTATAGCAGATGAATTGCTTAATGGCTAAAAGAGCATGAGAGAGAGGTTCTTCATAATTAAAGTTCAAAAGCAGAGTTTACCCCAACTACAGATGGAATATATAACAGAGGAAGCTTTGTCCATAAGATTGTCTTGTAGAGTCTCTGTCATGCAGACTGATAGGATTTGGAAGCCTCTGACAGATCTCTGCTTTTAAAAATTACTTATCCCCATGTCTGGAAAAGAATGAGAGTCTACCTTCACTTTGGAGAAATATGTTTATATATCACTCTGTTGAAATCGTGGTCTGGTCTGGTTAAGATTTTCCTATTTATTTTACAAGTCTATCTGGTATATTGTATAATCATGCTCTGGTCCATTTATTTACAATGTTTGATCATTTCTCAGAGCAGTCCCACAAGCAGACCTCAAGTCTGGAAGTGGAACAATGAGAAGTCAGTTTAGTTTTGTGTTGTCCTTCCTGTTGGGGCCTAGTGACGTTCACCTCCGTGACCCATAGGCCTTGTGTAAGAAAAGTCAGTTCACAAGGAGGGCTGGGCGGCTGATGTAAGCCGCTCAGGTATTTTCTACTATATATTTTAGCAATCCCATTTCCTCCAGATGTACACATCCCCTTAAAAGACGCAAAAATGTCCACAGAGCGTTTCCTCGTTCCCACTAGAGTGCTTTTCTTTTTTTTCTCTCATCTGTACTTCTTGTTAATCACTCAGAAGTATAAACTTGGGCAACTTCTTCCTCTCTCTTTCTTTATCCATCAGAATGTGAAAAATGGCATCTTTAGCCAAACCTTATGGAGATTGCATCTCAGCCCACTCAGAATCTCAGCCCAGTCAGAATGTTTATAACCAAGAAAGCAAACAACAACACAACAACAATAACAGCAAATCTTGGTGAGGCTGTGGAGTAATGAAAGTCTTACACATTTTGATGGGGATATAAATTAATGCAGCCACCACGGAAATAGTATGGTGGTCCCTTGAAAAACAACAACAACAACAACAACTTAACACTAGCTGGGCATTGTTAGTTCATGCCTGTAATAGTAGCTACTCAGGAGGTTGAGATCTAAGGGTTGTGGTTTGAAGCCAGTCCAGGCAGGAAGGTCTGTGAAACTCTTATCTCTAACAAACTACTCAGAAAAAGCCAGAAGTGACACTGTGGCTAAGATGTAGAGTGCTAGCTTTGAGCACAAAGAGGTTCAGTGACAATGCCCAGGCCCGGAGTTCAAGCCCCAGGACCAGTAAAAAAGCATCATTAACAAAACAAAGCAAAACAAAAAAAAATCCTAAAACACAGAATATATGATGAAGGTATATCATTACTTGATAAATACCGATCGGAGTCAAAGTCAGACTATAACAGATACCTGTATATCTATGTGTAAGACTCTTCACAATAGCCACACTATGGAATCAGCCTAGGTTCCAATCAATGCATGAGTGAATAAATGAAACACATCGTGCACATGCATAATGGTACGTTATTCAAAGAAATGAAGTATTAGTCAAAAAGAAGAATAAAATCACATCCAATTTTGTAGGAAAAGGAATGGAACTGAAAATCGTCACATTAAGTGAATTAAGCAGATTATTTCCGAATTAAGTGGACAAGAGTCTCATAGGTGGACTGTAGGGGGGAAAGCATGAAAGTAGACGGTAGCTATTAGAGATGAGGATGGGGATCGGGTGGCAATGGGGTAAGGAGGTGAGAGGATGGAGATGAATAGAATCCAGGTACATACCAGGCATACATGAAATTGCCACAATGAAACTGACTAATAGTATATAATTAATTGTATATGAATAAGAAAGGGGGTAGTACATTAAACCCAGCTGACTAAACTGTCCATCCCCCAAATACTCATATGGTATTATCCCTTCATTTTTTTTTCAAAAGCAGGTAATTTATCACCAACAACATAATCATACTCAAGGAAAAATGCTTAAAAAAACTGAATCCCACCATGGCCACACCTCCTCACACACTTGGGAAGAGTGAATCAAGTCACAAGTCCATCCAATAGCAAAGACTCTGTATGTAAAATATTTTTTTTCAAGAGAAGATGTGTTAATTCTGCAAATAGTCCTGGAGATCATAGGTCTTTCAGTGGTCAGAGTAGGCAGCTTTTCAGAATTATATAACGAACATAGCTAAATTTGGTGATACAAAGATACAAGACAATTTCTGAGACCAGTAAGTCCCAATAATGACCAACTGCATCTATGAAACTTACTGCGAGCCAGAGACTGCCTCCGTATTATCAGCCAATGTTCACACCAGTTCCAAGAAGTGGTATTCATGCTGTAATTTACAGAAGTTCAGAGGCCTTTAAGTATCTGTCCTCAAAGCCACTCAGGTAGGAAGCGGGGGACAGGTGTACTGAAAGTCAATTTAACTTGGCCAACAACCATGTTTGTAGTAGACTATGTTGTTTTAAGTATGGCGGATGAAAGGTTTCATACAGTTCATGATCATGCCTAAGACAGTTGAGCTGAATTTTCTGTTTTATACGGCCTTTGGGCTGGAAAGTAGGAGCCTGCCTACATGACTGAGAAATACATTTTGTTAGGAGAGTTCTAGGGAACTGCTGTTGTAGTAGAATGAGCATAATTTCAAAATAACATGTCTCCAACATTTGATATAATTTTTTTTCTATTTTGCAAATTTTTCAAATTTTTCAAATTACCACAGTTTTTCAAATTGTGGAAAATAATACATGTCATCTTAACTAGTATCTACAATATTAATAATACTGATCATTATTATTATTGCTATTTTTTTGTGCTGGTCCTGAGAATTAGACTCAGGGCCTGGATGCTGTCCCTGAGTTTTTTTTGCTCAAAGCTAGTGCTCTACCACTTGATCCAAAACTTCTGGCTTTTTGATGGTTAATTACACATAAACATCTTACAGGACTTTTCTACCCAAGCTGCCTTTGAACCCTGATCCTCAGATCTCAGCTTCCTGAATAACCAGGACTACAGGCATGACCAGCAGCTGGCCTATTACCCACTTTTAAATGTACAGCTCAGTGGTATTAAGTACATTCATATCACTGTATCCACTGCTACCTAGCCTTAGAACTGTTCTCATCTTGCAATGAACTCTGCACACATTCAACAATAAGCCCCCATACCAGAAGCGTCTCTTACGATTTTAAAACAAAGAATTATTTCAACTAACCAACCAAGTGGAATAAAGGTAACATAGTCAACTAACAACAACACATCTTGGTGCTATTTGCGGGGGATGGATCTTAACTTTTCCATTATATATATATTTGCTTTCTTTATCAGATTCAGTCACCTACAGCTTGCTGGTGGTGATGGTGGCGGTGGTAGTGGTGGTGATGCATGTGTTACCTGGGAACGCTGGCCATACACACATTGGTAAACAGAGCTGAAGAAATGCTCCAGGATACTACTCCCCTCTCTGTGCTGAGGCCTTGGCAAGAGACCCACCTAGGCCTGCAGTCCTCAGCAAAGTCAGTGCTCAGGAGTGCACGTGGGGAGGGATGTCTCAAGAGCGGTCGCCCTCCCTGCAGGCATCAAAGCCCCAATCAGAGAGGAGGCTTCAGCAGGCAGGGTGACTTGTTTATTTAGTGTCCCTAAAGGCCTCTCACACCCATGCCTGGCCTAACTTTAGATGTTCAGAAGTATGCTTATTAAACAAACACAAAAAACACCCTTGTTTCCATATCTTGGAGTTCATTGGATTAGCATTGGTTTATGTGGTCGTAGGTAGATAGCTATCGGGCTATTGTGATCCTCTGTTAGGATTATCCTAGACATACTATGTCAAGTTATTTCTTATTTCTTTCTCCCCCTCCCCTTTGGTTTATCTCCTGTTGTCACTGTTTTTGATTTTGGTACCCTCTGTCTTGTATATGCATTTATCTGATTTGGGGAAGGGAAGGGTAACACAATGGCGAGACAAAGGGTGAACCAACGCAACAGCGATACTCACAAGACACTAGGGTGGAAATGAACTTTACAACTTGGGGGGAAGGGAGTTGGGGGAGGAGGGAAAGGGAGAGAAGATGAGGGACAAGACATGTACTCATTACCTTACTTATGTAACTGTAACCCTTCTGAACATCATCCTTACAATCAAATCAAATCGAAGAAGTATGCTTATTAAATTGAGCAGTCGACAGTGGCTGAGGCTGAGAAGTGAACTTGTGACCTAGGGATGACCAATCAAGAACTCATCCCCATGCTCAGAACATTCTTGATCTCCATATAACCCTTGGGGATCGAATTATTTATCCCTTTGCATCAGAGATTTCCCTTCATCCCTCTGAGGCCGCTGGGAGTCCCCGTGAGATTACTGCGAGATTTCTCTTTACTATTTATTTTTCAGTATTGAGTGTTGAATTCAGGCCCTTGTGAGACAGCGGCCGTACCACTTGAACCACCCCTCCAGCTGGCTTTGCTTTCAGGTTATTTTTCAGCTAGGGTCTGACCTTTGCTTTTCACCTGGGCTGGCCTCAGGCTGCAATTCTCCTACGTAGAGTTCCACATCGCTGGGATTACAGGCTTGAGGCACTGTTCCCCACTGACAGAAGGCTTCTGTCTCAAAAGGAAGTTAACTCTGGTTCAAGGCTGACAAAGTACCCTTGATCCTGATAAGCAGTAGACAGCAAAAGGACCTGACTAGGATCCCTGGGGAGGTTTTCTAGACTATTCTTAGGCTGCTACCACTTAAATCCCTGGGCAGATTGGTACCTTTGAGGCCTGAACAGATAACTGTTTTGTCCTTTAAGAAAGTCTACCTCTTTGAAGTCACACTCTCTAGTTTTCCCTTTTACCTCAAAATAAGCAAGAAATCTAGATGATCATATTAAATTCCAAATCAATGCAGCAATGAATTACAACTCTATCAGCCTAATGTATGCTTGGTATGTATGATTTGTGAGCCAGTGTCAGAATCCCTGGGGTCAAGATTGGATGGGAAGGGTTGCCTTGCCCTGCTGGCTGTTGAAGACCCAGCAGTTGGCAGTGTCTAACACAGAGTATGGTTCAGTAACTGTTGAACAACAGCCAAGTCAGTTCAGTGACACTGTCAAAAGGAAAAGGAGAGGAATTGATGGAGGCTCTCTAGATAACACCCCATCTCTGCTAGGTGTTCATCAATCCTGGGAAAACTCCAATGCTACTCAATCTTTACTTCTTCTTGTTTTCTAAGACCCTCCTGTCAACCTCTCATCACAGATCATTGTTACAGATACAATGATTTTGTGTGCAGTATTTCTGAATTCCCCAGTTTTAATCTATGTGGAGAAACCTGCTCGTTAAGAGCAGACAAATGACTTCTCTATCCTTCTCACCCATTTTATTTTTACCCCTCTCAGCACAGCTGTTAACTTTCCTTGAACGGGCAGAAGTAAAGCAGAAATGGAACTCTGTTTTCTCTTTGTTAACCATTTATATACCACCATTCATACATTAATACCTATAATTATTACTATTAATAACATAACCTCTAACTCCATAAATTCCAAAGTGTGATCACATACTTGGCCTGGAACCCTTACTACAGTTTTGCAAAGCAATGTTTTGTATAAAGCTTGACTCTAAACCAAATAGAACAGATGGTTCTGTTCAGTTGTTCAACGAAAATGTATTGATCATCTGTCACATTCCAAGAAGTACAGACATAAAGTTACATGTCTGGCCCGGAGGAGCTCATGATTTAGGTGGTGGAGGAGTTGGACAGGTGGGGTAGTCATGGGGCACAAGAGATGGTTGTTAGGAATTAAACATTTCAAAAGGATGAAATCCCAGCCTTTGATCCAGCCGTGGGTGTAAAAGATCTAGGGAATATGTCTTGATTTAACAAAACAATATAGTCTCCCATTACCAAAGGTGATTCCTTTGTAAAATGTCTGGTCAGCAAAACTGGAAAAAAAAAGCATGGACTATGAAATGAAATTTACAAAAGGGTAATCATTTCCTAAGTAATAATATGAATGGATGTGTTTCGGGGTGTTATGAGGACTGGTCCTTGGTGAAGATGTGGAAGGCACAGCCATCAAATTTGCAAATGTATCCAACTTTGTAAGGAAAGGGAAGGCCAGGGATGATACTTAAGACAGTTTTAAAAAGTAACTTGTTATCGAAAAGGCAATGGACAGAGGAGTTACAGTTACCTATGTCAGATAAAGAGTACATTTCTTTTAGTTTTTCCCTCCCATCTCCACACAAAAGTTGTTCAGTTCATTCTCAACATAGTATCTAGTTGATTACCACTGCTGCATTTGTTCACCCCTTGTCCCTCCATTTCTGTGCCGCCCTTATCCTCCCAAAGACAGATAAAGGAACAAACAAGACAAAAGGAAAAGAAAAATAGCAACAAAGAAAAAAAATAAAAACCTTTCCATTTCCTAGAGTTCATTTTGGTGAATATTATTTTGGTGTCTTTCATCTGTGGTAACTACAATGTGCCTATAAATCTACAAGTCAATACATGGGATGGTAAAAGAAAACAATTACTCTGGGACATGATCAATGATGTAGGTCTCTAGGTATTCACACACAGTAAAACAGAGGAGGCTGTTCTTAGGAGAGGATCACAAAGGCATAATAGCTATGTGCATCTGATACTTAAGATTTAAAGCAACGCCACCACATTGGAATGCTGAGCTAGATGTAGGTGCTGTGACATACAGATTGAGTAGTCCTTATTTGAGATGTTTGAGACTAGAAGTATTTCAGAGTTTGTAGAGTTTTTTTTTTAAGACTATTCTCATACACCTAAGAAGTTTTTTTAGACACAGGACACAAGTCAAAATACCAAATTTATGTCTCTTATACCCTTATACAGTATTTCTAAAGTTAATTTTATGCAATATTTTAGTGTGCTTGTGTTTTGGCTGAGTGGGATCAGCGAGGAACTGTTTAACCTATAATATTCTTTTAAAAAACCATTAAAATTGAATTGCACAGTATAAGATTGAGAAGATTTAAATAACTAATGATTTACATGGGAAAAAATTGACCAGAAATCTGTTAGCTAGAAACTTCATTTAAGCCAGAGATTGATCTGGCTAGCAAAAGCCAATACACACTTAAGCTACAAAAAGTAAAAGTGTAGAAATATGCTCATGCATATGGTTAACCCAGCAAATACCAATGGACAAACAGGCAAACTGAGGCCTCAATATGTGATAATAGATAGATAATAGATCATATAGCTAATAGATAATATCTATAATATAATAGATAATAATAGATCATATATATTATCATATATTTCTAATAATTTTATGGGTACAAATCTCATTTTCTTTTTTTTTCTTTCCTTTTTTTTTGGTGTCAGTTGTGGGGCTTGAACTCGGCACCAGGGCGCTGTCCCTCAGCTCTTCAGCTCAAGGCAAGTGCTCTACCACTTGAGCCACAGCGCCACTTCCGATTTTCTGAATGGTTTATTGGAGATAAGAGTCCCACAGACTTTTCCTTCCTGGGCTGGCTTTGAACCATGATCCTCAGATCTCAGCCTCCTGAATACCTAGGATTATAGGTGTGAGCCACTGGTGTCTGGAAAATTTCATTTTCCTAATGATACTGCATGCTTCTTGAGGCATCTAGTTTGGGCCCTTAATATAATGCTGAAATATATAAGCTACTGAAATGAGACTCATTCATTGGGAATTCATCAGTAACTAACTTCTGTTCTTTCCCCAAATCCTTTTTTTTTTTTTTTTGGTCTTTTTTTTAATGGTCAAAATTGATGATACTTCCCTCTTATGGAAGGTAGGGTGGATGAAATTCTTTTCCTTTTATACTACTTTTTCTAGTATACCTTAATAATATAAGGGAATTTCACTGTGATCATTCTATAAATGTATCCAGTATACTTTGAACAAGTACACCGACTGAGATAGCAGGAAAAACAATCTGGGTGATGAAACTTTTCCTCATGAAGAAGAAAATGGGTGAAATCAGTTGTAATAATGAGATCCGGGAATTTGTGTGTCTTGTCCCTTTATAATGGCAGCCTAGTAATGAAGCGTATAGAACCAGACTTACTATCTGGGTCTAGAAACTAGTGGTTCTGCCACAGAGACATGCAATTTTGAGTAAGATATTTAAATAATATGTCAAAAGCACCTGCCTTGCAGAGCTAGTGTGTGAATTAAAAATTCATATACTTGAAATAGATTGGAATGGTGCCTTGTACCAAGAGAGTACCTAGGGAAGTTGTTTGCTATTATTATTATGACCCCTGTCTTTAAAAAGATTGAATTGTTCACATTTTGTACTGCAAAGTGTGTAAGAGCAGCTATGATTAACTTGCCCTTTCAGAAGATACTGGAACCACTCCAGGACTTACTTTTGGCCAGGCACTCTGTATTACCTACAGCGATGCTGGCTGCAAACGCAATGCTCATAGAAGATAATGAAGTATGACACAATTGCAAAGTCAAGAAGATTTAACCCCTAGAAACACCCAAAGGGACTTGATTTGGATTTGTCCTATGCTTGCTGGTATGATTGGCAAGAAGCAGGCAGACAGTGGACTAATGGGTGGTTTGGAGCCCCTGGGATGGGAAGATGAGCCTGTAAAACACCTTCCCTCAGCCCTGATGTTCTCACAGATGGACAGAGCTGCTGGCTTCAAGATCTGGGTCCACGTCTACAAATTCCTCCAGTGAAAAGTGATGGACTGGAGGCCACTGAAGCCATGCTACATTTTTAATCTTGTAGTAATGGGATTTACACTCAGAATCTCATACTTCCTTGGCTGGTAGTACTCTACCACTTGAGTCACTCCTCCAGCTCTGTTTCTTGCTGGTTATTTTTTTGTCAATCCTGGGGCTTGAACTCAGGGCCTGGGCATTGTTACTGAGCTTCTTTTGCTCAAGGCTAGCACTCTACTACCTGAGCCACAGTACCACTTCCAGCCCTTTCTATTTATGTGGTACTGAGGAATGGAACCCAGGGCTTCTTGCATGCTAGGTGAGCACTCTACCACTAAGCCAACTTCCCAGTGCTTTGCTGGTTATTTTTGAGGTAAGGTCCTGCTTCCCTCTAGGGGAAAGTGCTTGAGCCATGATCCATCTACTTTTGGCTTCTGGTAGTTTCTAGAATCACAGATGCCTACCATCGCATCTAGTTTTTTTCCATGGAGATGGAGACTGATGAATTTTACTATCCTCCCATGCGACCTAGGATGGCAGATCTATGCCATTGTGCCCAGAATTAGATGTGAGCCATTGGTACCTGGCTTATACTTTTCTTCTTATAACAATGAATGAGAAGAGGTATGACATCTATGAAATCAGTCCCAGGCTTGGGCTCTGGACCCTGAACTCATAACATCCTTCCACATCTATAAGCCCCGGTGAGCATGTGCACCTTTGCCAACATTTCTGCAGGCCTGGGATGTGGTTTTTCTCAGAGAAAACAAGTAAATGCTGTTGGACTTGAGTGTTCTTGAATGGCCGGCCATTCTGCAGGCTTTTGATTTGCAGCATTCACCCCAGGGGAAGCTAATGCTTCTAAGTGATGCCTAGGCAAACAGCCAATTGTTTTTGCTTACCATTAATATGTGCTTCTGATTTGGTTACCATGGTTACAGAGCTGATTTTCATTGTAACCAAGTCCAGTCTTTTTTTTTTGGGGGGGGTGTCCAGTCATGGGGCCTGAACTCTGGGCCTGGGCGCTGTCCCTCAGCTCTTCAGATCAAGGCTAGCGCTCTAACACTTGAGCCACAGTGCCACTTCCGGCTTTTTTCTTTTTGCTTATGTGGTGCTGAGGAATCGAACCCAGGGCCTCAGGCATGCAAAGCAAGCGCTCTACCACTGAGCCACCTTCCCAGCCCTCCAGTCTTTTTTTATATGTGTGCTGGTCCTAATGCTAGAACTCATGGCCTGGGCACTGTCCCTGAGCTTCTTTTGCTCAAAGCCAGCATTATACCACCTGAGCCATAGCTCCACTTCCGATGTTTTGGTATTTATTGGAAATAAGAGTTTCCCAGACTTTCCTGACCAGTCTGGCTTCAAACTACAATCCTCAGATCTTAGCTTTGTGAGTAGCTAGGATTACAGGTAGTTGTGAGCCACTAGCTCCTGGCCCAAGTCCAGTCTTTTATCCATGAAGAATATTTCACTCTCTCCTATTCTAACTCAGTCTCATGTAAGCAGGGCCCCAGACTCTCATAGTCTTCAAGGGCACCAGGTTTGGTAAAAGAGATCCATTAAAAAAACATGGTGCTAGCCGGGCACCAGTGGCTCACGCCTATAATCCTAGCTACTCAGGAGGCTGAGATCTGAGGATCACGGTTCAAAGCCAGCCCAGGCCGGAAAATCTGTGAGACTTTTTTTTTTTTCTATTTTCTTTTAGTATTTTTTTTTATTGTGAAAATACTGTACAGAGGGGTTACAATTACATGGGCAAGATAATGAGTACATTTCTTATCAAGCATTGTAGCCTCCTCCTTTGTTTCCCCTTCCCATCTCTTCCCATCCTCCCCCTGCCCCCCCACCTAATCCTCCCCGCAGGGGCCTCCCCCCCCACACCAAAGTTGTAAAGTTCGTTTTCAACATAACGACTTGTACATCTCATTGTTGCAATGGGTCCACTTGTATCCCTATTTAAATGATTTGTTTTTCCCCTTCCCCTCTGTGAGACTCTTAATCTCCAATAAACTACTAGAAAATCAGAAGTGGCGCTGTGGCTCAAGTGGTAGAGTGCTTGCCTTGAGCTGAAGAGCTGAGAGACATCGCCCAAGCCCATGACTGACAAAATAAATAAATAAAAATGTGGTGCACTTTTATAATTACATGAGATGCTACCACTTGGAATCAAAATAATATTTGCTCCTCATGAAAATACAGGAGCAGCCGGATGCCTGTGGCTCACGCCTGTAATCCTAGCTACTCAGGAAGCTGAGATCTGAGGATCCTGGTTCAAAGCCAGCCTGGGCAAGAAACTGTGTGAGACTCTTATCTCCATAAACCACCAGAAAACTGGAAGTGGCGCTGTGGCTCAAATGGTAGAGTGCTTGCCTTGAGCTGCAGAGCTGAGGGACAGCGCCCAGGCCCAGAGTTCAAGCCCCATGACACAAAAAAAAAAAAGTAGAGGAGCAGTTTTGGGAGTGAGAACTGTGTCCCCACAATGGTGAAGTGAGTACATTAGCCCAAAGGGGAAAATTCATTTTCTTTGCATTTCTTTTTTCTTTTCTTTTTTTTTCCCTGCAGAGCAGGATTTGATCCACATCACCCTTCTTCATCCCTACAAAGGGGGGAATCTTAAATATTGTGTTTGGCCTCAAGTGTGTCTATCCTCACCCATGGCAGAAACACCACCAGCCCATGCAATGCCTTCCCATTTAAGCAGAATGACCTTTCAGAATGAGGAAAGTGCCTGTGCAATCCCCAGCCCCTTCTCTTGCTCTGAGGCTCAGCGTGCTCTGCCTTTCACAACCCATCCACTCACAGTGGACACCAGCTAAGCCGCCCAGAGCTTCAAAACCAGCATGTACACCCCAGAGGCCTGACTAATGTCAGTCCCCTTCTACCCACGCGATTCGTGGAGGCTGTTCCTCTGGGTTCTCATAGCTACCTCGAACATTCTTTTCTGCCAAGTTCATCTATATACCAATGATGGTTGGAATGGGAGAGAGACCGACTCAATGTCTTCCAGTCGACTATCATTTCTTTGAAAGATGATTTCCCCCTCAAAGTATGTTTTGATTTATCTGTTTGTACCCCCCCCCCCGCCCATGGCTTCATCTTGTTCATTCTGAGAGGACCCACAGAGAATGACTTTGAGAATGTCAAATAGGAACCTTTAACTCAGCTCCAGTGAAGGCCAGGCAGCAGGCAGCGCTGGCAGCACCCCAGAGCAAATAATGATGGGGCATTTCAATATTCATTCTGAGTGTTGCCTATTCCCCTGGGCACACGGTCCTTTGGAAATGAAGCAACAGTAAGATCTAGTTTGAGCCGGTTAAAGCTAAGATATTTCAACAAGTGAGGTTTTTTTCCCCCTACAAGTATAAATCCAACCTCATCACAGTGTACAGATTCTCCTCAAAGACAAGTGAAGTTACCAGACTCAGGAATGGGTCTGCCTTAAGGCACAGGGCACATCTTAACCATTTCTTTTCTTGCCAATCAAAATATACTTCCCAGAGCTGAAGTCACAGCAAGGATGTCTACTGAGGAAGGCATAGAAAACAGTTATTATTATTATTATTATTTTAAGATTCAAGCCTGGGATTTGAACTTGGTACCCGAGGCTTCCGCTCTTTGGCTAGCACTCGACCAGCTGAGCCATGCCTCCAACCCCAATGATTATTAGTTGCCTGTGGCCTGCTTGCATTTGGGAAGAGTTTTGATTTAGTCCTTGTGTGGGTGGCTATATGTCAATCTGCACAAACATTTGCATGAATCCTTTATTTCCTTGTTCTTTTGGAATTTGGTGGGCAGTCTGACCACCAGCCTAACACAGCCAAAGTAGAGAGCAAGGAAGGTTTATTTTAGACAACCTCACTGCTGCTTCCGAATCCTTCTTTCTATATCTGTGACATCTCCTCCCCCAGATGCCCTGAGCTATTATGTTCTCCCTCTCTCCTTTCTCCTCCCTCTCTCTCTCTCTCAAAAGTTGCTCAGGGCGGAATCTGAATAAGTCACTGTTTGAAGTTTTGAGATAGGATCCCAAGGGAACAATAGTTCCTTTTTAAAAAAACAATTCAGCAGTGTTAGAAAATGAGGCATCCCATACAAATAAAACTTCCAGATAAATGAAAATCAGAATTTGATGTGCTAATTAAAGAATTAATTGGCTTGGATAGAAACACTGAAACATTATTACATATTTATCGCTGTTTTTATACAAAGGGCATTAAATGAACAGTTCACCAGTTGTGTAGCATTTCACACATAAGTGTGTGTTTGCCCAAACTTGCTCATTGATTTTTTGCAATGTTAAAGGAAGATGCCCGGGTGCTGTTTGTGGAACAGGAAACACTGTTTCAAGTATAAGTTGTTACAATTTATAACACACTATAAGACAAGGACATCTTGAACCTCTGTTGAGGTGTGTACAATATTTGTTCTCCAAAGTTTGCTGAGATTTCCTGTCTGTTGGCCTTTATTGAGTCAGCATCTAGTTCCTGTTGCTGGAGAACTTTTATCCAGTGACTTGGACCTTACAACTCAGTTTATTCCATATACTCCTTTCAATTAAGCATTTTAAATCTCATGTAGGCTGGGAAAACCAGATACATTAACTTACTAGAATGTTTTACAAAGACTGGATTTCCCTATTCTGCCCCACCAGGATGGAACCTTCTTCTACCCAAGTCCATGATTAGACTTCTCCAATCCTTCCACTTCTGAGGAATTTCAACTCTCAGCTTTCTCTAACTCTGTTGTCAGGCTGCTTAATGTGCCTATGGAAATCCAGGAAACCATGTTGAATTGTATATTATGATGTAAAAGCTTTGTAAAAGGACTATATCATTGGTAGAAATTATAG
Organism: Dipodomys ordii; assembly: GCF_000151885.1. NCBI lineage: Eukaryota > Metazoa > Chordata > Mammalia > Rodentia > Heteromyidae > Dipodomys > Dipodomys ordii. The sequence goes on from NW_012267226.1 coordinate 15,143,862, forward strand.
AAGATGAACTTAAAAATGGTCCCCTCACCAAAATAGATGACTCATAGTTCCCAAACTCTACCTCAAGGTCTGTTAAACATTTTGGTATATTTCCTTCCAGCCTCTTCTCTATATATGTATGTGTATGCACATGATCACTTTTCAATGATAATCATGTTGCTCTCATATGTGTTACATTAGACAATCTTCTCTAACTGGGATCATTTCTTAATTAATTCCTAACATTAGAATTATACTTCCCTAGCCAGGTACTGGTGGCTCACACCTATAATCCTAGCTACTTAGGAGGCAGAGATTTGAGGATTATGGTTCAAAGCCATACTGGGCAGGAAAATCGGAAAATCTCTGAGACTCATATCTCTAACTAGCCACCAGAAAACCAGAAGTAGAGCTCAACCTCAAAGTGGTAGAGCACTAGCCTTGAGCAAAAGAGCTCAAGGTCTCACAACTGACAAAATAACATAAAATAATGACCTTCCCTTCCCATCAAATGCCATGAAGATTTAAAGTCACTAGAATTTTAAATCCTTCCTTCTTCATTTAAATTTTATTCTTTTCCTATTAAATATGCTCACAATGTAAACATTTATCTTGTATTCACTTTGTGTCAAGTGCTAGGGATGCCAGAGAGAGTAACACATGGTCCCTGCCCAGTAGAGACCCTCAGTTTGCTGTATCTCAACATCAGTGCTAAAATAGGCATATAGTTGGAATAAGGATGCAGAGGAGAGTATGTTCCACTCTAGACACAGGAGAGAGTTGCTCTGTCTCTTTCCTTCTCTCTTTTTCTCTCTCTGTATGTGTACGTATGTGCTATGCAAAAGGGCACTTCTGAAATAATTCTTGGGCATAAAACTGGAGCTCTACGTGGTGCTCAAATTAAGGATGTTCCTGTAGCGATAAAGAAGCCAGGGCTCAGATGGATCAGGTCTGGTTTCTGCACTGAACTGGTGCCTTGAGATCAATGCCAAGCACCTATCTGACCCTTCTTAAATGTGTCAGCTTAATGATCACAATGACAATTTATACAAAGTCGAGCGGTTAGGAAACGAATTAGGGAACATAGTTTCTAGGTATGGATTAATTGCATGTGGGTTGCATAATCCATTGATGAGTTATTGATGAGCAAAGGTGGTTGTTCTAAGCGATATTCTACAGACAAGAATTCATGTTGCAGAATAGTGGATTTAACAGGCAGAAAATAAGTGGTTAAGGCTTTGATCTAGACTGCCTCGTTTATTTAAAAAAATCTTACAGTAATGATTAAAATAGTTATTTAAAAATCATATGACCAACAATGCCTGGAAATTAGAAGCAAAATTCCTTTTCATTTGTGAAAAGACATTTATAAAGCACATTCACAAAATGGTTCCATGTGGTTTAATTGTTCTTAAACTGTTTTTGCAGTTTTGCCACATTTCCAGCGTTTTCATGAAAACTTGAGGGGGTGGGGAAATATTACCCTGTGAACTTCTTTCTTATTCAGGGAAGTAAATAAAGATGAAACTGTGTGTATGCATCTGAGATCCAGATAAGGATTCCTTTGTGGCTCTCGCTAATATAGACAAATCTATTTCAATTTTTCTCACTTCCCTTTTCCCTTCAAACCGGGTCCAGTTAGCCTTGGATTCCATCTTCTTCTTCCCCAGTTACAAAACCGAATGGGATGTTTGTGCTGAAGGGACATGTCTGTGCAGTGACTCAGAGGAAACCAGCATTTGTAAACCATGTTTCTCTAAAGTATAAACACGGCCATGGCTCCGTTCCACGAGGAACAAGGCCCACTCACTGGTGTGGCCCCTGGCGACACGGGTTGCCGGAGAAGCCGGGCCAGAAACAAGACCAGGTTTGCAAGTGGCCTTGGAGGCCCCGCCACTCTTTGGTGATCTGTCATCTCCCAGAGTCGAGATAACAATGGCTAAAATGAAATCAGACGAAGAAACTGGTGCTTTGCCAGAATGGACTGTTCTCTTTCGAATCTTTCATGCAGTTTTTGAGGCCTGGTGACAACTTCCTTAATGGCTAATGGTTGCTAACTTATGTCCATGAGTTCTCTTCTTTAGAAAACACCTTTGCTTCCATGCCTTAGCTCACCAGATCATCTGCCTGGAATCTCAACAATTACAAGGACATTTGTTTTTAGTTCTGGAATGGATGAGATTTACTTTTGAATCCCAATTGTTGCCCTGCCTTTCCATTGACATAGGTTTGTGAAGGACCGGTGTGGTTTCTAAGCGCTGAAAATGAGGGCGTGAGCTGCGGGCACCGGGTCCTTCCTCTCCAATTGGGAAGGGAAAAAACAAACTGAAACCAAAATGAAAACAAAAACCAGAGAGATGTGCTATCATGTGACAATGAGAACATTAGTCCTATGGAAATAAAATAGGGAGCTAGTGTGGGTTAACAGAGAAAGCCATCAGATGATGGTGAGGCGGTACCTTCTATGAAACTGCAGCCTAGCTGAGAGCCGAATGATGCACAAGAGTCAGCAGCCAGGATAAGAACACATCTGGTACGTGCACGCACAAATCCCTGAAAAGAACCATCTTGGCTCCCTTCAGGAACCCACACAATTCATCATGTGGTGATTGGCAGGAGATGAGGTGGGACATAGAGTGGATCAAAGCCATTCTCTGAGATGCCTCTCATGGAGAGGTGGAACTCTTTTTGCCTTGTCTTGATTCTGGGCTGGCGTCTGACTGTTGTGACCATTAGCACGCATGGCTAATTCAGAACTGTCTTCAGAACTGTCTTTAAGATGCCTAGCCCTTCTTGGTCCTTTGGGGTCTGAACGGGCATGTAAGAAGGCTCACCACTTCTGAAGAAGATGCATAGCGAAAGAACACATGAAGAACAAAGAGGTCCAGCTAAGCCCAGCCTTCTAGCTGTCCCTGCCAAAAGGCTAGACAACTGAGCAAAGCCACCTGGGACCAGCTTAGCTGCCCGCTAAATACCACTTCGTGGCTCCAGTACATGTTTCATAAAACATAAAAGCCATCTGGTTGAGCCTTGCCCAAAGACCTGACAAACTTATGAAATATAACTCAATGGTGGCTATTTTTAAGCTACAAAATTTGGGAGCAGTTTGGGTCTCAGCAAAAAGATATCCAAAATAGACAGATAGGTGGGAACAGGTTGTTTTGACCTTGAATGAGAATACAGAGTGCATTTCTACGACCTTGAGCCTGGATGCAGAATTCAGTTTGGTTTGGATTAGGGACCACAGAAAGTGTGGAGATAATCAGGGCTATGTTACATTTGAAGACTTACTGTTTTATTCCTAGCTCCCTTGTTCTTTTTCTTGTGCAAGAAAATACAGCTGTGTTTTAGTTTAACTGTATTATATATATATGAGTATAAGATTATTATCTCTCTATAAAAATAACATTATCTACATCAAAGGATTGTTGGAGGCTTCAATAATATAGAATTAAATGCCATAAAGTCATTATGAGAGTGTATAGCATCTATCTAAGTATTCAGTACATGGGAGGTTATTTTTTTCTGGCTTAGCTTTTATCTGAAAAAAAAATAAGAAACCTCATTACATTTAAATTCCTCTCAATTAGTCCTTAGAGGAATCCTGTGTGTGTTCACATATGGAGTCCCTTGCCATTCCAGTTACAAATCGATTTGATTTGGCCAGAAAAACTGTCACTTGCAATATTCCATCGTTTCCTCTCTTTTCTTGGGATTGGCTCTATGGGTATTCCAAATTAGCAAGCCACAGTTAGAACTGACAATGGTCCAGGCGCCCGCTGGGATTGCTGTGTCTTCTCCAGTGTGGGGTGAACTATGCTTCTGTCTCCTAACTTGCAGGCCACCCTAATTAGCCTAGCACTCGAACAAACTATAAAAATCTATTTATAAAAACTACAAAAAGAGTGACGCATTAACCTTCCAGATTCCTACAGAACTTTCTGTGGTCCGGTCAGAATCAAACATCATAACATAATGCCATACCAAATTATATTTCAGGGATACCTGTTAGGTTTAGGTATATTTAATGATATTGGACTGGCTTTGAACTGTGATCCTCAGATTCAGCTTCCTGAGTAGCTAGGATTGTAGGGGTGAGCCACTAGTACCCAGTAGAAATGATTATTATTTAAAACAAAGACCCACAGTTGAGTCTGTACACTTTCCTTTTATGTTAAAAATTTACTACAGGAACAAGTTACCGAAGTCAGGTTTGTCCAACTTGAATGAAAATAAATTATCTTTCTTATTATGTTTTTATTATTGTTTTAAAATTTACTGTATTGTGTGGGCTTAGAAGGTGGCTCAGTGGTAGAGTGCTTGCCTTGCATGCATGAGGCCCTGGGTTTGATTCCTCAGCACCACATAAGCAGAAAAAAATCCGGATGTGGCGCTGTGGCTCAAGTGGTAGAGTGCTAGCCTTGAGCTGAAGAGCTGAGGGACAGCGCCCAGGCCCAGAGTTCAGGCCCACGACCGGACCCCCCCCCACAAAAAAAAATTTACTGTATTGTTCTTATAGAGGTAACATACAGAGGGATTACAATTACCTGAGTCAGATAATGAGTACATTTCCTTTTGAGCGGTGTCTTCTGTTCCCTCATTCTTTCCCAGACCCTCCCTCCTGTCTCTACCCACAAGTTATATAATTCACTTTTATCAGTGTCCAGTGAGCTCCACTGCTGCGCTTTTTCACCCTTTTTCTCTCGAGTTATGTCCCCTCCCTCCTCCTGAAGATATACATGCGAATATATACCATACATAAAGAAGAAGCATCAAGAGATAATTTTTTGAAAAAAGAGAGAGAGCTTCTGTTTCCATAGCTTGGAGTTCATTTCAATATATACATATACATATTATTTTATGTAACCATAAAGAGACACCTCGGTATTGTGTCTTTGTATATCTCTTCTAAGAGTATCCTCTTTTGGTCTGTGTGTGTGTGTGTGTGTGTGTGTGTGTGTGTTCGAATCCTGTTATTATTTTTTAATCTTTTTTTTAATACTAGAGTTGAACATAGAGTCCTACGTGTGCTTGGAAGCATTCTACCACCGCACTTCACCCCAGCCTACTGTTTTGTTTTGTTTTTTATTCTGAATCACACAGTTCCACAGCACCATCTGACTCAGGACAGGTCTATATTACAGTTTTATCACTGCCTCCATTATGAGACACATATTGGCTAACTAATTCTCTTCTCTCATTCCTAACTCTATTTAACAATTGACGGTGATTGCTTTTGCTATTTTACAAGTGTGAAGGCTGTATTAGAAAAACCTAGTGTTAATAGTCTTTTTAAAATACTGTCAAGTGCTGAGGATAACGCTCAGAGGTAGAGTATTTGCTTAGCACCTGTGCAGCCCTGGGCTTGAGTTCCTGGACTGCAGAAAAAAATAAGAAAAAAAACCCTCATCAGATGTGTCCAGAATATTCCAGCCAGTACACACCAAATAGCCTTGAAATAAGGAGTGCAAACTTCCTGTGACGCAGGGGCTAGTTCCAAGCCCTTGAAGCAGTCTCCAGTTTAGCTGCTCCTATGACCCAGAGCTGTGAATGTTAGGGTAGGAATCAGCACTAATCCTATTTCCTAAATAAAGTCTTATAGGCAGGCATATGGACATTTCAGTTTTACACATCTGGTGGTGGAAGTGGGTAGTTAAAAGGGCAGAGGAAGCCATAATGACAACCGTGCCAGGATTAGCAGCCATTATTAGTTGCTTCTGTTTGGAAAGTCTAAGCCAGCCTCAAAGAATGGGAGCAGGGCTGGGCAGGTGGCTCAGTGGTAGAGCGCTTGCCTTGCATGCATGAGGCCGTGGGTTCGATTCCCCAGCACCACATACACAAAAAGAAAAAAAAAGCCGGAAGTGGCGCTGTGGCTCAAGTGGTAGAGTGCTAGCCTTGAGCTGAAGAGCTGAGGGACAGCACCCAGGCCCAGAGTTCAGGCGCCACTACCGGACCCAAAACAAAAAATTAAGAATGGGAGCAATAACCTTCCAGTGCCAGCCAGCAGAACCAACTTAGGATGTGAGATCTTTTCACTTGGTAAGATTATAATAAGGCCAGTGTCTTCTCTTGGATGCGAAGAAGCGTGGATCTGGGTTGGACTGAATATAGAAAAATGAAACTATATCAGAAACAAGAGCTCATGGACGGACCTATGCTATTTTGGTTTTTAAGATATTAAAAAAAATCTTGCCCTGTGGGGTGGATTTCCTTAAGTTGTGTGCATACTGTCACCTTCCCTAGTCCTGGATTCTGTACCCATAGATTCAACCAGTCAGAGACTGAAACTATTTTAAAAGCTGCATCTATATTGACCTGTTTTCCTTATCATTGTTCCCTAAACAACACAGCGAAACAATAGTTGCATATACATGGTAAGACGCATTACTAATCTTCTCCAGATGGTATAAGAATGCAGGAGGATGTGCATAGGTTATCAGCAAACACTTCCGTGTTCTATCTGAAAGACTCGAACACTTGAGGATTGTGGACTCCTTGCTGATCCTTGAACCAGTCTCCTGAAGATACATGTAGCAACAAGTGGATTTTCACTAGAGGAAAAGCAGGCTAGATGTTCTGTTCAACTTCCCGTGTGTTACCCTTCAGACAAGATGCCCAAATAGAACGCATTCTGGATATGATGAAATACTCTCTAAGGCTGTCCTGCAAAACACAAACCCATACGAATGGCAAATGCGCAGCCATTTAGTCATCAGCTTTGTTGCCATCAGAAGCAATCGCATTTCAGGCAAATGTTCCTTTGACCAATGTGATGTCAGAAGTGACTTAATAATACAAAGCCCAAGTACCTTTTATAGAGTTATTTTTGGTATTGTTATCATTGGTTCTGGCTGATTTTCTTGGCTAACTTCTCACACTTCTTGAACAGAGTATGATTCTCTGCTTATTTCACCACTATGAATAAGTGCCTGACACGAGCCAGCCTTTGGCAATGTTTGTTGAGTGACTAGAGGAAGGAGTTAGTAAATATTGCATATGCGCTTTGAGTTATCTATGTAAACAAGTTTGAGGTCAAATCACTGGATAATTTTTCAGTTGTCCATTCTTCCTGGGCACGGAAGGTTGCTTTTGAGAAGTCAAAAATAAAATTTGGAGCTGGGCGTCAATGGCTCACACCTGTAAACCCAGCTAGCTACTCAGAAGGCTGAGATCTGAGGATCACGGTTCAAAGCCAGCCAGAACAGGAAAGTCTGTGAGACTCTTGTTTCCAATAAACCACCAGAAAACTGGAAGTGGCGCTGTGGCTCAAGTGGTAGAGTGCTCGCCTTGAGCTGAAGAGCTGAGGGACAGCACCCAGGCTGAGTTCAAGCCCCATGACCGACCAAAATAAAATAAAACAATTCTTGCTAGAATCTCGCTAGGAATGTAAATATGAGACATCTTTTTAATTTTTTCCCTACTTACTGGTATTGTCTACAGGACAATTTCATAGGTAACAAAAGCAAGAAGACAAACACTTCTCAAATGCAAAGCAGACAATTGCCTACTGCTAGTTAATAAAAAGGAAACAAAATTGATCCTGGTATTTTTATATAAATAAGAATATTAGTTAAACCCTCAGGCTAGCAAACTTCCCTATGGTAATATTGAATGATTGCTTAGCATTTCTTTCTTTACATAAAAATATCAATATCAATGTTCTAATTTATGGACTTTAATCTTCTTTTGTACAAAGCCAAACCATTAAATAATTATTAGAATATACAACATAAGTAACTTCATTACTAGAGATATCAAAATCTAGTACCCAAAGATTTATCTCAAAGGGACTAAAAATGAAGTTATAAAAATATTGCTATTGGCAATATATTTTTTCCTGCTGTTTCAAAAGACCAAAAGAGTAGGAAAAATATTCACTGGGAATGCATTTGATAATAATTTACACATAGAGTTTCTTGGAATATTTTTCCTACAAATGACTTTATATTGGAGATGAATCTTCCTATAGCTTCTAATTCAAACCATATATTCTGGACTTAATATTAGGATTCAGCCTTTTGCCTGTCTTGCATGAAGGACAGAGAATAGATCAAAGACCCCTGTGATAGATAATAATGAAATAGAGTTATGAAAACAAAGAGCTCAAAACTATGAGAGAGACAGCGCCATAGGCTTCAAAATGTATAAAACAGGCATTGGGCTTTCTGCTTTGAGTATTTACGAATGCAGGTTATAAGATTCTTAATGAAAAAGAAAGAATCTTTAAAAACACAAGCACAGCTTATTTTCCAGCTTAAAAAAATTCCTTTTGTCATTACTGGTAACCAGAACATATGTCATACCTGAGTTTTGGAGAGTAAGTCTGGTGTGTGTGTGTGTGTGTGTGTGTGTGTGTGTGTGTGTGTGTGTGTGTGTGTGTACTCTCATACATGTGTGTATAATTGTGTGTTCTCTTCAAATTAAATGAATACTTCTATTATTTTACGAAACACAAAATACAGGACATATGGGAAAAAATGGCAATGGGGGGGGGTGGAAACCACACCAATGTCTCTCTACCAATAGTCTCATTAATTTAAACCATTTTTTTCTGTGCAGATATTTTTATACATTCCTTTCCCTCTCATCTGGAAAACATACACAAAGCCTCTTTTAGCAATGCACCCGTGCTCATTTCCTGAACCCTCACTGTGAACCCAGGGCAGCTTTAGACTCAGTGAGAGGATGCTGACACTCAACCGCCTCATGGTATTCGCAGTTAGTGCATTTACTAACCTGGGGAGAAGTACCGTCACAGAAATGCAGGTGTCCACGCTAGAGATACAAGCTTAAGGTCTTGATGATGATGGAGGGTAGGTTTTTCTTTCTAAGTCTTAGTTGGTGTTTTCCTCTCCATTTGGAATGCCATCTTCCTCCTTCAGAAGTTCTCTCATCCTTAAAAATGGCTCAGTGCCATCTCTCTGTATTATATATATATATATAAATAATATATACATATATAAATGTATCAGAGAAAGCAGATGCATATGCATAGCTCTGTGTGTGTGTGTGTGTGTGTGTGTGTGTGTGTGTGTGTGTGTGTGTATTTCAGGTTTCCTAAAGAAGAGAAACGTAACTGATATATCCAGGACACTAAACTGTCAGGGCCCATTGAAACATGAAGGGGAGAAATTGCCTTGAGCAGATCAATGTCTTAGCTTTGGCCTAAGACTCCCCGATGCCCCCCCCCCTCACCTCCTCCCTGCTCCTCCCAAGGTCATTCATGTAAATATCCATGCAGTGTCCTGTTCCTCCACTCTCAGATGCATATTCACTTCCTCAAAGACTCCACAAATCAGAGGCAAATTATTCTAGTCTTTGGGTATGGTGAGAGAAGGGTCGCTAAAAGGGGAAAAGCATTCCAAAGGATTTTTCTTAAGATGGTGAGAAGTAGGATTCCAGTTGAAATGTATTTCCCATTTCAAAGTCTAGCTCATGTGTGTTTCTCTCTGCTTCCTATCTAGGAGACCTTGCAAAGGCTAACGCTTGGCCTTTTGATCTGGGCAATGGGTATATTGCTACACAGCTGTGTGTCTACACCCTCAGAAGGATGGGATGGGAAAATGCGTGTAGAGTGCTTAGCTCTGTTGTAGGCCTTAGCCAGGGCTCAATGCATGTCAGCTATTTTTATGGCTTCTGCTTTTATTGCCTTAGCTAATTTTATTACCTCATTTATGAACTCCCCAAACATGTCACTTAATTAACATCTATTGAGAGCTCACTCTGTGCAAGATATTTCACTAAAGCCCCCCCCCTCAGGCACCCAAAATAACCTAAAAATTTCAAAATTAAGGGCAATTGGCCCTTTCTAATTTTTATTTTTCTAAAAAAGGTTTTCACCACACATGTAGAATCCAATAAGATCAGTGAGTTTGGGTTAATTCTCTAAGCCAGAGATTAAAAAATTTTAAAAATAAAGTTCACTGTAACATGCTTATGTAATTGAGGTGGAATTTTGCGTGAAAATTAATTTATAAATAATGAGGAAAGTTTATCACATTTAAATAGCCTGAGAAATTGGGCCAAAAACCAGACATTGTCAAGTGTTGGAAAGTACACATGGCTTAAAGGTTATGAAATCAGTGTGATTCTTATGTGACATTTCTTCTCAAAACAAATATATGTGTTTTTTTTTCCTTGAATGAAAATTCTGTGCTAACTCATATCCTTCCTATATGTCCCCTGCCAGGCAATAACTTATCAGTGTGTGTACAGGATGTGGGAAAGGAAACTAAGGAAGTAGTTTTCAGGTTTTCAAAGGATCATTATAAATAACAACCAGCATGTTTGAACAATAGGCTTTTCTAGTCAATTAATTTTTTTAACTTCTTTTTGAGTTCACCCAAATACCAACCTTCATTTTGGTTCACGTTGAAGTTTACAATGGTGAACATAAATGAACCCTGGGCCATTCAGGGTAACCTGGTCATGATCATCAATATGAATTCAAAGAATAGTTCATGACTGTACATAACTGTGTATTACATGATACCCAGGAATGGGCACACATTGTATAATAGGACTCATTGTCATAACCCATTCCCAAATCCAACACTGAAACAAAAAGCAGCTTGCAGGAATTCATATTCTTAACTTGTTGTATTGGAAATGTGATGTACATTTGCTGCCCTATTCTTGGAAGGAACACTGTTTGCGACCTACTGAATTGATTCCATAATTCTTTTAACATAAATCCTACTGCTCTGTAAAAACAAATTTCTTATATTGGTATGTTTTGTTGTGATTTTATATAAGTTCACCAAGTGTTGACTCAAGGAGGAAAAAAAAGGCTCTGTAGCTATTTTTCTTTCACTTTAGAAAAATGGAGCTGGAAAATTTCAACTAACAAACTTTTATGATTTGAATCATTTAAATTGGTTTATGGTTTCTATAACTACAACAGTGACCTATTCTGACCATCTGAACTTCAAGAACTTGTTACATTTGATTTACCAATTCAGATTAATAAAAATTTGGGAGGAAAAAAGAAATTCTCAGTTCAGAATTACATTAAAAATTATGACCAAGTGCTTGATGTGAAATTAAAAATAAAAATCATCTGAGGAGGGCTGGGAAGGTGGCTCAGTGGTAGAGCACTTGCCTTGCATGCATGAGGCCTTGGATTCAATTCCTCAGCACCACATAAGCAAACAAAGCTAGAAGTGGCGCTGTGTCTCAAGTGGTAGAGCGCTAGCCTTGAGCTGAAGAGCTGAGGGACAGTGCCCAGGCCCAGAGTTCAGGCTCAACAACTGACAAAATAAATATCTGAGAAGAAATATCTCATCAACCTACTGAACAATTTAAGTACAATATTCTCTTCTTGTCACTTACACCTGTTTGCTTTGTGTTGGCATCAGAAATTACTTCCTGTGAGGTTGGCAGCACATATATTCTCTCTCTCTGGGCTTTGGGGGTACTGAGGTTTGAACTCAGAGCTTTGAGCTTGTCAGGCAAGTGTGCTACTATTTGAATCACACCTTTAAACCCAAGATACATACTCTTAAATATAATTTATTAACACAAAGAAATATAGGATGCCAGACCCTTAAGATCGTATTAAGATATGAAGTGGCCCGGTGCTGGTAGATCAGCCTTTAATCTTAGCTATTCAGGAGGCTGACATCTGAGGATCCTGGTTTGAAGCCAGCCTGAGCAGGAAAGTCCTGAGACTCTTATCTCCAATTAACCACTAGAAAACTGGAAGTGATGCTGTCCCTCAAGTGGTAGAGCTCTAGCTTTGAGCAAGAAAGTTCAAGTCCCACAACCAACAGGATACAAAGAAAAGATACAAAGTGCTTCTAGCTCCCTAGGCCTTCTGATGGAAAGCTGAGTTATGGTGTTATGAGTATGGTTGAATGTAGTGGGCATGGAGGAGCCAATGTGGCTAGTTTTCAAGTTCAGGAATGTTCTATAAAGTAGGCAGGTTGTCAGCGATTTATGGGGTGCCTAGTAGTTGTTTAACTAACCCCATGCTTCTGATACTAGTAAAGCTTAAGCCTTCTTGATATGTGTTGGAAAGTCACCATTTTTCTTTATCCCGTGGCTACTAAAGGAGAAGTTGTGCAACCAAACCTGGATCTTCCAGGCACAATGTGTCTCTGATGCCAGAGGAAGTGGACCTGAGGAATTTCCCTAGTCAGTTTGGGCTGATGGCTCTGCATCTCCCATGGTGGTGTCACCATTATGCTGAATCCCAGGGCCTTACTGCCTTGTGATTGTGTGGTGTAAAGTCAACAGCTCTAGCCCCCAGGGATGAACCCTGCATTGAATTTCGGTTGAACCACACCAGTTCTGGGAAGCTGTGAACATTACTTGAATTCTCCAAGCACCTGGAGACACTCCTCCGCTCAAGCCTTCTGATTTCAACCCTCACAGATGGGTGTACACTCTCCCTAGTCATTATCCCACCCACAACTCCTTCTATAGTCTTCACATGATCTATAGATGATTTAAAGTACACAAAGGGGATTGTATAGGTTGTAGGCAAATTATACATGATTTTATATAAGGGACTCATCCTTTAAACCTCATTTTAAGATAAGAAGTACTTCTTCCACTTCTGTAGGCATTGAATTAAGGCTTACTTGACAGTGTCATGAATCTAGGTAACATGGAACATGCAATCCTTGTGTTAAATATTCTTGGAGTTTGGAGGCCAGGTCTGCTGGCTCATATCTATAATCCTAACTACTCAGGAGCCTAAGATCTGAGGATCATGGTTCAATGCCAGCCAGAGCAGGAAAGTCCAGGATATTCTCACCTCCTCTTAACCACAAAAACAGAAGTGGAGTTGTGGCTCAAGTAGTACAACACTAGCTTTCAGCAAAATGGGCTACGGGACAGTGCCCAGGCACTGAGATCAAGCCCCAGTCCTGCACAAGAAAAAAAAATTCTTGGATTTTGACATTTTTCTGGGGTCCTAGAATCAATTGATTACCAATACTAAGGGAGGACTGTATCTGTCAAGTAAAATTGATAAGGTGAAAAGAAATAAGAACATCTTCCTTCTTTACTCATTTTAAACCCCGCGGATCTGCAAAACAGTTCTATGAGGCAGGTGTTAAGACCATTTTCATCTTACACAGGAGGAAACTGAGGTTGATTTGCATAAGCTCACACGTGGAGGAAGTGTCAGAGCAGGGATTAGAATCCAGGCAGCCTGGTGCCAGAACCTACGCTCTAAACACCAAAACACTTATGGAAGAATTCAGAACATAAAACTGTTCACACAGGGTTCTGCTACCTCCAAAGCCCATGCAATGAATATTCAGCAAGATTTGCTCGCTGCCAACTGGGTGTGAGCCCCTGAGCTAGGTGCTTTGAGAGAGGAAGGAAAGGGATTGCTGCCACAGACCGCAAGAAGAAATATTCACAGTTATCTCTACAAGGGGGTGGTTATATGGAGATTGCTACAGGAGGCGGGGACAGAGACGTGGAGTTCCTGGCCTTGCAGGCTATTGGCTGAGAATGGGGTAGAACAAGGTTGAAGGTCAAAGCCCCTGCTGAGGTGTCAAGCATTCGAGATCCAGGGAACAGCATGTTGGGAGCACTGGCATTGCAGGGGGTGGTGTGCAGATCCTCTAGGACTGGGCTGGGTGATGGTCCCAATCCCAGTCATGGTGATGCTCCCCACACATCCCCAATTCCATCCTACCCACAATGCTATTCATGGATCTGAACATGCAGTGAATCTGTTGTTCCTTACTAATTCATTCCACAAGGTGTTTAACAAACGTTTATTTTGTATCATGTAGTCTCTGAGTCCTTCTCATACCAGGATGCACATTGCATGTGAACTTGGATGGAAAAGGGCTTTTAATCTATCAGCCATTTATAGACTCTAACATCTACATTCTCAATTTCACTTGCTGACCGCTGCCATGGCAGATTCCTGACATTACGGGTACAATAATATGAATGGAATCTAGTGTTCTATACTTGTCTGGAAAGTTTAACTTATAAATGAGGGTAAGCAACTATTCTATGACAAAAATACTCTCTAGGACTTGGGAGGTCGGGGCTGAGTTTATAATGATTAGTTATTGAAACATGAGTCAGGGAAGATGGCCCCTGACCTTGGCGGATCTCTCCATGTACCAGTAAGGGAGCTTGGGCATTCTTGGTGGGAAGACTTCTCAGCTGTGTGTAAGCTTGGTTTATCTCCTCACCCGCTACTTTTTGGCACTCACTTGGGCCTAGTCCAGTCTGCCCTGAAGAGAATAAGATCTAAGAAATGGGCTGTGGTTGGCCCTAGAATTAGAACTGAGGACACTGTGGAGGGATTCTACTGGAGAAAACAGCAACCTACAAATGCTCTGAGACACAGGTTCCAGGCACACATGTTCTTTGGTAGGGTTGCGGGGCAGGGCGGGCGTGGGAGGTAGAAAATGGATGCCAGAAAATAGCCTTAAACTGTGGTGCTAAAGGCAGCATCTTTTGGCCAGTGTTCAGCAGTAGCACCAGCAACTGGGATCATCTAGTTGAATAATGAGAGCATGTATGTTTCTATGAGATATAGGACCCCTGACCTTCCTTTTATTTGTCTTAACTCAAAGTTTTCAAATATTCACTTTTACAGAGCTTGCCAAAAATGAAGCAGCGAAGAAAAAAAAGGCATTCCTGTCTCTGGACTTATTAAAGACAACTCTTTAAAACAGGTTCTTTTTCTTTTTTAATAATCAAACCAAAAGCAAAGCAGATGTTGCTCTCTTTGCTGCATTTTCTGCAGTCCACAGAAATCGAGAGACGCTCCTAGATTGCATGATTGGATGATTATTTTTTTTACGGTTTGAAATTCCTGGTTCTTTCCAATGGCTTCTTTCCTATATTTGTATCATTTGTTTCTTTATTTCTTAGAGCGACATCATTTGCTGTGGATCTTGTCTGAAAAAATCAAACATCACACCTCTCCTGTGGCTAACACATTTTAGACTTTCTAATCTCACCAGCTGTGGTCCGGTGGTTCAAGCTGGGTTTTCTGCCCTTTGGAAAGCCAGAATCCTACCCCAGGAACATGTAAAAGTTGTAAAGAACTGTAAGGTTTTTTCTTCTTGTTGATGAATTCATTACACTGGAAATAAGATAGGACAACTTTATTCACCAGAAGGCAGGATTTAAGAGGGGGCAGAAACTAAATAGCTGGCGTATGAACATGCTGCTATTCTTCATATAGATGGGAAAAATTTTCTGATCAATCCAGACAAGGTGGAAGGAGGAAGACGAAAGGAAGAAGGAGATGATGTCAGAGGCATGAAGTATCCAAACCAACCCAAACTCACATCCCTCAGTCGCTGGTGAAGTTGTTTAAGTTGCTTAATGCTTCGGTGTAGTAGATTTGAGGAGTGTAGCAAAAGGGGCAAAGGAGGCTGGGCTGAGGGCCTCAACTGACATGACATGGAACTGAGGCAATATGATTGGAAAGGGGGAGAAATACCTGGTAGAGAATGTTCTAGAGGTCACAGAAAATGTGGCTGAAGTACTGGCTACCTCTCAGGCTATGAATTGGGGATTCAGGTGATTTTAGTCTATGTGTTCTAGGTACAAAAAGAGTTCAAGATGATGTGTAGTCTAGATGCATGCATTGTCTTCTATTAGATTCTCAGGTCACATTATTCATGTGTTAAAATTCATAAATATCTACACATACACCTATTCTATAGTCTATCCTTCTGGGTTTACGTATATATTTCTCTTTACTTTGCACAGAAACTTTTATTTCCCCCAAAGCTTTTTAGTTTATCTTAGCAGATTCATTGTATTTTCAGAATTTCAGTTTTTTTAGATGTACCATCCCCACGTTCTGTGACCGTCATGGACTGTTACGATCATACCCTCCTGAATGGCTTTACAGGAAATTGTTTTCCTTCTCCAAACACGGCCTTGTGCCAGAACCTGACATGGATGTCCAAGCCAACGGGGTCAGCATCAACTTCAGAAATAAATTGTTAGGAAACTCTCAACATATTTTATAATCCAACCTTTCTGAAATGATGGATGCTGTTTTAAAAGAGAGAAGTAGTCACAGTGTATGCTGGGCTCTGTGGCTTGTCACCCTGGTGGTTCAGAAGAGACCCCGGCCAGATCCAGGGAGCACAGAGCTTAGATGCTCCGTGACCTGGGCTAGAGGACAAACTTCCTTAGGAATGCTGCTTGTATGGATATCACATCCTTATTATTGAATTCTCTTCTACAGTTCACTGTGTAGAGCATAAAATGACGCGGGGCCAGGTGTGTGGTACAGGTCTCTAATCCCAGCACACTGCAGGTTGAGGCAGGAAGATTATGAATACAAGAGTAGCCTGGATTACATAAGAAGACCCTGTCTCAAAATGCTAACAATGATAGCATGATTAAAAAAAGAAAACACCAACAGCTGGGTGCCAGAGGCTCACACCTGTACTTCTAGCAACTCCAGAGGCTGAGAGCTGGGGATAATGGTTCAAAGCCAGCCCAGGCAGGAAAGTCTATGAGACTCTTATCACCAGTGAACCACTAGAAAATCAGCAGTGGTGCTGTGGTTCAAAGGGGTAGAGCACTAGCCTTGAGCAAAAAGAACTTAGGGACAGTGGCCAGGCCTTGAGTTCAAGTCCCATGACCAGCAAATTGAAAAAAGAACATGGAAACATTATGATCTTTGTGGAGGAGGTTAAAAGCAGTTAAAGATAATGATTTGGGTTAAATCCTAATGTCTTTCACATTAAATCTCTTGCCTAATTTTTGTTACTTATAAAGGTGATATACCGAAGAGTTGCAGTTTATGTAAGTTAGGTAAGCTGTACATTCCTTCTTGGACGATATCAACCCTTTCCTTGCTCTCTTTCAGGTTTTCCCTCCCATCCCCACCTACAAGTTGTTTAGCTCATTTTTGGCATTGTGCCTCGTGAGTACCACTGCTGCATTTGTTCCTATTCAGCTTTCCTATTTAACTTTCCTTTTAAAGCCTTCGGTTTTCATCTGGAAGGCAGTAGTAATTAGTACCTACCCCATAGAGTTGTTGTAAGGACTAAGTGGAGATCATGGATAGGAACCCCTGAACTAGGGAAGAGCTTATGTTATTACTGTTACCAGCAACAAATGAATTCATTGGTAGAACACAAATACCTAGATAGAAAAAACAAGAGGTGCTTGCAGAAAAACCAGCAAGAGTGACAGAAAACATCTGTGCACCAAGGACACGCGTCATGGAGATGTTTTGATCTCTCCGCTACCTTGACAGTGACCCCAATATCTAGCAGATAAGATGGAAAATCAGATCCTCGGTTATTTCACTAAGCTCAAAGAAATCACCAGGCTGGTATACTTAGGGGAGGAATCCAATGGCATAACTTCTCTGCACGATGGATGCACTATTTATCAAAACGAATACCAAGAAGTGGGAACATGGTGGGGGGGTGGTGAAGGTGGAGGGGCGGCGAAGGGGGGGCAGGAATAGAGGGAGGAAGAGTGAGTGAGTACAGTCATTGTAGTCAATGTATACTATGCAAAAAGGGAACTATGTAACTTGAGTATAGGGATGGGGGGGGCATGGGGGAGAATGAAGGGAGGGAGGCCAATGACCGAAGAGCATTGCCTTCATAACCCAACTTAAGGAATTGTAACAACTACTCCATAATCAAAAAATTGAAAAAAAATTAAAAAGAAATTACTATAACGTTGAGATACAATTTTCTTTTTAAAAAGCATCATTTTCTATACTTCTCAGCTCCAGTTCTCTACCTTCGCTTGCTAGGAGGCAGGGATCATCTGAGGCTCTCCAGTGCGAAGAAGTTAAGCTAAAATGTAGACAAGGATCAATCTTTGCATTCAGAAAATGGTCCGGCTATGTACATGATAGCTAGTGAGCTTTCTGATTGAAAATTTCATGCTAGTAAAAGACAACATGCTGGTCTTCTGCTCAGCTTATCAATGACACACTCAAACATCTCAAACACGTCGCTATCATCAGGATGCCATTTATGTTCAACTCAGATGTTCATCAACGGAGTACTGGTTAGTCCTGCATGTCTCAAAATATGATACAGACATTTATGGGGGTCCCAGAGAGTCTATTTTAGGGGGATCCCTAAGACATTTTGGAGGGAATCCGAAGCCTCAGATTCTTTTCTTTTCCCATCTTCATGAACTTATATTAGTTTTACAGAAGGGTTTATTTCCCTTAACATGAGGATCTCCATGGAACGTCAAATTCTCAATAAGATCATGATGTCTTGAACTTTAAAAATCTTCACTCTCCCGTGAGCTTATGGTGGAATTTTCCAGAAGTGACATGGCACACGGGCTCTCAGTAAAACTCTACTCCTCTCCAGACCTGAAGCCTAGGAATGGCAGGCTGTGGCAATGTGTAGAACCCCAGGGCGCGGCGCTGAATCACCTCATCTGTGCCCGTCACTAGCCTTACCTTCTCCAGGCCCCAGGTCACTCATCAGTAAAAAGTGGAAAGATAATCATGCCACAAGCCAGATGATGCTCATCATACTCAAATAGTTAATGCAGATTGACCATCCGCTGCATGCCAGGCACAGGGCCGTGCATGCACACTGCCACCCTTTCTCACCAGCCATCCTTTATGGTGAACAAGGTTTCCACTCCCCATTTACAGATGAGAAAACCAAGGCCAAGAGAGTTAAACCACATGCCCAGCTCACAAATCTAGCATATATTGCACCTAAATTTAAAAGAAGAGCCATGCACCCCCTAAACCTTTATGGCTTCTCAAACTCTCTACAACTCCTTCAACTCTCATTTTTGAGACATACAAGCCAACAACAACAATAACAAAGATCAGTGAGTAGGGGCTGGGAAGGTGGCTCAGTGGTAGAGTGCTTGCCTTGCATGCATGAGGCCCTGGGTTTGATTCCTCAGCACCACATAAGCAGAAAAATCCGGAAGTGGCACTGTGGCTCAAGTGGTAGAGTGCTAGCCTTGAGCTGAAGAGCTGAGAGTCAGCGCCCAGACCCAGAGGTCAAGCCCCATGACCGACCCCCCCACCAAAAAAAAATCAGTGAGTAGAAGCATAGTGATTCTCACGCCCTCTCTACCGAAGTCAAACAAACACTGCCAGAAGATTCCTTTAAACCATAATTAAGGCCCACACTTGATTTGCGTTTGTCCTCTAGCCTGGTCTGCCTCCCATGGAATGGCAGACAGGCCTGTGGGCTCCGGGATGCCAGCAACTGCACGAGAGTGTGCTTGCTCCGCTCTGCTCTGGACAGTGACATGCCACCTCTTTCTAGGCTTTCTACACCATCGCTTTCCCTGATCCACACAGAAGAAAGCGCAGGGTCCTGGAGCTCAACTGGTTGCATTGGTGGCTGAACCCTACTGCCCTGGGAACATTCCTAAAATGTCCTGTCATCATTGAGTCCTGTGTGGAGTCTTAGTACCACAGAAGAGTCTGTGTCCAAGTAGTAAGTTTAGAAATCCACACCCCCATTCCCCAGCCCCTGTCAAAAAATTAAAGTCCCTGAGCACCTCCTAGGGGTCAAAGTACTAGGTACTAGGTACTAGGTACTAGAGACTTGAAGCTAAATATTTAAGTAAACTACCCTTTCAGTATAACCTTAACTTTGGTTTAAAAACAGTATATAGATTTCTATCTTATAAGCCCATGTGTATTCTGAAAATGCAGAAACTGGCTTATAGAAGTGTCAAGTCTTGTAACTGTACCTTTAATGCCAGAAGCCATCTTATTTATTGGGGGTCAGTCATGGGGCTTGAACTCTGGGCCTGGGCACTGTCTCTGAGCTCTTTAGCTCAAGGCGAGTACTCTATTACTTGAGCCACAATGCCACTTCCAGTTTTCTGGTGGTTCATTGGAGGTAAGAGTCTCATGGACTTACCTGCCTGGGCTGGCTGTGAACCATGATCCTCAGATCTCAGCCTCCTGAGTAGCTAGGATTATAGGCATGAGCCATTGGCGCCAGGTCCTGAAGCCATCTTCTTTGATCAGAATGACTGTATAATAAAGAGGCACATAAGGTTCCAGCTCGGGTCAACATGACACTTCTATGCACAAACATCTGGCAGCTTTAAAGGCACGAGGGTTTTGGATGGCTCTGTACCTGCTTCCCTAGTTTGTCTCATGTCCTGGGTACTCTGGTGGCAGAAGGCTTTGCTTTCTCTGTGAAGCCGGTAAGACTATTTCCACAATGAATGCACAGGAGAACGTCATGGAAGACTTAATCACACTTGATTATGGAGGCCAAATATGATTTTCCCTTAGAACAATCAGGTTTGGAAAATTCTAATTAGGCTCTTCCCTCCACCTTTGTGATAAATCTGTGCAGCTGCAGAACACAGGGCATTAAAAAAAGCCCTGTATTGGCTCTTGGTGACCTAGATAAGCTTAAAGACTCACCTTCAAACTAAACAAAGGCACTAAACTGCATCTACAGTGATGGTTCTCCCAGCTCTCCTGCCCTTTAAAACCCACACGATTCTGCCGACAGCTGCTGCCCAGAAAAGGTAGTGGTGAACGTCTTCCAGAACTCTGAGCCTTGGCACTGTATTTGGAAATCTTACTAGACTAACGTTATAGAATCGCACTGACTTAGGATGTGTTGATTATTCAGGGACTGAAAAGCTGACCTGGAGAGCTGACTTCCTGCTTCTAAGTCAGGTGTCATCAATCTCCCAATGGCTCTGTGTTAGAAAGATCCTCCATGCACCCAGTCAACAGCTCTCTCATTCTAATGCACCCCTAATTGTTCTAATTTCTCTTCCATTCTCTCCTCAGAGAGGTACACAGCTGGAATTTTGGCCCATTCTACACATGCTAAGACAATGGATGATAGCTACTTCATTTCTTCCTTAGCATGATGATGAATAAAACAAATAGTTCCTCCACCAAACTTGTTCAAATGGTAACTGCCTAGGTAGTTTGGGAGAATTCATAGAAAAGAAACAGAAGACCAAAATCAAGTAAAAACACAACTAACAACAACAATAATAGTATTACCCATCAAAGCCAAGGAGCAGGGACTCATGCTGGTTATCCTAGCTACTCTGATTTGACAGGCTACTGTTTGAAGCCAGCCAGGACAGAAAAATCTGCAAGGCTCTATCTCCAATTAAGTAGCAAAAAGCTAGGTTGGAGGCATGGCACAAGTGGTAGAGCACCAGCTATGTGAGCAAGCCAGCCTAGTGAGTGTGAAGCCCCCCGAGTTCAAAGCCCCAAGACCCATAGATGTCACATAATCATAATAATGTATTCATCACCAAGTGGAGGTGAAATTTCCCTTCCTTTGAATATGCATGGCTGTGACTCTGTTGGAACCAATATAAAATGCAAGTGACAGAGGGATTTTGGAAGCACGCTCAGCTGTGTGGTCCTGAACTTGAAAGCAAGAGGGTCTGTGATCTTGAGGCAACCACGCATGCTGTGAAGAAGTGGAAGCCACAAGGAAGAGTCATTTGTAGGAACTGTGACTCACAGTGCTACATGAGGTCCTAGCAACAGCCGGCATCAACCACTAGACATGCGCGTGGAGACGTTTCCAGCTGCTTTCAGTCTTCCCAGCAGAGACCCCATAAACAGACGGTCTTGCCCATCATCTCACTGAGTTGCTGACTTCTTTTTTATGCCTCCAAGTTTAGGGATGACTTGTTACACAGCTATAGTAACTGGAGAGTGTGGTTGTATGGTGCAAAAAAAAAAAGTTGATCAAACATGTCTAGAGTTCAGAAAGTTATTCTGCAGGGTTTTCTACAACGTGAGAGTCAAAGGCTTAAGAAGTAATGGGGGCAACCTAGGGAAGAATGTAGGATTAAAAGAGAAAAGGGGTAAGGATGAGACTTCAGGAAAGAAGAACACAAAGTGGTTAAGGAACAAGAAAAAGACCAAGAAGGAAGCAACAGAGGAAGGAGCAAACCTAGAAATGGGGAAGACCAAGGAAGGCAGAAATGAGACTTTTTATAAAACACAAAGAGCTCAACACTCAGATGCTGCATAAAAAATACCAGCCAGCTGGGGGGCTCATGCCTATTTATAATCCTAGCTACATAGGAGGCTGAGACTTGAGGATCTTGGTTCAAAGCTAGACTGAGGAAGAAAGTCTGTGAGACTCTTATGGCTAAATAACCACCAAACAAAGCTGGAAATGGCTCCATTGGCAGAGCTCTATCCTTGAGCAAAACAGCTCAGGGATAATCCCAGGCCCAGAGTTCAAGCTGTAGGTATGTGTACACACATATATACACATACATGCACACATGCACTTGTGCATACACACACATACTAGCAGTGTGATCAGAAAACAGATGACCATGTCCAGAGCGTTTAAAAGAGTGTGACAAGGGATGCGGCAGTGAACATTTGGTTCCTTGTAGGTCTATAGATATAGACTCAGATATAGATGATGTACATATCCATATAGTTGCTTAATATGTATTGAATGAATTGATCCAAGATGATGAACCAGAGGTAAGTTCTAAGTTGATGATACAGAGGAGAAGACAGAAACAGCTGGAGAAAAGTAAAGATCAACAGAAAATTGGGTAGGGGGGAAGGGAAGAAATTTTAGTACTTGTGAGTTGGACTGTGAGCCTTCTCACTTCCTGAGGCCCTCCCTGGCAGCCATGGGATGGGGTGCATACCGAAGTTGTACACTACCCTTCTTCCCCTCGAAAATAAAAACAGCTAGAGCCAAGTTCCAGCCCTCGGCTCCCACTTCACAGCACTGCCGGTATGACAGTGATAGGGTGGAGTCGGTAACACTCCCCAGACCTTTCAAGTCTTTTGTTGAAGGATGGAAGGCTGAGGGGGAGGAACTGCGAAACAGGATCACAAACTGTGTACACATAATCCAGAGCCGACGACCAGGTTAAGAATAATTTCTATTCTGACAGCATATTCCTTCTTCTCAAAGCTTGCAACACTTGATAACTTAAGATGTCTTCTCCAGTCACCTAATCCAACACAAACATGCCAGTTCCCTTGTGAGTATTTGGGGTAAGGGCGGAAGAGGAGGTGGGGATCAGAGAAGGGAGCATTTCAGAAAACTTGTATTCTGATTTCCCCTTAGGATCAGGCTTAGACCCCAACATTTTGGACAGTTCTTTTTTTTCATAGCAGAAGGACATTTTATTGACTGTACAGTTTCTGTTTTATATTGTCAATTGAAGGTAGTCTTGAAGCAAATTTGCCTGCTTTAGAGTCTTCACAATTTTTCCTAGGTCCAGTACTTACCAAGTAAGTAGAATCCTTGTCATACATATCATATCATATATATATATATTTACATATATGTTTTATAATTCAGTATATATAATTACATACATATTTAATACAGTGTTAAATATAGTAATACTGTATTTAATATTTAATACTGTATACAACATACTATGTAATATATACTGTATATAATATACTATATGTAATAATATTTAATACTGTATATACAGTATTACTGTGTTTAATACTGTATTATAATGTCTTGTAATACAGTATTAAAGGGATATATTATTTTCATTTTAATTAATCTGCCATTTAGGCCTCACTGACACTGTTGGGCCAAGGTCTTTTCTGGGCTGGAGAAATTCTAGGTCAATAGAAAACGATGATTACTTGAAACAAATAAGAAAGATGAGTCAACTGTGGATCTTTGCCCTGTCTTGTGTTCAAGAGTTCATCTTGGACTAAGCAGGATGGCAACAATCTTATTTACAAATGGTCATTAAAGCTGGTGCTAGTGGCTCATACCTCAATCCTAGCTACTCAGGAGGCTGAGATCTAAAGGTTATATTGAAGACAGAGAGGATAGGAAAGTGCAAGGGACTATTAGCTCTACTTAATTACCCCAAATCCAGAAGTAGAGATGTAACTCAAGTGGTAGAGCACCAGCCTTAAGTGAAAAGGCCAAGGGGTAGCTCCGAGGCCCTGAGTTCAAGCCCCAGTACTGCTATGTGTGTGTGCATGTGTGCGTGCAAACACACACAGAAATATGATGATTATAAAACCTTTTCCTGCCAAATATTGTAAGAGGATAGGTTTCTTTGGGCTATTATATTCTGAAGCAGCTTCTTAAGTAAAATGGTTAGAATCTCTATTAATATCATCAATTTATTCTACAGAAAAATCAGCCTTTACCCATTCTCTATACCCTGGGAATTCTGTGCCCTCCAGATGAATGCAAAGCCCTGGTGTTCTCTTACTATGCTATTGAGATTCATAAAGCAGCTGCCAATCGGATGCCATTTCTCCTGGCAAATCATCATGAGACACAAAGGTCTCATAATTTTCCTCTCTCCATCTTGTTATACATCTATAGGTCATAAACATGCCCCAGAACATGTCTTTCTTTCTCAACAGGTGTTAGTGATCAAAAAGCCATATTGCTTCCCGTCTGCAAGTCCTCACTGGAGAGGCGCAATGGAAGGCAAATCTAGGAGTGGTCAATGCATCCCTAGACTGCTCGGTTCCATAATGGGCTCTCAGAGAGGCACTCTGGGTGATATCAACTCCCGACTGTGTCTGGAATGAGAACTCTCCAGGAGTCCTCATAGGCAAAGACTGGGAGCTTTATAAAGAATGCCAGGAAGAGGTAAGGAAGGTCTCTTTCCAAAACCTCTGTTCCGTGTGGCCCTTCCGACACCTTCATGTTGTACTTGTATTCTCCAAAACCATGAGACAATGAATTCCTGCTTTTTTTTTCTCTTAGACCACCCAGTTTGAGGTCATTTGCTGAGAGCCCTTAGAGGCTATAGAATAGAAACACTACTTTTAAAAAATCCCAGAGGAAAATCCACTGCTTGTTAGTGTTCTGAATAGGGCCAGGTGTACTGGACAACTTAGATCACCCCAAATGACAGGGTGACCCCTGGTAACCAGAAAAGAGAAGTCAATACATGTCTTAGAGCCAAAGAACAACAAACTCACATAAAGGACTTGCAACCTGCAAGGTCTGTCCAACCCAGTGCTTAAACATGTCTAGAGAAACTGCGATCCTAAATCTGGTGTGAGGGGCCTCACCAGGCACATATAGGAACAATTTTCATTACAAAACAGATAGGCGTCAGAGCTACTGCTGTGCTGAAATAAGCTGAAACCAAAATGGAATGCCCGAGATGAAGACCAGAGGAAGCAGTCCTCAGGCAACTGGTAGACCCAGTGCCACAGAAAACTCAGGGACTCTCTGCTAATGGACAAGGGAGTAAGTGTTTAAAACGCTGCCTAGTATAAGTTCAAGCCAGGTAGAATTGGCTACTTATCATGGGTGGGAGAAAAACAGTTTCCAAATACATTCCATGTGAACGTCTTTATGAAGGTATCTTGTGGTTTGGAATCCTATGTGCTATTTCTTCCTGCAAAACTAGGAAACCATCCACTATTTACACCTCCTTAGTCTCCTTCTTCCAAGCCAATGCCTAAGGGAAGCTGTGTCGTTTCCCCCTGCAATAATTTACCTTTAGAGGAGCTCAAATATTCCTTTCATTGAAGAGCAATGCTCAACTCAGACTCTCCTCTATCAGTCAAAACAACCACAAAACCTTCATTATGGACCAATTCAGGAATAGAAGAATCCCCCTTCCCTGCCCCCGCTCCCCTTCCTAGTCCAAATTCACATACCATCATTTTTGTTGTGTTTTTACTACTGAAGTGGACCAAGAAAGGAGCCAGCTTCTACAGTATGGGGAATGAAGTCAGTAAGCCTGTTGCTCCCCTACACCCCTTCCCCCTGCAGCCCCACTGCGAGGGCTGGGCCAGACGAAGTCCCAGAGGCCAAGCAGGATGGTTACTGAGGAGTGGATGCAAGTGGAAGCCTAATGAAAAACCTGGCCTCAGGGAAGGATGGAAGCCTGACAGCCAGGAAAGCCATTTCAGGTATCAGATCTGGAGGTGAAGACCAGAGCAGGGGTTTGTGGCCTAGAAATGGGTCCTGACAGAGCCACAGTGTGTGGAGAGTTGGGAGTGGGGTGTTTGGAACCATTTTCAGGTAACATTATCTATGTGTGTAGGTCAGGTCGAGTTTTGAAAAACACATCAAAGCAGACAGGATTGGATTGAGACTGTGTTCGAGCCTGTCTGAATCTGAGGCTCACCCAGACAGAAAAGCTTTTCTCCTAATTCTACCAATGACACAACTACTATGACTTCTTTCCTCCTCCTCTTTTTCTTCTTCCTCTTCCTCCTCTACCTCCATCTTCTTCTCTACTTAACTCACCAAATACCTAATCTAGCAAAGATAGATGCAATGTTAATTGGCATTTGAACATGAAATAAAAAAATGATGGCTGGTTAAAGGACTATGACAACTGAATTCATTTTAGTTCTTCGAGAAGAATCCTTATGAATATGTAATATAATTATATAATAATATATTACATAGTATAATATTCAGTTAATGTCTTGTGATTGATCAAAACTACTTAGTCTGCATGCTACTAGGCCAATAGATATCTACGGATGATTAGTTTCACCACAGTACTTTTCCAAAGTGTTTCTCATTCCTTACACTGATCCCTTTTGAATTCTCACATAACCATGTAACAGTCAAGTAGGCTTAGCTGATTTCTTTTTTTTTTTTTTTTAAGATTTAAAAATCCCTCTTAAACCTCCAGACAGCAGTGCACGGTGCAATCATAAAGGGTTCTTTTACTATCGCTATTGCTGCATTCACCATATGTTGTTCTGAACATGATTTTTTTCTGAGAGCCTTTGAAATGTGATCACTTCTACCTATCAGAAAAAGAGAAACAAAACACCACCACCACCAACAACAACAAGAGACACTCATATACCTAGTCCTTTTGCCGTATGGAGGCACTGAGCATATCTAGATCCAGATGAGGCTGTATGAGCTGAACTGCTGGAAACACGAGGAATTAATAGATCACGCAGGAAAAGGCAGGCCCTGAGCAAAATGATGCATGACATACGACTGAGAGGAGGCTGCAGCTGGAGTGTGGCGAAGCACTGACCCATCCCTGGTAAAAGCTGTTGGGTGGCTGGCAGCTAAGCAACACAATGGATGTGTTAGATCAGATTTATGTCCATGCCCTAAATTGTACTGCAGGCCCAAACTAGAGCCAAAAATAAAACTCCATTCTAGATTGGGGGGGATCGGCAGTACTTTGCATTCCAGAAACTAGCAAAAAAAAATTAACGAAAAGGAATATTTTGAGTTCAGAGGATTTAACATAGATCCACCTGTAGGGAAAAAAAATATCCCTCCCTCCACATTTCTCTAGGTATCCTAAGGTTTTCACAGTGCCCTTCATTTCAGATCCTAAATCTCAGGACATCGTATACTGAATTGAGTGTCTTAGGAGAAGATCTTGTTGTGTCTAGCAAGATGCTGACAGAGGCAGTGGCCTTGGTGAACGGGGAAGACCATGTGGTATTTTAATGTTCATTGAAATAATTATTCGAGCCAGGTGCCAGTGGCTCACGCCTGTAATCCTAGCTACTTAGGAGGCTGCGATCTAAGGATCATGATTCAAAACCAACCCAGGCAGGAAAGTCCATGAAAACTCTTATTTCTAATAAATTACTCAGAAAAAGCTGGAAGTGGAACTGTGTGGTTCAAGTGGTAGAGCACTAGCCTTGAGCACAAAGAGGCTCAGAGACAGCATCCAGGCCCTGAGTTCAAACCCCAGGGCCAGGAAAAACTAATAATTTTATTATTATTCAGTGAGGATCATAAAGTACCTATTATGTACCAAGTTCTGGGCTAGGTAGATGGGGTATTAGCAAGACATGGTCTCTAGCTTGGAGGAACTTGACATCAGAGCTGGAGACAGAAGACAAATACAGGGTGAGTAATAAGAAAGCAGTCTTCTGGGTTGACATCCTGGCTCTATCACTTCCTACAGTGAGGAGTGACTTCACCTGTATCCTTGTCTATGATTTATAGGTAGGAATCATCCTGGATGAACTGGTAGAGATGAGAGGCAATTTGCACTCAGGAGACTGGCCTCACACACTGAGCATGCGCATACTAGTCCAATGGCAAGACAAACAGGTGCTGGAGAAAAAACCCAGGGGGAGCTGAGCCCTCTGCCACGTGGGAGGCAGTGAGGACTTCTTCCTAGAAAATGACATCTCAATCAAGAGCCCAAGGCAAGTCGGAGTTAGTGGGCGTGTGGGAGGCTTGCTGGAGCTTGGGGAGAGAGGGAGATGGTGTGTGGAAAGCCCAAGGTGGGAATGGTGTTGGCCCACATCCCCTCACATAATTTACTGTTCCTTATTGCCTGGTTCATTTGGCAAGGAATAGAAGTTCACAAGTTTGCTGCCTTCCCCGGATGACAGATGATAGTTTCTCTGACACCTCCTCCTGTGTGCAATCTTCCCCGAGAGCTTGGGTTTACTACGCTGCTTTCTGTGTCTCCACACTTCTTAATGACACTTAGCATGTGGGGCTGTAATTGTGTATCTGGCTGCCACTGGCTGAGACTAGCTTTTTTTTTTTTTCAAAGATTTTTTGTTTGGTACCTCCATCCTGGTCATCTGAGCATCTAGAATAGGTTTACAGTAGGTACTGGGCAAATGTCTTGAACACACAATCCAGCTTCCTTTTTTAATCTTACAGCTCTGTATTAGAACTGAAGGTCCAAAAAAAAATTAGCAATTTACCTATTTCTGGGTGTTCAACCCCTTGCATATTGGATATTCAGTATCTGCCTTTGAACAGGTCTCATAGTTTAGTCCTAGTATGGTCAAAATTTTCCCTTCCTAATTAGGCAGCTAATATTTTCCTGCATTACAAAAGCAAAACAATTAAGGAAATATATTTAATTTCAACAAGACTTGAACTGCTAGGAAACGCAGCATTCATGAGGAGTCTCTGACTCACCAGGCAGCAATAATGTAAAAGCAACCCCCCTCCCCCGCCCCCACCCTGCTAACTTCATCGAACATTTGGGACTCTTCCCTTAGTTTTCTTCATGTTGTCTTAAGTCCAAATACAAACTTTTTTTTTTCTTTTCTGAGAGCCTGTGCAAAAGAAGAAAAAAAAAAGCCCATGGCAAGCTTCTTCATAGACATTTTTCTTGGTCTTTCTCTTTCCTCCCTTTCCTTGAAGCTGAAGGTGGGAAGTTCAAACCTGCCGAGCAATGAGAGCCAAGAAACATTTATATTGCTCACTCAGACCTCTAAAGCACCTGCATGCATTTCCTGGAGAGACCGTTCAAAGTCAAGGACATCCCCAGAGCATAACCTCCAAGTTGGTTTTCACATCATAAATACCGGGTCTTGTGAAATGGGAGCGAGGCCCGTTTCTGACGGATGACATACATTGCACACCTTGCAACAAGGAAGGAAAAGATCCTCTAAGATCTTTGCATGAGAGTGTGGAGGTAGGAAAGCCTGGCTGTCATGCGCACACAGGCAGGGCCCTCAGGCCTGACCTCGCTCCTGCCCCGGAGGAAGACAGAAGACTGACTGATTCCTTTATTTAACAAAGAAAGGAATTGAGTGCTCAGTCCCTGCCAGAGACTGAGGATACAACATACCCATGGGAGACAAGGACTCTGTGCTTCCGGGGTTTATATGATCATGTGGTACACATAACGAGACCAGCCTAGAAGCATTACACACATACCTGGGCAGAGGAAACTCCAGTTTTGATCACTGAGCCAGACGGCTTAATATTTTAGAATTAGAATTCATTTTATAATAATCTGATCTAAACCACTATTTTTTTTCCCAAATGAGAAAATGGAGACTCCCAGAGATATAGGGAGGGGACAGAGGAAAGGAAACATATTTTGGCACAAGACAGATAAACATTTGAATTTGGGCTCTGTTATTAGCTGGCTATGCAATCTTGTCAATCTCTGTAACCTCTCTGAACTGGGATTTTTCTAGAAAACTGTGAAGATTATCACTCTTGACCCCACCGCTACTGCCGTCATTCTGTCTACTGTCCAAACTACTTTAGTCCCTTGCCTGGATTTGGAATCGCAAGCTGACTTTCACCCCTGGGGATCTCTTTTCAGCAGCCAAGGTGGACTTTTAAGAGTAAAACCAGATCATGTCACACTAAAAGCCCTTCACAGACTTCTCATTGGCCCCAGAATAGAATATGACAAAGCCTTGCATGGATTGGCCCCTTTCCCCTGGCCTCACACCCCATTCAGCCTTATAGGCAAACGTTTCTCTGTCTAGAATGTGAGAAGCTTGTCTAGGGCCTTGTGTGCTCTGCTCAGTTTTCCTGTGCAGGTCCCAGTTTGCCCTGCCATACTCTGTCTGACCATTCTGCCTAGAAAACCTATCCAGGGAACTTGGAATGCCATCCAACTCTCTATCTCGTTCACAGGACGTAGTCATATTTAAAAATGTTTGGCTTTTATTGTTTCTTTTCCTATAAGACAAGATTCCTATAAACAGGACATCTACCCCAATGTTTTTTTTTCTTTTTTTTTTTTTAAAGCATGATAGCATTTGATACACACACACACACACACACACACACACACACACACACACGCACACACACGCACGCACGCACGCACACACCACTTCTCAAATGGTAGATTTCTGTTGTTGTTGAAGTGGCACAGAGGTTTGAACTTGCGAGGCAGGTTGGCATTCTGCCACTTTTTGCATCAGTTATTTTTTCACATAGGGTCTTGTGTTATTGCCTGGAGCCATCTTCAGACCATAATCCTATGCACAGCTCCCAATGTCCACCTTTTGAGAAGCTGGCGTGAGCCAGGGCACTCATTGCCTGATAGAGATCTGTTAGGAACGGTAACAGACACCTCATCATTGCATGTGAAATCACAGGAAAGGAGCCCCTTTCCCCATGGGGCTACTTAATCCCTTCTCCTAGTCAGAGAGATGGAAAGGCGAGACTGAGGTCAGAAATTGGGACAGTAAGTGGTTAAGAAACTTGGGATCTGAGTTCTGTCTACTACTTGGCTCTATCTGTTAGCTACATGAAGAAGCCAAATCAAGCGATTACTTAACATGAAAGCAAGTGGGAATGTTTGTTCAGTTAGACGGGGGGGGGGGGGGCTTTGGCATGGCATAGAACTGCCTTCAGCCATCCTTGTTACTGAAGGAGCCCAGCAGCCAGTGCTGGTGGACAGAGATTTAGGGTACCAAGAAAAGAGGCTAACGGGGCATTGCACATGGTGCCAAGGGAGGCCTTGGATTCGAGCCTGTGGTTGAAGACTTCACGTCCAGGTTTCTACAGCCATCTCAATACCTGGAGGAACCACAGAAGATTTACTAGACATCCAAAATGGTAACAAATTTGACCTCATTTGTCATTTTCTCGGTGTAGAATTTCTGGATATTAAGAAAAATGGGCTGAATACCAAAACATGTTCAATGACAATTGTGTATACTGTCACTGTTATGTCTTGATAGCGAGGGTTTGGGTGTCTCTTCGTCCAGTGGAATAATTTCCATTTGAAAAACACAGATGCACATTAGCAAGTCCTACGCTATCCCCAAATGTATAGCTAGCAAGGCAAATGTAATCAGGTAAATTGCCCACGAGTCTTCAATCATCTGTACTGTCCTAAGTACACCATCAGAAGGCTTGACTCCAGGTTCACATCCGTAGCGCTTGTCTTCGAGGTAGGGGAGAGGAGAGGGAGGAATCAGGGGGAATCAAGATTTGGGACAACTGAGGCATAGCACTGCTGCTTCCTCACAGACCTCCCCCTCCCAGTTTCGGTGGTAATAAGAATCGAGTTGGTGGGGAACTTGATTTGCCATAGAATAGAGACTAGGTCCTTCACAAACTCATGACAAGTATCTAAAGCAGTCCTTCCTCTGCAGACACCAAGGACTAGCACAAATAGAGCCACCATTTCCTATCTGCTAAGTGTCAGGCGTTGTGCTTTATAGGAATGATTTCATTGAATCCCAGAGGTATAAACCTTGTGAGGAGAAGATGCAGTCCTCCCTGGGTGGCAAATGAAGAATCAAAGGTGAAATGAAGTTGGGGTGGGGTCAGGGGGAAAGGGAAAGAGGAATGAAGAGGAAAAGAAGGGGAGAATACAGTCAAACATCCTACAAAACTAAGAAGAGCAGGGGAAAGGGTGGGTAGAGGAGGGATGGGTGAGGATTAAAGGGATGACATTGATCAGGATATATTGTTTTTAGACTCTGCTTTGTTAAATGGCAACCACCTTTGCACAACTACTTCATAATAAAATAGAGAGGAAAAAAGAGGAAGTTAAGGACCTTGCCCAATAGCACACAGCTCATTAATTGGCAGACCCGAGGCTTGAACCTGAACTTGGGTTTCTCCAATCCCAAAGTCAACATTCTTAACCCCAGACTGAATTGCTCTGAGTTTATAGCCCAGTGGGTGTCGAGCGCTGTAAAACAGAGGCTGGAAAAATCACTCGGGGCTGCTGGGTCTCTCTCAGGGCTGGAGACAGAGCTTCAGAAGGAGATCTTGTGGCTTCCAGAGGGAGTGAGCTGGAGTCATAGGGGCAACTTCCTAACACATCGCCTTTCATCCCTCACACAGGGATAATGGATCTCCATGAACTCATCACCTGCTTGGTAGGAGGCCTCCTGGAGTTACTGGAGGAAACCTTGGCTGTTCCAGAGGGTTCTAACCTCTGATTCAGCTCTCGCTGGGCCTCTGCGCTGCTTCTTCTCCCATTGTCTCCTTCTATTCCTAGGCAGACTACAGCATAGAACATTCCGTCCTTCCTTTCCAGAAACTCATCCTTTCCCAGTGCTCACTCCCTGCACAGAATCCCTCTTGCAGACACCTTCTAATCTTCTCAGAAGGTCCTCTTAGCTCCTCTTCTACAGCAAAGGAGATGCTAGCATTCTCTTGTGCCCCATGCAGTGGTTAACCCCAAGTTTCTTTCTGAATCCTAACCGAATTTCTTCCTTCTTGGGGCTTAAGTCCTTCCCCACGAGTGCTACTTGCATTATTATTTGGAAATGGGCTTCACGGGAGGAGGGGCAGCTGGAGAAGGTGAACGTGCTCTGTGGCTAGCACAAATCCTGACTCCAGCTCAGCTTTTTAGAAGCTGACAGATGCTCTACTTATTAAAGAGAATGTACTCCTCTCTATTTTTAGACTCTCAGAACACTCGGTCGCTTCATTGGAAAGGAGGCTGGCTCGCTCTCGCTCTCTCTCTCTCTCTCTCTCTCAATTGAGCCACCTGGGAAAGAGTAGTGTTTTCAGGTATTCCAGGTGCCTTGGCTTTGTCCTTTCAGGAACCATCGCTGTGCTTTTGAAACAGTTAATTGAATAACGTTTACATTCATAACACTACACGGAATCATCTGACCCCGCGTAGAGTTGTGACAGCTGGAAGTATTTTTCAGCCATCTTCATGCCTCAGACCTCTGGACCTGGTAGCTCCTCCCTCCACCTCCGTAAGCCTATAAAATACGTTTTCTTCTGCTGACACTGCAGCGTGAACTTTCCAGAGCCTCGTATTCCCACACCACCTGTTAATAATGCCAAGAGTCATGCATTTCACTCCCTGCACACTGTGCCAAAATGTTTACACAATTCAGCTTATTTCAGAGTTTAAAGACCAGACATAAATCCTAAACGAGCCATGTCCCTCCCAAATACTCAGGGAGTTGGTTGCAAAGTTTTTGTGGGTAGACTCTGGCAGATTTTTCCCCCCAACTATTTTTTAATAAAGAGGGGGCTATTCCTTTGGGACTACTTTACTAACTGTTTGGGGGTCATCAAACAAAATGAACTGTTTCTTTTGCAAAAATGTGGGCCAAGGATGAGCGCATCTTGTGCAGTTAAATATCAGCTTTACTGGCAATGTCCTTAAGCCTAAGAACTAAAACCTCCCAAGTGAAAATTTGTTGTTAATGTAAATCTTTGCAGATGATGCTTAGAATTCCTAGCTGAGTCAATACTAGGACTGAGCATTTGTTTTGTATTTCATTGCTTATAATTCTAGGCTATACTTATATATTATTATTATTATTCAGTTTATATTTATGATGTATTATTCTCATGAGAATTGCAACCACACATAGGAAAAAAAATGTCCATTTTAACCACTCACAAACACGAGGCTCATGCTAGTGAGACCTCTGCCTGAGCTCACACAGTTCATAAAGGACCTGGGATTTCTACTCTGACATGGTTTGCTGTTAAATCCCGGGTTCCTTCGACTAGACCATGATTTTTCTCAGGTAAAAAAGAGACAGGAGGAGCTTTAGCAAGTGCGTCTATTGAAGACTGTTTCATGATTAAGTATTTTTGGAAACCTGGGAGTATTGTATAGTCTTCTCTTTGATATTTACAATGCCTAGAGATATGAGACCTGCTACAATAAAGAAACCTGCTTCCTTTGTTGCAACCGAGAAGTCTGCAAACTTCCTTAAGTACGGGTCCCTTTGCTTAGCATAGGTAGGGGACACAAATATGAGACACTGTGCTCTACACAAGATGGTTTCTAACCATCACTAAATGCCTCTAGGGCCAGCTTCTCATTCTTCATTTACTTTCCAAATACCTTGTTGAGAGGACATATGCAAAGCTATTTCATGTCTCCTCGACCTGCACACTGCCACTGAAGTGAACCTTACATGCAGTATAGAATGGACATGCTCAGGGTTGGGATGTAGCTCAGTGGCAGAGCACATGCCTATCAAGTGCAATGTCTTGGGTTCAATTCCCCATTCCAAAGAAAAAAAGAAAAGAAGAAAAAGAAGGAAGAATGGACAAGCTTGATTCATACCCAGCCTGGTGACAGCCATTCCTACCCTCTTTCCTTCTATTTAATACCCAGAGAACATGAATGGTAGCAAAGTTCACTCACTCCATTCATGCTTTAATCTGGCTCAACGAAGGCACATTCCCCTCTCTTCTGCATACTTTGAAACACACAACAAAATAAGGCAGGGATGAACCAAAGTTGAACTGGTTTATTCACATCCCCATAGAGTTGAATATAATATTTTCATCTAACCCTCTCTTTTTTCTCTTCGGACCAGTAGAACCCTGATTGACAAACATTTTTCCGAGACTCTCAGACGAGACAAAGTCAAATGAGTCTGTCACTTCCTAATTCTTGGGAGGTATATGATGCCATCCATGGTCTATGTCCACAATGATGTCACTCCTGGCCAAATGACCCAATGAATGAAGAACTAGCAATTCTTACGATTATAAATGAACAAAATACTTCCACTAAATACACAGCTCTTAAAACCAAAACAATCTTGCTTATAATCAATCTAAATATTGATCAATCTCTTAAATTCTAACTAGAATATCCTATTTTCTTCCAAATGCCTTGTATGGAGCCAACAACTTCAAATCATTAAATAATTTCATCTCTTTCATCTTTTTGACTCTTTTTAGTTTACATTGTATTAATCTGGGTGCTTAATATTGTATTGATGATCTTATTGTTAAATAGATCTATGTTGGGAATTGTAGCTATAGAGGTACTTGTTCATGACCCTTTTATTAGCAAATGAAAAAAACCAAACAAGACCAAATCAAGAAAGAACAGTTATACTACTACTAAAAGAACAACTTTGTAGTTAAAATCCACTAACGAATATAAAATTCTGTTAGTTTAATTGTTCATTTTCACTGTTAGTTATCTCAAGTCAGTGTTTTTTTTTCAAAACAGTTCCTTTAAACAAGGATCAAAATAGAAAGCTCTGGAACCACAATTTGGAGTAGGGAGCTTAGTGAAATCATCAGAAACTATAAACCTCACATGACACGGTCAATTTAAAAACACAAAGGGGAGAAATGACCTGGTGAAGTAACATATCAAAGAATTTTCATCAGAGTCAAAAACTTATGCCAAGAATAAAAGAAGGAATTAGATACAATGCTGTCCTTTTGAATTGGAGTTCCTCCAAGTTAACCCTGAATCATTAAGAAAAATGAGAATCTCAGCTCCCTCTGTCCTGTCTTTGCCAACAGCCCTAGCCTCAACTCCTCTGCAGGGTAGGGCTATTAGCAGAACTCACAAGAGCAGAACTCACATCGAGCTGTATCTGATTGTGTTTCTGGTTACTCACTCTATTTTTCAACCTCAGAGTGGGGAAGTAAGATTTAAATGCAAATACTTCTTAGGGTGCAAGTTAATTCAGAGAGTCTGACAACACCAGATCCTGTAGAGCCAGACACTAAAGACAAAATGTCAGATACTAAAGACCAAACGAAACATTGTCGGACTAAGAAATGAATGTTAGCATATATATATATGCTATGCTAATCACCAGTGATTGTGGGGAGTCCTGGATAAAAACGAGGCTGTGTCACGCTAGCTGTCTGCAGTCAGCTGAGCATCTTTCTGATTGAGGGCTCCGTGGAGTTTGCTTTCATCGGACGGTCCTACATTCGCCCTCTCTTTGCAGAAAACAGCATCTGTGAATACATTTCTCCCCCTTCTTCATGGGTGTTTGGCTGACTTTTGGAGGCACAAGTTACAGAAGTCTGCTGTCATCGCATCCCAGAGCCAGCTAGGTCCCTGGGGGGGCCCAGAGCTGCATGTCCACGCTGCACACAAACAGGGTCAGGACGGTCACATCTGGCCACTGCAGCTCATTTATACAGCTGTGATCCACAAACTCTAGTTTCTTGCATGCTGAGTCAAGTACCCCACAGAGCCTTGGCCTCAAGGAGATGTGAAGACCCCTGCCCACAACACTGAGTCCTACACACCAGGTCAGTCCTAGGTAACCAGGTGGCTCTGTGTGTGTTGTGATTCAGGAGGAAGCAGAATTTACTGTGTGCGTCCTCAGAAACTCCCTATCCGCGGCCTCCATGCCTGAACTTCTAATCCTTAGAATCACTCATTTTTTAGTTAAGGGACTGCATTCTCCACCTTTTCCTTTAGCACAAAGAATCCTGTTATGCTTGTGTGTGTGATGGCACTGGGGCTTGAACTCAGGGCCTGGCATTGTTGCTTAGCATTTTTGCTCAAGGCTAGTGCTCTACCATGTAAGCCAAAGTTCTACTTCTGGCTTAGTTTTTGGGTGGTTCATGGGAGATAAAGAGTCTCAGGGACTTCTCTGTCACAGCTGAACCATGATCATCAGATCTCAGCCTCCTGAGTAGCTAAAAGAACTCTTAAGCATCAAAATATTTTACAGCTCTCTCACATAGTGGTAACATTTTCAGTTGTTGACGAATGAAAAAAGAGAGAATGTTCCAAAAATGTACTAAAAATATCCGTGATGCTTTTTATATGAATTCATATCTAATACATGAAATACTTCCAGAGAGTTGAAAAAAATAGTCACCCATGTACTGAGGTGCTGTATGATTTAGAACCTCTAGAGACAGATGCATGGATTCCTCCTTGGGCATTCTTACTCCTTATTTTCCTAATAAACACATCACATGCTTTATCATTACGTCTTGTGAACCACTGATCCAGGCCACTAAATTAGTGTTCATTTAACAGGTGTGTGTTTGGTGGAAAGTTGTATACCAAGACAGGGGTGAAGTGAGCTGGGCTACCTGGAGAAGTTCTCCATGTGGTATGTTCTCACCACATATTACTGGGATCAGCAAGAAGAGGGTGTGGATTTCAGCATCCAGGAAACCTCTTGAACATGAGCTTTGCTTTTTGTTTTCCCCCTAAGCATGCCTGGGAATGTACCTAGGAACAGTGTTTTGGGAAACGCTTGATTAAAACATTACCTCCAGAAGATCTCCATTAAACATAAACATACAACCCCAGAAAGCACAACCAAGAAGCCTTTGGCCTCCGAAGAGAGGTTGTTGAGTCACCAGAGGGAAGGGTGGCAAATGCAGAGTTGCGTGGAGCTCGCCCCTCTGAGGAGCAGGTACCGCACAGCTCCTCGTCCCAAGCGGTTTCATGAAAATGTTTCCCTTCCCTGACAAAGAAGCTCAGAGGCTAACAGGGTAAACAAGAGGAAACATACAGGTGACATACAGACTGGAACGAGTCTGGTGCCGGTAAAGGTTTAAGTCTTCTGGAGGTGTCATATGAGAAGAGAGTAGGTAGATTGGTTGTGACCTGGCTGGGTACGGGGTCCGCTTGTCTGTTTGGTTTGGTTTTCCCTGTACTCATGATACACTTCAGGGAAACCCAGGGGTTTGGGAGGTGGGTTTTTTTTTTTTAAATTTCTGACATGCACTCCATTATTATCAACTATGTAGCAGTAGAGAGGGTGGAGAGGAGCTGGCTGGAGATTGCCTTCTGATGGTTGCACCACGTGAACAGACCTCAAGCCCAAACTGCTTCCGATGACCTGCAGTCTCTGACCCAGCCACATGCTTTACAGAGTATATAGCCTCATTCTCTTTCTAATTAAGACTTGGGTATTTCCTCAAATTCTAAACTCTTTGCAGCTGGTAAAAAAATGGACAGATTTTTTTTTTTTTGTAAAATCATGATGGGATACCAAAGCAAGGCTTGAAGGAACTGCCGTTAGAAAGGTGCAGTGAGTGCATTTGGAATGGGGTGCGGACATGTCTTCAGAGAGATCCAAGGGACGCCTGAAGGAGCTTGTTTTGCTCTGGTTATGTGGAGAGTTTACCCAGCCAAATTGGTTCAGCCGAAACAAAGGGCAGCCCATTGTGCTTATGGAAATGACTAAGCTAATAGGAGAGAGAAAATAGGGACAACTGTCAGAAATTACAAAGCCTCAGGCAGCTGTTCCTCAACCCAGTGAATCTATCCATCAGGTAAGAGTGATGGCTGGACTTGAGACTGCTAGCAGTATTGTTTCAATTTGCCCTTCAGCTACTAATGAGCACCTATTTGCCACTCACTTTTCTCAGTGGAGACATCATTTTGCTTTATAGCCCTTTCATAGGCTATTGTGTTGATCAGTTCATAATTCATCAAGAACCTCCAGTCAAATATTAAAACAAATGTGCACCACAGACACATCACTATGTATTTTCTTTGAACCATTGAAGAGGGATAGGCACAAAGTCAAAATTGCAAAACATCTGTGCTTCTTCATGGTCTTACTAGAATGTGATTTGAACTTTCCATGCAATTAGAATAAAAATCAACCCAATTAAAAGGCTTGGACCAATGTGGTGTTCTTATTAAGGTGTTAAAACATTCTTTCTGTCAGCTAGGGGAAAAAAATAGTTCCTCGGAGAGTTCCCCCATTAAACTAGTTTCCTAATTACTACATGCTATTTAAATAGCTCTGACTATGCTTTTTATCTCAGATGATATAGTTCAATTAGCCTGAAAAAATTATAGGTCCCTAGTGACAAAGAAACCTCACAACAAGCCCAATGTATACCAGCAGGCAGAGTATTTATTAAAATATTTTTAGTAGCTATTACCCTTTTTTTCCTTTCCTCTTTATCACCCCAAACTCCATTCTTAATCCATTCTCTGAATGTAAAATTATGAAAATTAATCCTGAGAGGGTGGCAAGCTCCAATTTATGAGGTAGCTCCCAGGTCTAGGCAGATTGTATACATTAGTTTAATGATTTTTATCTAGTGTTAGGGATATTACCCACACTTTAAAGAGTAGAAAATAAGATTAGGAAATAACTAGGAATTTCTTCCTTTGCTTAGTATTTAAACTCATTGCTTAGTATTACACTCAGGTCTTCACCCCCAAATCCCATGCTTTTTACCACAGACCCTGTCCAATCTTTGTGGCTCCTCCAAATAAAATCTCATATATATATATATATACATATATGTATATATATATGTATATATATATATATACACACACACATACATACATTTCTTTTCCTTCAGCTACTTGAATACTTTTACTGTAAGGTATTACGTTCTTTGTATTATGATTTTTAAAAAATTCACAAAACTAAAGGGACTAGTGTAAGTACCCATCGATAGATAATTCCCTGTATGGTCTCTTACATCATGTCTTTTTCCGCAGAATTTGCTGTGAAATGAAGCTAGATAACATGAGTTGAGCTCATGGGGCCTAACAAATAGAGGCACTTAGTAAATGGTGGGATTCTTTTGTTATTCTTTTTCCATTGAGCATTATGGATATATTTTCTACTGGCACATGAGGTGTTAGCTTTGATAACACCTTTTCATCCAATCTCTCCGAAGGCCAGCAGATGCTGCAGAGATAGAGCCTTTTGCAAAAAGGAGACTGTGGTTCCAGGCACTTGTTTGGGATGGCTTTGATCTGATTTTTAGGTACTGACCATAAGAATTTCCAAGTCCTAATCATGCTATGTACCAGGCAACCATTGCAATGAGAAAGGGTTTCCCAACAGCAGGGCTTTCAAGGCTGCAGGTGAAATACGCCATATTATTTCCCTATATAAACCAAGAACCCAGCCCCGATGAGCAGCAGATCTGGGCAGCAATGAAAAGGAGCCTCAGGTTGGATGATAGCCCATCTTGCTTTGATCCTGGGTAACTGCCCTTCAGAGACAATTCCTGACACTGCCTGTGGCCTCCTGTCCCGTACCTGGGCTCGCTGATAGTATCTCTCTTGGCCTTTGTCTGACTCTCCAATTTCCCTAACTTTGAATGCATGGAATTGATCACATAGGTGATCTATATAGTGACCCACAACACGAAGATCAGAAAAACCCAAATCCTGTGCTCACGGGCCCAGGTGTAATGAGAATGCAGTAGTAGGAAGAAGGGTGCTACACTGTGCCCTGTTTGCTATTTTACCCAGAGCACTGCTGGCCATTCTCCATGTTGAGATATCACCCATGTGGCTCTGAGTGGGGCTCTGGGGGTCCCATCTTATCCCCCATGCTCCTAAACTTACCTTGGTCAGTTTTTGAAAGCTGACCTCAAGGTGCAGCCAGAATAGAGTCATTGTGGCAGCATATTATTTAAATATACATAAGTATCAGTATAAGAAAATATATCAAATAAACTAGAACAAGATTTGAGAGAGGAGAAGAGAAGAGAAGAGAGGAGAGGAGAGGAGAGGAGAGGAAAGGAGAGGAGAGGAGAGGAGAAGAGAAGAGAGGGGTAAAGAAGGTCAAGGACCTTCAACAAAATGAAAAGGCAAAGAATTTCCCTGAGAATGTGAAGACCCCAGATTAAAAACGCTTAAGCCAAATCTCCTCTATGGCCAGCAGCAAGACACATAGGTGTGGCTCTCTGCAGTGAGGAGGGAGAGAATAAAGACTTCTGATGGGGGCTGGGCAAGGTGACTCAGTGATAGAAAGCTTGCCTTGCATGCATGAGGCCCTGGGTTCGATTCCTCAGCACCACATAAGCAAAAAAAGCCAGAAGTGGCACTATGGCTCAAGTGGTAGAGTGCTTGCCTTGAACTGAAGAGCTGAGGGACAGTGCTCAGGCCCAGAGTTCAGATTTCTAGTGGTACTAAGCGATTTGAAATTCAGGAATCACAACCCAGTAGTCATCTGCCATAAAAGCTGTCCTCATTTTGAGTGGAACCCTCAGGCAGTAAACCTGGACCTGACCCGTTGGGAAATCTGGAGAGTCCCAGCCTCCGAAGAGGAGATGAAGTACAAACAAGACTCTGTAAGTGCCTGGAAGAGTATCGGAAGCTCTTAAGCATCCTGCATCCTCAGAAGAGTCAGAAATAGCCACCCAGATCCTCTCCACTTTGGAAAGATGAATGCTCATGGTAAATGAGTAAGTGAGAGCAGGGGAAAGCATGTGGCAGAAACGGAGCTGTGTGGAAGCGGTGCTGGTAAATGGGAGGCGTTCGATACTACACAGAGAAGAGCGTCACTGAGGGGAGTAGAGCTGTTGAACTGAAAGGTTAGATTTTTATTTTATTTAAAATACTTCAAGGTGATATTGATCAAGATGCACTTGCTCATAAACTGATGTGTTGAGTGGTTAGCCCCCCTTTTTTTATAACTACTTAAAGATAATAAAAAATTTTAAAGTACTTCAAGGTGATACTTCAGAGAAGTATCACTCAAAGTGATTTCTCTAGGAAAAGCATCCCAGCCTCATTCCACAGGTATCTCCGAAGAAGAAGGAGGAGGAGAAGGAGAAGGAGGAGGAGGAGGAGGAGGAGGAGGAGGAG
>NW_012267226.1:15186038-15200819 GCF_000151885.1 Dipodomys ordii
TGGTGGTGGTGGTGGAGCAGGAGGAGGAGGAGGGGGGAGGAAGAGGAGGAGGAGGAGGAGGAGAGGAGGAGGAGGAGGAAGAAGAGACAGTTCAAAGAAAAATGCAATCAAACCCCATAAAGACACTGTAATAGAGAGAAGAATGAAATATTAATAACAGCGTATCAGAAAAGTAAGACATGAAGCCCATGAAGACAATGCCTTAGTATTACAAATGGAACTAAAATAAGAACAATATGAAGACAATTAGAAATTAGCATAATTGACCTGATTGAAAGGCAGCAGGATGAAAAAGTTCTGTCAAGAGTTCAGGGTGAAAAAAAAAAGAGTTCAGGGTGGTAACTAGAATATGCCTGCAAATCTAAGTAAATACACTGAATAACTTAAATACATATTATATAAATACATACACACACACACACACACACACACACACACAGGGGCATGATAAATTATATAGGACATACAGAGCCAAAGGAGGATTCGTGTAGGAGAGGTGGATAAAAGCTCAACAGCTGCACACCGATGATCATATAAAATAATATTCTACGAAATGAACTCCAAGCAAAGGAAACAAGAGACATTTTTAAGTTGCCAGTGTTGGTGTTTTTATTCTCTTTTCCTTTTGTTTTGTTGGTTAGTTTGTTTGTACTTGGGAGGTTACATAAAAAGTGGAACAAGGATGAACAAATATAACTGTGGTACTCACTAGAAAACAAACAAAAAAAGAGTTCAGGGAAGGCAGTGTAGTGGTAGCTCTCGCCTGTAATCCTAGCTACTCAGGAGGCTGAGATCTGAGGACTGCAGTTCAAAGCTAGCCCAGGCAGGAAAGTCTATGCAACTCTTATCTCCAATTAACCACGAGAAAACTGAAGTGGTGCTGTGGTTCAAAGTGTTAGAGTGCTAGCCTTGAGCAAAAGAGCTCAGGGACAGAGCCCAGGCCCCAAGTTCAAGGCTTATGACCAATGACACTCCCCCCCCCAAAAAAAAAGAGTTCAGAGAAACTAACAGAAATGAAATATAACATTTCAGAATAAAAATGATATGAAAAGAAACAGGAAAGATTAGAACACAGGGAGAGTATACAGTAAGATAAACAGAATAAAGGGGAAAATAAGGAAGTTAAAGAAAAGCAAGAATATACAGAAAATAACAGACATAAAATATCCATAAAGAAAAATCAGCATTATGTAAATTTAGTATCCCCAAAGAAATATCCAAAATAATCATACAGAGCAATTCCTGGAAACTACAAAACAAGATAGTTTTTCTGAAATGGAAGACAACTTATGCTTGCATATAGAAAGCATTCATCATATATTTGGGAAATTTGGCCCAGATGGTTGACACAAACTTAGGCCAATGAGATTGTAGGGATTTTAAAAACAAAGGAGACATCATGTTTTACTCCCAATAAAGACAGATCAAGTCACTTATAAGTAGGATGGTCATAAAATTTATCATCCTTACTGGTAAGGATGATATGCCTTTGGGGAATACCATTAGTGTCTGTGAGAACAGACACAAACCCAGACTGTAACTGACCAACTGCCAGGTTAGATCACCCAATGATCAGGGCGATTAAAAAGACAGCTTTCTGTTAAAGGAAATAAGGCCTTGAAATCTATGACAATCCATTGGAGCAAATATTCCTAGTACTGTCACTGTAGTCTCTACATATATATAATTTCCTACTTTAAAAAAAGCACAACAAAACAAAATCTGCTGGGAGAAATAGCTGACTTCTGATGTAAGGCAGAAACTGCCTAAAGTGAGCCTGTAATGTCTTGCTCTGCTACGAAGAAAGAAATGTGTCGAAGGACACAGGAGCCCATAATTGCAGTGACCAGGAGGCTCCTCTTGGTCAGGCATCTCCTAATGAGGTCCCTAAAGGACATGGCTATTTTACATGTTTTGTGTTTGTGTGTT
The DNA here is from genome assembly GCF_000151885.1 of Dipodomys ordii. Classification (NCBI taxonomy): domain Eukaryota; kingdom Metazoa; phylum Chordata; class Mammalia; order Rodentia; family Heteromyidae; genus Dipodomys; species Dipodomys ordii. The sequence continues at coordinate 15,187,968 of NW_012267226.1, forward strand.
TGTGTGTTATTTAGCCTAATCCAAAAGGTATGGACTCGGAACATACATTCATAACTTTATACGCTACTGGTGCTACAAGATCTAGATGAAGAGGATGGAATTTTGCATGAACAGCATTAGCCAAAGCAGAACTTCAGCCCAGATCCATCAGAGGTTTAAAGTCTCTGTTCTCTCAGCAGGCTACTTACAATGGTGAAAATACTGAATTGCTAGATCCATGCAATGGAATTATGCAATGGAATTAGTTCTAGCCTACATGAGTAGACCTCTACTTGGGATTTAAGCAGGTGTAACAATTTAAAGAAGGCCTGTCCTGTGGAGGGAAGGAGGGATTGGGAAGGTGAGTTTATTCAAAGTGCACTGTACAGTCTAGAAATCTCACAATGAAACTCTCATACTACCAACATTTGCTGATTCAAAACACAACACCATTGAGAATAACAACATGCTTTGAACCTGACTATGATAATGTCTTCATCTCTCCCTTTGTTTCCCCTCCTTGTCCTCTTCTCTTTCTCCTCTCCTTCCTTCCTACAAATACATACTCACTACCTTTCATCTGGAAAGAAAATGCTAATAAAAGATAGTCTTAGGCTGACAAATGCTTCTCATATCCCACTCCCAAATCATGGTAAAAGCTGATCTTTCAATCATTGAATCATCTTAGTTTAGCTGCAGCTCCCACAGGGGAAAATGCCCCACTGAAACAGGCTTACAATACAAAATTATGAACTGGAGGCTGAAATGAGTGACTAAAATGAAAGATCAAAATAGCATGATGAAACAGACAACCTTGGGAAAAAACCAATAGACCTTTCAAAAAAAAAAGAGTACAATCTTTTCAAACTAGAACTGAGAAAGGAGGAAGGAAGTAGCAAGACATGAGGATGTAAAAGTATTCAACTACTTGGAAAAGCAGTTTGGAGATGCCTGAACGGATGAAATATAGAACTACCTTAGGATCCAGTCATACCACACAGGCATTTATCCAAATGATTACAAATCAAATTAATACTATTAATGCTATGGCTCCCTCAGTGATTTCACTTCTTTTATTTCATCTTGCTTCTCCCAGGCATCCCTCATCGCCATTCTCTTCCTTGTCTAATTGTCTGTCAGCCCATTGCTAAGCACAATTGCTAAGCAGAATGCTGTCATTAAATATTTGAAGACAGTCACCATAATTGAATCCCCCCAAATTGTATATTCTTCCGTGTAAAGTATCCTATCTTTCCACTATTCTTCACACAAACCATGACACATTTTTTCCCACAGATACCTTCAGACCTACCACACAATGGCCACTCTCTCTCCCTCCCCCAGCCTTTTTTGTTTGGTGTTGGTCCTAGGGCTTGAACTCAGGGCCCAGGTGCTGCCACTAAAGTTTTTCCATTCAGGCACTCTTTCACTTTAAGCCACAGTTCTATTTCCAGCTTTTTGGTGGTCAGAGATAAGAGTCTCATAACTTTTCCTGCCCAGGCTGGCTTTGAACCTCTGTCCTTAGATCTCAGCCTCCTGAGTAACTAGGATTATAGGTATGAGCCACCAACGCCTGACAATGGTCACCTTTTTGTAAGGACATTGTATTATGACAATGTCTGTCTTAAATCCCCAGCTGTGGTCTGACAGCAGAAAATATGGTGATCTTATTGTTAATGCAGCCCCAAATTATATTAATATTTCAATTAACATCAACAGGTCACTCTTACCTGGATAACTATTCTGCTGGATATCTTCTATCCAGTTAATAGAACTGAGCCCAGAATCTTTTTGTTCATGACTCAAGATCTTTATTCCTCAGTTGCATCTGTTCCATAAGTGATAAATAATCCACACCTTGCTATTAATCAGCTCATATTTTCCCACCTTGTTTGCAAAATAGCTGGAAGGCTTTTTCAAGGAACTAAGTTAAATCGAGAAACACAACATTTACGTCATCCTCCAATATCAGAATTTTTTCAAGAACAGATTTTTCTTTGAGATTCTTTCTTGAAAATTGATGCTGATTTCCTGGGAAACCCTATTCTCCCCCCTTTTAAAGTCTTGCATAGCACACATTTTAAAATCCATTCTAGAAGTAGCTACAAATTGATGTGATAGTAAATGACCCACAGTTTCCGGAATTCATTTATCCTTTCTTTTGAATTGAGAAATAAGATGCTTCCATTGCTGTCCATTCCCAGCAATATCAGAGAAAGGACAGCAGACGGGCTGCCATGCCACCAGCATCTTAACCAAGATTTGTTCCTAGCTCATTGGGTAACCTTGCGTAAGGTGAGCGATGGACTCACTTGACAAAATGAAGACTTTGGTTTATGACCTGTATGTTTTCTACTTAGTTTCTTTAATATGCCTCTCCTTTCCATAATGCAGCACATATTCTATTAGTCTTATGGTGAATTGTTTCCTCATATTAACAATAGCTGTGCCAACCAGAAAGGCAGGTTGATTTAGCCCCTTCTGTTCTTTACAAAAAATGCATATCATTAGTGAACTGTAATTTGTATACCATAAAATCCTTCCATGTAAGGGGTACTAGTCGGTGGCTTCTGGCATAAATATAGACTTATACAATAGCCATCTTCCAGGTTTAGAACATTTCCAACCCTTGTTCTTTGTAAGGACTTGAACATAGCTCACCCAGCGTTCTGTACATGCTGTAGTGACAGATGAAGATTTGAGCTCAAAACCTTTCAGTTGTCTCTTTGATTCCTACTTTGTGTCGCCTCATTCAGAAGCACAGTTGGAACTCTATAGTGCTTGCCTGCTTACTGTGAATGAAAGCTTTTATTATCCATGCCTCCAGACCTTCCCATTGGTTCACTAAGTGCTTGCTTACAGTGTGTTCAAAGATGGGTAGAAAGTGTATGATTTTTTTCAATAGCCTAAAAAAAAAGGAATCTTGGTTTTGAACTATGTCCTCTCATTACTTTGTCAAAGCACACTTAAGCCTCTCAATTTATGAGCAAAAAGTTCTCGAACCTACCATATATCAGGCTCTGGAGGGTCAAGGATGAATCAGATAGACAAAGTTCAGCCAGCTATTGGGGTACTTAGTGGGCGGAGCCAAACAGGGACCAGTGATTAAAACAATAGATAAGCGCTATGAGGAAAGTTAAGCAGGAAGGCACCATAGGACAAAGTAGGGTTTTGTTTTGTTTTTACAATTGTAGAGTTCAAGACGGGTTCATATCTTAATATTTACAATATCTCTATGACATGTAAAGAGCACACATTATCACCATTCATTCCTACTTGATAAGTGAAAACCGAAGGTGCAGAGAGATTGACTAACCCAAAGTCAGACAGTATCAGAGACAGAGAGAGAGGGAGGTTCTGTTCATCTGAACACAAGTGAGGATGCTTTCATGACACTTTTAATGTGGGTGGGGATGGGATGGGCCGGAAAAACTGGGAGAGAGCAAGGGAAAGTGTGACATCGTCCAAAAAGAAACGTACCATTTACCCGAGTTACGTGACTGTAACCCCTCTGTACATCACCTTTATAATAATAACAAAAACAGAAATATGTACACAAATATTATTTTAATTTTTTGGCCATATTGGAGATTGAACTTGGCCTAGGGCGGCAGGTGCTCTACTCCTTGAACCATACCTCCCGCTCCCTTTTCAATTGGTTATTGTCAAGATAGGGTCTCAGTGTATACCTAGGCTATTCTAAGGTAAGCTCCTCCTATTTGTGCTGTGGGGATGACAGACACATCACTGTGCCCAGACATTGAGCTCTCCCACCAACCCTCTCCCACCCCCCCCCATAATGGGGATGACAGTTGCACACCACCCTCTTCAACCATTGGTTCAAAGGAGTCTCAGAAAATTGTATGTCCAGAATGACCCTGAACCTTAACCCCTGATCTCTGTTTCCCAAGTACGTAGGATTACAGGCTTGCAATAGTAACGAAAACTTCCATTGAAGACCAAAGCAAAGGACCAATTACTTATCTCCAGAAACAGGAGTTTATAAAAGGCCAGGGAGGAAAGGGCTGCCCTTGAGCATGTGGGAATTAAATCCCTTCCCTTCCCATCCCAGTCAGTCAACAGGAAGAGAGAGTGGAAGGCTTACGCCTTGGTATCATTCTTGCCAGGACCAAGGCGTGAAGGAAGCGGGCTCCTCCCCCTTCACACGCTCTCCACAGTACTGGGTATGTGGTGATGGAGAAGGCAATGCAGGACTATAGAAGCCCACAGCTCTGAGATTTCAGCTACATGAAGGCCTTTGTGTGTGGCAGAGCTGACATCTTGACTCGGCAACTTACTATGTGATTGGATGTGTCTCAGCTGTTTCTATGTCTCATTTAACTCCACTTCTAAACTCAGCAAGCAACTTTGTCTACAAATGAGTTATAGAATGTATTTATTAGGTAGGTGGTAAGAATTAAATTAGCACATACAAAGGGGCTTTTCTATAGAACACCATATGAGATTACACCAGCATCACAGGCTTCCGCTTTCCCTTCTCTACCTTGCTTTTCCTTCCTTCCTTTCACTTAGTGAGTAAACCATCCTTGAGCCAGGCGCTGTCCTGAGCAAGGAGTCGCTAGTGTGGAGCCAGTCAATGATTTGCTCTGTTCCCAGAGTGCACCTCCCGGGGCTGGGAAGGTGGCTCAGTGGTAGAGCGCTTGCCTCGCATGCCTGAGGCCCTGGGTTAGATTCCTCAGCACCACATAAGCAAAAAGAAAAAAAAAAAATCCAGAGTGCACCTCCCGTGTGAGCATGCAGACCAGCAAATCAACAAAGAAGTGGTGGTAGGCACCATGAAGAAAATAGAATGGGGAACTGGGTTACGGAACCATAGTAGGCATTTTGGTGTGGGAAAATCAATGGAGATGGTGATGATGGTAATGCTGGTGCTGGTGGTAGTGGTAATGGTAGTTGGGAGGATATATGCCAAGAAAGAGAAGTACGGAGGCTCTCACACAGGTGCAAGCTTGGTATTCTCAAGTTCCTCTGGGGCCTGGTAGCGGATGAGGTTGGAGAGGTAAGCAGGAGTTGCAAAGGAGAAGTATGCCATGGTCTGAATTCGCTTCTTAATCTTGCTTCTGTGCGGTCCATTTGGTTGTGAGGACTGAGAAGGCACTCCACCCCGGACTTGTTTGAGAATGAAGTTCTGAGAATGCAGTCATCGCTAAGGGCTGGGAAAATAGGAGAGAGGCTGCCCAGGAAGTGAGCTCTGGAGACAGGCTTTGATAGAAGAGGAAAATGACATATACCAGGAGCTGGAAGCCGAGCCCGCATCAGCAGGAGGGAAGAAACATTTGGCCTCAGAGGTGGCAATGCATAGAAAGTTTCTGGAGGACAGACACAAATAATCAGCCCACCAGCGCTGTGTGTAGGTACTTGGAATTTGATTTCAGCTTCAGGGAACAGAGTCTCAAGGCTGAGACGTAAAGCTAGGCCCTGTCCTCGTCTTCCAGTAAGATGGCAGGAGTACAATGATTGGGCCTAAGATTTCTAGGCTCTGGGACAGATTCTACTATGTCTCTTGATTTCTTTTTTGCATTCTCAGCTGATTCCCAGAATGCACCGGTCACCTTTCTGTAGAGGACCGATCATGCCACTTTCGTACAGTTTGCAGATGTCAGTGTAGGTCCAAATGTGGACAGATCCATGGAACACAAACCAAGTTCTGTCCTTCACTTGGCTCACTGACCTTGTGCAGACTACTTATCTTCTCTACATCAGTCTTTCCTGTTTGTACAATGGACCACAAATGACCTGCTCAAGAGATCACAGTGAGCTCAATCTGCTTTCTCTCTGCCCTCAACCTTCTGTGGCAGTTTACGGTCTGGAAGTTGATTCTGAAGCTTTTGGATAAACTGTGATTGCCGGTGCAAGCAGGGATGCTGACATGCCAGGCAACCCAGCTTCCAAAGAGGTTTCTTCTGGATTAAACCTAGCAAGCAGAATAAGCTCCTCAGTCTGATCTCCTGATCAGATGTGAGGACAGATGTCCAAAAGCAACATACTTATTCTCCAAGGCAACAAGCGGATGCTGATGCTGACAGAGAGAAGAGGCTCAAACTGTTTAAAATAGAAAACAAGATTTAAAAAAAAAATAAAAGCTCAATTTGGCCAGCAAATACTGACCGCTTCTAAACATTAAAAAAAAGACCCCAAAGTGTAGAAGGGCCTATTTCCATCAATTGTACTTCAGATGCATTTGTCTCTCTGGGAAGCCAGGATGAAGGTCCCCAGGAACTGACAGAATGATTCAATTTGTGATCTTCAAAAAGCAAATATTTTATGCATTTCGGTGGAATTATTTTTAGCCTGGTAGCCTCTGTTTGAATATTCGAGTGGATTCTTGCTGCACTAACGGCCTCATCCCAACTCGAGCCCAGTGGGTTGCTGCTGCAGTGAAAATGTTCATGATTAATTCTGTTCATAAACACATTAGGAAGAAAAAGGGGGAGGGAGGGAGGGAGCTCTGGTGTATATTGGCATTTTAAATGCTGTGACTTTGATTCAATTTAATTATTTCTTCTCTAATGCTTTAAATTGAAGGGTGTCAAAAGCAGGACTTGCTTCGCATACACTTAATTGTTTTCTCTTGGCTAAAGAAACAAAGGGCTGTAAAGCAGAAGCCGGGTGAGGACAGAGGGAGGGGAAGGAGGAGGAGGAGAAGGAAGAGGGGGAAGAGGAGGGGGAGAAGAGGAAGGGAAGAGGAGAGAAGGAAGAGGAGGAAGAAGAAAAGGAGGAGGAGGAAGAAGAGGAGGAGGAGGAGGATGGTGTCCCTGTCATTCGGGCCTGGGTAGCTACAGCCATGGGTTGTTCTAGGCTTGTTATGATCACATCTGCTATGCTCTTCCTCAATGCCTTGTTTTTTTTTCATTATTATACATAGGACAAATAATTGCTAGTCCCAAAGTGTTACGTGGTACAAGTGTGGCAACAATATTGAGAGACTGTCACCCACCCAGAGCCGTTAAGTCTTCCACACTCCAGAATCTTGAAGAAGCCATCTTGGTTTGGTGATTTCACAGATTACCACTGTCCATTACCATGAAGGGAAAAAATGAACCACTTAACTCTCCGCCAGCTGCCTCTCAGAACTGCTGTGAGGACTGAAAATCAAAATAAGGCAACAGATGAACAAAACAGCCAAGCTAAACAGCCATGTAAATAGGTTAGGGTAGAGTACGGCATGATGGCTCATGCGTATAATCACAGCCATTCAGGAGCTGGAGAGCAGGAGGATCATGGTTCAAGGCCAGCTCAGGGGGAAAAAAAAGAAAAGAAAAAAGAGCTGGGTGTTGGTAGCTCATGCCTGCAATCCTAGCTACTCAGGAGGCTGAGATCTGAGGATGGCCATTCAAAGCTAGCCTGGGCAGGAAAGTCCATGAGACTCTGATCTCCAATGAAGCACCAGAAAGCCAGAAATGGTGCTGTGGCTCAAAGTGGTAGAGCACTAGCTTTGAGCAAAAAGACAGTGCCCAGGGCCAGAGTTCAAGGCCCACCACCGACAAAACAAAACAAAGTAAGCAACAGTTAACCACAACAAGTTGAGGGTGCTAACCTGTGCTTTGGGTCCAGCTCCACAGAGGCACAAGCTGCCCCAGCACGAGACCGCGTGCATTCAGGGTGGTCTACACATTTTTCTAATTTGGAGAGGGGAAGGGAAATAACAAAATGCTTCAATAGGGATACAGGTTGACCCATCGTAACAATGGGTACAAGACACTATGATGAGAACAAACTTTACAACTTGGGGGACGGGGAGGGAGAAGTTGGGGGAGGTGGGGAGGGAAGAGATGATAGGGAAAAAACAAAGGAGGAGGTAACAATGCTCAATAGGAAATGGACTCATTACCTTTCTCATGTAACCATAACCCCTTGGTACAGTATTTTTACAATAAAAAAACATAAAAAAGAGCGAGATCGTAGCCGAACAAAGAAATCACTAGATCAGAAAAAGACTGGAGGTATGGCTTTTGTGGTAGAACCACTTCTTAGAAAGCATAAGGCTTTGAGTTCAACTCCTTGAAAAAAGCGGAGGAAGAGAAGGAGGAGGGGAGTAGTGGAGGAGGAGGACTTAGCCTCTAGAGAAATGAAATGCTGAGATTCTGTAATTCTTGGCCATAAAGCATAGCTCTGGCAATTAAAGACTAGACAAAAACACCCAAAGAAGGTGGGGACCAGACATGGTCTGCTTCCGGTACTATTTCTTAACACCAAATAGTTGTGAAATGCTCTAAGCAAACCAGGGCAGCTAGTAGCTGTGGGGGTCACTGTGCTGGGGGAGACATCTTCCTAATGCTGCATTCTCTTAACGGTGATAACTAAATGTCTACTAAAAGCACTGGTAGTTGGTGATGTTGAAGCCATAGCATCTGCATCTAGGAGCATCCTGAACATGTTGTATCACCTCGTTAGAAAGAATATTATACTTTTTATTGTTTTAAATTTCTTATGATCTTTAAGTAGTTGTACCAAGAAGTTCCCATTCTCCAAAACAGTGTATGAATACAAAGTGTCTGATAACATTGTCACCCATACCTCCAAATATTATTCTTGCATACATGAGGAGAAGAGATATACATGTCTAGGAAGTCGTTATCTGATTGGTCAAATGAATTTTTCCACCATCTTCTGGTCTCCAGAGTGTAGAATGGCATAACTCCATGCCCAGAGTTGAGACTTTTCACGATCCTAGTGTGTGGGGAAGACACGCAACTTTGCCCATAACTAGATCTACACAAAGTGCCAAGGCCACAGAGTCCTCGTGAAGCAAGTCCTCGGGCTCTGCAAGGGTAGCACAAAAGTCTTTGCACCGTCCCAAGGAACCAGCTTCATCCAGTTCTCCCAGGAGGGTTTCTCTGGATTGCTTTCGTTGTTTTCTACTTCTGAATAACCTTTTCAAATCTCGCTGCTCCACTGTAATATTTGAAGTGAATTCTGCATGTGCCTGACATAAGGAAACATTAGGAAACCAAGAGTAGGCAGGACTCTGGGCTACAGCACGTCACCAGATGCTTATTTCTGCTGCCTAATTTAACAGGAGTTCCCATGGGTCATTTCCCGGAACCCGTGCAATTTGGGGGTGGAGGTATGTGCTTCAGTTCCTGGCATTTACCTCAGAACTTCCCTCTGACTGGGTTCATCCATTCAGGCTACTATTGAGCCTACAGGTTTCTCCATTGGCCAGACCACTCTTGCCCCAAGTCACAACCACATATTCATATGGTGACTGTGAGCATTGGGTTGTGACTATTTGGGCTTGCCTGCTTTTGTAGACCATGGGAGGCTAAGCAGAGACACTGTCATATTGATTTTGCATCTTGCAGAAGAACCCATAGCTCATGTCACACACACTCCTGGTCACAAAAAGAAGAAAGCATAATGATAGTAAAGTTCTTACATAAAAGGTACTGAAAGTAAGATACAGGAATATGCATTCTTGTGCCTTTTATTCATTTCATATTGATGGCAGTACCAATTGGCACCAAGAAGGAACAACTAGGATTTCCCTCTTAATTATATTCTCTTCTCCCTTAAATTTCTGCTTTATCGACGGTCTCCATAGTTTACCTTTTCTGGAATGTCATAAAGGCTTTCTGTTTTAAATGGCCTGATTCAAGCAAATTACCAGGAGTTTTGGAGCTCACCTATTCAAATATAAATAGAAAGTGAATACAAGTTCATCTTGGTGTGTTTAATGACCCAGGCTAACTCTTTCTACACAGAGAACAATAAAATGGAAGTTTCTGGAGTTATTAGTGAATTTTTCACATGGCTAAAATGTCCAGATTATACACAATAATGGGGCTAGGAAGGTTGAAGAGATGGTGGGGAAGGGATTGATGGGTGGGGAAGAATGATAGCGTGATCAAGATATACTGGACACGTGACTAGACCTGTCAAATTAAAACTCCCTTGTATAATTATTTGAAGATAATAATAAATGCTCATATTATTCTGTTTATGCAATAAATAATGCATATTATAGGCTCTACAGAAAACGAAGTGCCTTCTAATTCTTTCTTCCCTCCCTTCCTCCCTCTCTTTGTTCCTTCCCTTATTTTTCTTCTTACCTTCTCTTACTTCTGTCTTACTCTTTCCTTTTTTCCAATCATTCTTTTTGCTAGAGGCTTTATCCATATGCTTCGTGTTTTTTCCTTTCTAATAGAGAGTACAATTTTTTTTTTGGTTGGTTGCGGAGCCTAAACTCTGGGCTTGGGCGCTGTCCCTTGGCTCTTCAGCTCAAAACAAGCACTCTACCGCTTGAGCCACAGTGCCACTTCTGGCTTTTTCTGCTTATATGGAGCTGAGGAATCGAACCCAGGGCCTCATGCATGCAAAGCAAGCACTCTACCACTGAGCCACCTTCCCAGCCCAGAGAGTACATTTTTTAAGTAGCCTTTCTAGATATTTGAAACATGCAGAAAAAGGCAAAAATCAAAAGGTAGGGATTAGAAACCACCAATGGGACGGTAGTCTTAAGTAAGAAGCCAAAGCGTGTCTTTTTTTTTTTTTTTAAGAGTCAACTATGAATAATTCTGCTTCATGCCTATTCTTCCTGGTTCTCTCTACTTTAAGAAAAAGAAGTTTGATAGGTTGGGGATTTTTTTCCTCTGCTAATATTTGAGTCTTAATCACATTTAATTACTGGTGAGAGTATTAGATAATTCATGGAAATTAAAATTCTTTGTTTCTCCAAGATGGTCTCATAATTACATGGTACTTTGCTGGATATACAAGCAGAGCTCTGATTTTCCATCTACTTTAGTCCCATTGCAGGGGTGGGGGTGGGGTGTGGAGTGGTGCTGTGGAAACAACTCCAGTCAGTCATGTTTTAAAGCAGAAAATTAAATATATCACTTACATCCCATACTCAGGGTGGTTCACCAAGGTGATTCTGAGTGTGAACACTCAGGACCAAGCTGACAGTGGCTCAGTCCCTGGTGTATGGTTTGATGGTCACAGTGTAAGGAGTCCTCAAGTTTCATGCTTCCATTGGTGCAAGCGAAGTCACCGGAACATATTTGATGATGTTGGGGTAGGAACTGTAAACATCCCCCAGAGAATGCCAGGAAGATACTTGCGAACGCTCATACTACCATACTACCTCCCAGGTAAGGGGCCTGAGGCTCAGGGAGGCTAAGACACTGGCACTTAGTCACATGGGTAAATAGAAGGCTGGGTCTTCTGACCTTGCTATTGGGAATTACTGACCGGATGTTCTGATCTGCACTTACTGAATTCCTCCTCCCTTCTGGGAGCTGGGGGGGGGGGGGAACAACAGTATCTGGTTCTTACTCCTTTTTATCTCCATCTTCAAGCCTTGTATTCTCTTAGATCTTCTAAGGTGCACAAGGGGTCATGCGGGTTATTGGCTTAATGGCTGACGCTAAATATGACTCCACAGTTATATAACCTGGTAAGCAGCTGTCTAGTCTAATTTCAGAGAGCTGAAAAGATACCGGGCTCACACACTCTCACTCTGCTCCTTGATGTCTTAAGCTCCTCTTAATAGCTAGTAGTTTTAATAGCGCTCATTAATTGAGGTGCTGATGTGTCAGGAATTGTGCTAAATACATTCCTTTTAGGAGCCGGAGTCTACAAGGTGAAGAGCATTAGCACCCCTCCTTTAACTGGTGGTTGCATGCTTCATTAACTTCCCAAAGCCATGGAGGGAGGGAATGCTGTTCTTTTGACCAGCAAATCTCTGTTCCATTGGTTACCAAATAGGAGACAAGATAATTCCCTTAGCACAGCATGTACAATTGGCAGGCAGACACCCTGGGATAGGGACAAGGCCTTTCTAACACGTAAGTGAAGTTGTCTAAGGACAGTCCACTTGTAGAACAGGAGCAACTGTGACACAGGGGGAAACGGGAGGGATACTTTGGGAGAGGAACAGAAACAAGACGTTCTGTTTGTTCATTTCTTAACAAAGTAACGACGCCCCACACATGCACGGCAGAGGTGGCGGAAATGGACTGTTTCTCAGTACACCGAGGCCCCAAAGTACAGGGTCAAAATGTGGGCAGTGTTGGTAGTACCTAAGAATTATAAACAGATGCTCTATCTATGTGTGTCCCTGGGTTTCTGGTGACCCCAGGAACTCCTTGAAATGTATGTAAGTCATGTATTGTTATTATTATTATTATTCTATTTGTGCAAAGTGGGTTCGCTGCAATATTTCCACACATGTATCCGATCTAACCCATCATTCTCCCTTATCTCCTCCCCTTTTCCACTCAACCTCCACGTCCCCTCAACAACTTGGAATTCAGTTATGTTTTTATTTTGTCCATCCATATTGTCTTCTCTCTGTATCTGTATCGAAAATGTCCCCTATTAAGGACCCCAGTTGTCACCCATGTGGGGCTCACGCCACCCACACATGACCTCATGTTCCCAATCACATGGACCATTACCACCAATCACATCTCTGTTTTTAAATGAGGTGGTGGTGGGGGGATCATAGATCAATAATGAAATTTAGGGGGATATCCTGGAAGAGGAGCTCCCACACCAATCCTCGGGCCACAGCACTGCTGTCCTTAGCTTCCCTGAAGAGGTGATGAGGGGCTGGGAAGGGGGACCGATTCTGATCCGCGAAAGCCCCGGAATTGGAAATCTCTGACTCTCTGAGCTCTGAAGTGACATATTTATTAAATAATCACAGCATCCTAAAAGCCAGATGAGTGTGTGCTTCTGGAGGAGAGAACAGAATCTCACAGCTTCTTAAAAGTCTCTCCATCCTGAAGATCTTTACTAGCCATACAACGGACAAGGGTCTCATATCTAAAATATACTTGGAACTCAAAACATTAAACCCCCCAACAACAAATCCTCAAAGAAACAACTGCCCAATAAATAAGTGGG
>NW_012267226.1:15201769-15249563 GCF_000151885.1 Dipodomys ordii
GGCTGCAATGCTTGGTAAGAAATGTACGCATTATCCTGCCCATGTAATTGTAACTCCTCTGTACAGCATGTTCACAAATAAAATAAAATAAAATTAAAAAAAAAAGTCTCTCCATCCTTCCCCACAGGTCTCTCCTCGTTCCTTTACTCCCTGGTGCTACTCCGGGTACAAAGCCACAGCTCGGGAATTCTTATGTCAGGATCTATTTTTCTATAAGAACTTGGGATCAGTAGTTTGGACATAGATACAACAATAACAAGAACAAACATTTCTCATCTAGAATATGTTCTTCCATTTTATGTCTTTCACACACACTTTCTTGCACTCAAGGGTATTTATCTCCCCTCTGAATGTCTTTATATTTTTTTAAAAAGTGTTTTTTTTTAATCTTTAAGTAGTTGTACAAAGGAGTTTGCCAGTTTATGAATCCGACATGTCTTCATCAAGATCCCTTTCTCAGATATTCTCACCCATCCTCCCAAACCACCTTTTCCCTCACTTTTCTTAATTTTGTAGGATATATACTGATTTTTTTTACTGCATTCTCCTCCCTGCTTTTACATTTTATTTTAGATAATCCACGAGTTGGAAAACTGAAGATAAAATATTTAGGCAATACATTAGTATTCATGAAAGAGCTCTTTTGGTTTCTCATTACTAAATATAGTTTCTGTGAAAAATCTTACATCATGCTCCCTAAAGGTAGAATTATTTCGAAAGTAAAATGAGTGGAAAGAAAGAACTAAGAGAGAAAAGTCTCTCTGTGCTGGCTTGCATACTATCATTTCCTCCTCAACCTTGGTCTCATATGCCTTCTAAATGTATGAGGCTTAAGGATAAATGGCTTGAAAAGCAAGGTACTTGATCTCTTCAGGCTCAAAGGATTTCATAGGAAATTGATGTGTGCTAAAGCAATTGTGGAATTCTCTTTGTTAGCTTAACTTCGTGGAAGTGTGACGTCCATGTGACTTCTGGACCTTGGCACTGGGGACAGGTCTTGTCCATCTGACTGACATGGGTCCATGATTGATGAGCGGGACGACGTAGTAACTGGACTTCTAGGCTCCAGTCTCTTTATCCTCTAGGGTGGAGAGGAGGGATGTGGAGGGCTTTGAAGGCAATTTCCAGTTCTATTAGTCTGCAATTTTTGATTCCCATCAATTACAAATACAGTTGAATCCCTGGCCTATTGAGTGAGGAAAAGCAATCACTGCTTTTTGGATGTAACTAGATCTCCTACTTACAACTCTGCTGAGATGAGAATAGATTTGTTAAGAGCAGCAGGGAAATTCTTATTGTGTAGCTCGGTCTGAGGAGCCAGTGGAACCAGAGGGGGTCTTCTTCGTAGGGATGAGGTGTCTCTTAATAAAGATTGCAGATCTGGCTGCTTGGACTAGTGACAAATGAGAGTCATAGCCAGGGCTCAGGAGAATTGGAAAAGGAGAAGGAGACCAATTCAGCCTGGGCGCTCTGCCAGGAGCATGTGAGAGCTGGGAGGGGAAAAAAAATCAACCCCAAATTACCTCAGCATTGAAGAATAGCTAGGTGCCCAGTACCCAGGCAGCCGTGGGGTTTTTCTCAAAAGACATACTCTTCAGAAAGGACTCTTAACGGTTTAAGCCGAATTTCGATTATACCCTTTGGGATATTTACTTTATTTTCTCAGTTTGTCATCCAGTGAGGTCTCTTCACGGACACACCATCATCTATTGAACTAATAATGAAACTGCTTTCTCCTTGTGCACCCTAGTTGTGCCATGAATTTTGTGGGTACTCTAACCTGAGCAGTCTCTCCACAGAGGAAAGATAGGGAAGGAGGGAAGAAGAGAAGGAGGGAAGGAGGTAAGCAAGGAAGGAGGGAGGGAGGAAGACAGGGAGGGAGGGGGAGAGAAGGAGGGAAGAAAACTAGAGACACTCTGTTTACTTCAGAGAAGACTCACCTTGACCTTCTACTCTTGGTTTCTCCAGTGTTCCAAGGTACTTGTGAAAGGCTTAAAAACACTGGTATTAAGGGTTTGTAGCTCTATGGTTCTGTCAGTCTTAGCTTTCTTCCTCATTCTCTGGATAACCACAGGCATGCCACTCAGCCTTGGTAGGATGATGGAGAGGCTTACCCGGGCAGGTGAGTATATGTAAAGCACAAAGGGCGGACACACAAGGCTGAGCCCCAAATGACAGCAACACATTGGGAATTAAGGAAAAGTGTCATGGTGCATGCTTCTGCAAATGGTATTTCCTCTCCCCTGTGGACCTTCCTATTTCTGGACTGATAGTTACCAAGTAATTATTAGAAAATCAACATACTCTCACCGAAGAATCACAGTATTTTGTCTTCGAGGAGAAGTTTTTAGTCCAACAACAAGAAGACCAACAAACCCTGGCTTCTACTATATAAAATTTACACCTGGCAAATGTTTCCGTAGTTTTAAGCAAGTTTGCAAACAATTTCTCTGTCATTTTGCTTCCTGCTCTAGCACACTGCCATGATGAATGGAGTGATTATCTTGAACGTCGCCATGGACAGCTAATTTCCACCTTGGCAGAGTGGGTCTCACGCCTTCATTCACAAAATGTCTCAACAGATACTCAGGCTACCAGTATAAAGTTCTCACGGCTCCGCCACTCTGGAGTTGCCTAGGTAAGGTATCTCAGTTTCCTTTTTAACGTAATTCATTAAGACTCCAGGTAGTTCCATTGTATGGTGGACAGAACCTGAAGATAATCCTAGCTTCACTCTTCCACTAAATAAGTGGCCCAATTACAATAAAGCTCATTCTTATTTACTGAATAGGCTATCATATCAACTTCCTAGCATTTTTGAGGTTTATTTTTTTTAAACAACTATTTTTTAAAAAGGCTGTTTTATGAACAATGTTTATTAATTGCAATTTCCCGGGCCACAGTGATAGCTGTCAGCTATGCTTGATTTCTCAACACTATTGCTAATTAATATCTACAATAAATTTCTAGGTGAATCTCTAGATTCCCAGGATTTATGCTGCCTCACCATTCTAGGTGGAATCGATTAAGATGAAGAAACAACTTGGAAATCAGCTCTCTCCTTGGCTATTACATCTACCTACTTTAGACCAAAATGAGCCGTGAAGGGCTTAGAAAGTGAATGGAGTACAAGGGTGTAGCTTCACAGGTGGTCTTGGCTTTGCTGTTGTGGGTTTCTAACATCTTGGAATGAGCCAAACTACCAGCTTTAGGCAAGTGCTTAAAGGGAATGTGGCTGTCTTGATACCCATGTTTCATCGCCTATGCTTGATCTCCTCTGATTCTATTTAGGACTCAACATCTAAGTATAGAAATATAAGAACGTTGACTTGGGTGATAGAGTTATACCACAGTCCCAAAAGGAAACTATAAGTGATTCTGATCTATCTATCTACCTAGCTAGCTAGCTCACAGCATAGCAAGTGCATACTTCAAAAGCCAATGGGAAGAAGGTCAAGGTGAATTTGAAATTGCACCTCTGGATTGTTGCTTTCTGGATTTCTACCTTTTCCAGGGGATTTTGTCCCCTCCCGTGAGTACTGACTCGCCTAAATTATCATATTCTCCAAGACAAGGAGAAATGCAGGTCTGTGCTATACACCAGGCCTGAAATTATAGCATGCACACATCTGTGACCTTGGCTAGTCTTAGTTCTATCAAAACTTTGTCTGCTTTATGACTATATCCCCTGGGGCCAGGCATTTGTTAGCTATGCTAACAAATACGGAGCAACAAATACATGTACACCTTTGATTACTGCAGAGCACATCGGCCCTCGGTAAAGGATAAACAGATACGTGTATGACCTGCCCCTTAGGCTGTGTGACTAAGATGAGGAGGTTGATTCATGAAGGGGCAAGGGCTGAGGGGCCAGCAGCTATGCTGAGCAGATCAAGACCAAGTTTCTCCAAGGCATTCGTGTTGTCAATATTTTTGAAATCAACTTGGACGTGGTCAGAACCTCTTTTCATGTCACTCGTCAAATTTGTTTTGTGTTAGACATGGCTCTAAATCAATTTTCCTTTTCCACACAGACGACTCACCACATTATATAATCAGAAGTTGAGAAGCCACAACACTCACAAATGATCTGTCCCTGTTTTTCCAACAGAAACAGTCTTCACACAGTAAGGGAACTTCCTAGCCAGTCCTGTGCTTCTTTTCTGAAATACAGAGAGAATGGAAGTACCTTGGACAAATTGGGGTACCACTGAAACAGCATCTGAATGCTCCCTCTTCGTAGACCCTGAATTGCCTGCATTGCTTTTACTCCATTCCTCTGGGAAGAATGGTATTATTTTGTGTATAATTGCAAATCCTTGAGTATCTGCAAACAGAACGATCCTAATCTTTGCTTGAAAGGTAAGAGAGAAAATAGGAGTGTACTTAGAGACCTGAGCAAGGTAGACAGGCTTACTTTGGTTGAAAATCCTGGGGCATTGACTTAGCTTGGACTTTCTCCGCACAGCCTGGTAGAGGTTTGTGTGCAGATACTTAAGAGGCAAAAGTGGAGAAGGAGAAAGGGCGGGGGTTGTGAATGTTAAATTGACTCCATTATGCTCTATCTATCCTGGATGATCTTTCAAGAAACCTACCACCTCCCAAGGAATGGAAGGGGGTACCAAGCAACTGCTGGCTACTGTCTCCTGCATCTCCACACTTCCAGGGGGCCTCTCTGGGGCAGGTTGTATGGATGAGAGTCCCAGAGTAGGCGCTGTCAGATGGAGCCTCACAGAGCTCATGAAAGACTGCCTAGAGACAGTTGCTATGTAGGGGTGGGAGGGAGGGGTGGAGAACACAGGCAGTTGTGCACAGGGTGACAACTCAGGGACACTCCCAGTGGGTGAGCAAGGCCCTGGTGATGCACAAGGGCCTCCAGCCAGAGATGGCCCAGACATACAGCCTGCTCGACTTCCCACAAAGTCCAATTTGTTCCAACAGCCTTGCTCTTTTTAGCATTCGAACTGGCCCAGCTTACAGAGGAGGCGATTTGGCATTGCTCACTAAGATGCTGACTCCCTGCCTCTAAGGTCTCCTTAGAAACCATCTCAGGGTCTTCGAATGAGCAGACCTGGATTCCCCATGCTCCTGGGAGACGGGTGCTAAATGAGACAAGGTAAAATAGAAATCAAAGGCTCTGTTTCAAGAGGCACTAGACCAGATATAACCTACCAAAAGCTTTAGTGTTTGTGGATTATTCTCTCCTAGAGAGAATAAATCATCCTGTTGTCTACTTGGTTATATCTTCTACCTACCAAAATTAATGTTGAAAACAAAAACACATCTAGTCTTTGGAATCAATTTCTGGTCAATAATACTGAAAGTAAAATGAATTTATCTCATAGGCAGATAACTAGGAAAAAATTACTGTTGTCAAATAACCTCCAGTCCATATATTTTTAATCACCTAATGGTAGATTAGTGGGCTCTTGAGTGCAGAATATCGAATTTGGTGAGCAGGCATCTTTCTCTAGCAAGTTCTACACTCCCTCTCCCAAATAAAATTTTGTTTCGGATCATCTTCCTTTGAAGAAAAAAGTGAAGGCCATTTCCAGCCAGTGGGAGGAAAATTACTTCCTTGAAACAACTCAGTCAAAGTAGTCTGATGTCAGAGGAAGTGGTACGAATGCTAATGGATAGATGCATTTTTGTTTCATGAGCTACCTAGGGTTTCCTCAAGGTAGGTGTGCTCTGGTCCCCACCAAGTCAGAGCAGATTTGTTTTTTGTCCTAGTTAAGAGCTGATATTCTGGTTTCCCCTTGGCCTTTGTAAATAGTTCATGATTTTCCAAGGTATTTCGTAGTTAGCTAGCGTTCTGTCAACTTCCTTATGAACAAGACCTGGCCATGTTTACTGGGCACTGATAGTTCTTAAAAGCAAGCACCAACAAAACAATATTGGGAAGATCATAGGCAGAGAAAGGGGAACACTTATGGAGAGGCCACCGTTATTCACCAATTATCCAGTTTAAAATTCAGTTTTATCTTTAAAGCAAGAATGCACATGAGTGCCAAAATAGACTTGCTTCTTTGCAAGAATGCAACAATACCATGTTGCTCACATATACTTCAGGGCTGGGCTAAGTCCTGGGTTGATACGAACGGACTTAATTCTTAAGAGTAATCTTGCCAGGTAAAGCTTGTTTGTCATTGTCCTTTCCATGACTTGACTTAAAGCCTGCTTGTTTTTGCTTTTTCTAATTGTTTGACTCTAGGTCTTTCTTATTCCAAAGCTCAAACTTTTCCTACAAGTTTTCCTTTTTTCTTTTTTCAAAGAAATTTAAATAAGGACCAAAGGACAAAGCAGCTGTTTTCAGAATTACTACTTTTTTAGGTCTATGTACAGTTTTGGTTTAACCAAATGAAAAACACATTTCCCCCAGGAAAAAAATTCCCTTTAATTTAAAAAAATCTATATAACTTGCGAGGAATGCAATCCATAGATTCCAAATCTGTTTACCTTCATGTGAAAATAGCACCTAGCACAAAACTGCTTGGGGTTGGAAATGTCTTTTATGTTTTTGAATTATAGCATTTCCCCCTGCTTCATCCCAAACTTCTTGCTAATCAAGAGTGATTATAAGTCCAAAAGATGTGGACCTGATTCAAAATTGCCACCTGCTTGTGATTTCATTGTTACCCTTTATGTATTTGCTGTATCCAAAACACAAGGATACCAAGGAGCCAAACTAAGGGGTTGGTCTCCCTCCTTAGATTTCTCCTTGGTTTTTCTCCCTTCTCACTGATAATAACACATGTTCATGGAATCAAATCCCATGTCTAGAAAGGAGCTAGAAAGAGCTTTCCAGGGTCAAAGTTTAAAGGCATTAGTATTCCATACATACATATGGAATATATAATGGTGTATATAAGGAATATATATGGAATAGATATGAGGTGTGTGTATATCCACATATGTGCATCTATGACATATAAATATACTTATGCATGTCTGGAGTTTTAAAGATACTAAGGGTCAACAGTAAAGATACATCTATATATTAGCTATGCAGGTAAGTAAGCAACATGGTCACTGCATGATGAGTATCCTGGCATCACAAGCTCAGAATGTTCTAGGGCCCAGAGGAAGATCATTGACCTTGACCTGCTGGAAGGTGTGGGGAGGGGGCTTCCTAAAGGATGTAACACCTTAAAGGATAAATGGGATCCACTGGCTGGAGAAACAGGGGATGAGGAAGAGAGATTGAGGGGAAATTATTTCAGAAAGAGGACAGGACATGTGTGTGTATGAGAAAGAGAGAGACAGAGACAGAGAGAGAAAGAGAAAGAGAGGCAGAGAGAGGAAAAAGAGAAGAGAGAGGAAAGAGAGAGGAGGAAGAGAGAGAGGAGGAAGGGAGGGGAAGAGAAATTGAGAAATGGAAAGAGAGAGAGACAGAAACAGAGAACCAGCCTAGTTACAGGGCTGGTTGGCCAAAACTCTCCCAAGAAGCCTGGCAGAATCATCATCACTTCCTGCCAGTGTTAAGACTCTGCCCCACCACGGCGTCTTCTCTCCAGGGCCTGCTACCACAGATGAAGAAGCGCTGCAAAGCTTGATAATTACCTGTGGACTGTCTTATGGGGCCACAGCAGAGCCAGACCTTGCAGCACGTCCCTTACATGGTTGAAATGGACTCAGAATATGTTTTCAGAATCAGGAGGGAGTCTGAAGGAGGGATGTGTGAAGTAGTAGAGGAGGAACATTTTAGCTCTCTTGGTTTTTCTGGAAGGCATATATTTGGGGTTTAGGGGGAAAACATGATCTCTCAGGAGCAGGCTGGGTCTCACAGTGGAGCCCCATGTATCCCTCTGCCACTGTCTGATAGACTGGCTTGGAGAATGAGAGGTGACTGCCCCTCACTTGCCAGCCCAGGTAGGCTGGAGGGTAGAGGCCCGGACCTCTCCCGTGGGCACTGGGACTTAGGATGTCCACACAAGTTCCATCTCCCGCATACAAATGCAACTGAGCCAAACAAATCTACAGCGCAAACAGAAGGAAGCCTGCCAATGACAAAAGCAAATATTTGCTCTTTTATGTAAAAGAGAATCTTGCATGTTTAGCCAATTGGCCCAGGTTTCCCTTCAGTGGAACCTGATATTTTACTTTGACGTGTTGCCCAACGCCACATGATAAAGAAGCACGCAAGGAGACAAGTCCCAAGAACAATCTTAGAGTATCTGACATCTACCAGCCATGCTCCTTTCGATTGCCACAATACCGCGGGGTACTTTAGCTCCCCATTTTAAAGAAACTGAGGAACAGAGAGGTTAAGTAACTTGTTCTAGACTGTAACCAGCACAGGCAAGCAAGATCCAGAGTTTGTCTGATTTCTTTTCTTTTGCCGGTCATGGGGCTTGAACTCTGGGCCTGGGCACTGTCCCTGAGCTCTTTAGCTCAAGGCTAGTGCTCTACCAGCCCATGGCTTTTTGTTGTATTAAACAGCCTGAAAAAGGGGCAAAGGAAGTTTGGGGGTCACATGAAGCCAAGTACTTGAGGCTCAACAGTCAGTTTGGGAAGACTTATTCTTGGCTTCTGCTGCCACACTCATCAAGAAAGCACGGGAAATTAGCTAGATGGCTTAAGTTTTACAAGAAAAAGAAACCAAAGTACTCTCTAATGAGGAAAACTCTTGATTTGAACAACACATGCCTTACAATAAATAGCATCAACATCCTGAAAATGGTCGCAGCTGATGACCTACTTATTTCAAGGAACTTTGGCTCCAAGGTTCAGTATTACAGAAGCTGACAGTCCTGCGCGCTTGTTACAGTGTTGCATCTGTGTAAGGAAGAGCTGGCCTTTTGAGTCCTCCACATAATTGAGTGGCCCAAGCTCTAGGGGCGATGAAGGCCAAGGCCTTCGGCAGACACACAAGCCTAAGCCTAATAGAATGGGCTGGGTATGTGCCCCATGATGGAGCGCTTGCAGGCTGGGCCAAACTATGTGGGGAATTTGGTCAATCCAAGGACAAAAGATGGGCTCAACTACGTGAACAACAGTGAGCCATCAATTTAGTTAAAACAGCTGCTCCTAAAGCCTCTCATTAAAAACAATACCCAAGACAGAATTGGAATGGGAGCCTCCAGAATGATCTAGGACCTTCAGGCCAGCTCTTGTCCACTGCCCAGCATCTGCCAATAACCTCAGGGGCCTGCTTTCTGTTCACTTGGAGCCCTGGCCTTGGAATTCACTCTTTCCGTCCTGGCAAAGTCTGCCCAGTGGAGGTAGAACTGTGTGCAGGCTTAGCTGGCTGGAATTCTAGTCAGATAGATGTCTGGGACAGCAGCTCATTTAAGTCAGTCTATTTGTTTATGTGTTGGGCCTATAATGTTTTTGTTACTAGGCTTTTCTTTTTTTCGTGATGATTATGGTAGAAAGGGCAAATTCTTTCTTCTCTTTGATCCTACTTTCAGCCAAGTGGCCTTGGTTACTCATGGAAGGGTATATTCTTCACCATGCATCTTAAAATAACATTTGTTTTTACATTCCTCGAAACAAATCTAGCAGAGATGCTAATTGGTATTACATCAAATTATAGTTTGATTTCAGCAAAAGTTGACCGTGTTTGAGTCGTCCCAGGCCAAGAGAATAAAGCATCTTTCCATTCAATCAGAATTATAAAAAAAAATCCTTGAATAGAACATTTAAGTCTTTGTGCTATATTTTGGATCTATAAAGTATTCTTTATTTTATTTCACAAACTTCATAGCATTTTTTTGCTATGATGAATGCAATCAAACTTCTGATTATATTCTGTAGTTACATTTTTCTTGTTAAAAGAAATGCTATTGACTTTTTTTTTGTAAGTTGAGGTATCCCAAAACCTTGTTTTTCTTCTTCTCTCTCTCTTACTAGGTAGGGGCCAGATTTTATAAACAGAATCTCATTTCTACCAGCTCCAATAAAAATGGGCTCTATTTTATTTGAAGACGGATCTTCACGAGTGTGGTGGGGTAGAGAGGAGAGGAAACCATTAGATACGGCTGCTGGGTATGTAAGCCGGTGCAGCCATGATGAAACAACGTGGAGTTTCTCAAAAAGTTAACCTGGACCACCAGGCAGTCCTACCGGTGATCCAGGTATCTCTGGATATATGTGTGAGTATACGTCCAAAGGATATAAAACCAGTCCCTTGAAGAGCAATCAGCACAGCCATGTCTATCTACACTACTATTCACATTAGCAACCAATGGAATGAATGGATAAAGAAATAGTGGTACCTAGTATATATGCAAATTGGGAGTACTTATGAGTCTGAAGAAGGAAGGAAACCCTGCCCTTTGAAAGAACACGGCTGATGCCTGGGGACAGTATGCTAAGTGAAATGAGCAGGAAAAGGGAATCCTATGTGTGTACAACCTAAAAAAGCTGGACTCAGAAACCAAGTGGAAAAGGCAGTTACAAGGGTTAGGATCAGGGGAAATGGGGAGGATTGTTCAAATGATTTACACTTTCAGTTCTAACATGAATACATTCCGGAGGCCACATATATAGAATGCTTACTACAGCTAGTAATCTCATATTTACACTGCAAGAGAAGACCTTAAACATCTACACCCCACCAAGAACAGAAAAACAAGATGGAAAAGGTAACTGGAAAGTGATGGGTTGAACGTTAATTTGCTAAGTTATAGAAGCAATATATACCATCTATACATCAATTAACACATATTATATATGTGGACTCTATGCAATTTTTATTTGTCAATGATATCTCAAGAAAGTTTATTTTAAAAGAGAAAGATTGGCTCTATTTGCCTCGATGATGGGAATTTCTTAAACACCTAAAGCCATTTGTTTCTCCCAAGGCTTATATTGTCACCACTGAGATTTGTCACTGAAAATGTAACAATCTGGAAAGAAAAGTACAAGGCCGCTGGACAGAGGCAATACAGTTGCTCTTCAGCCAGGGGACATACACATACTTGAGTATAAAGCAAAAAGCCGGGCTGGAAAGGTGGCTCAGTGGTAGAGTGCTTGCCTTGCATGCATGAGGCCCTAGGTTTAAGCAGAAAGAGCCAGAAGTGGCACTATGGCTCTAGTGGTAGAGTGCTAGCCTTGAGCTGAAGAGCTGAGGGACAGTGGCCAGACCCAGAGTTCAGGTCCCACGACCACTACCACCACCAAAAACAAAAAGCAAAAAGCCACCCAGGGATCCAGGGCTCAGTGAATCAAGAATGTAATACCTAGTATCTACCTACCTCCTTGCTTCTAAAATTACAAAATTTCCAGAAAGTCTCCACTGCAAGCACAAGAAGCAAAGAAAAGCAAGCTGTCAACAATGGCTCAAGTGAGTGGCAAACACTGTAGAAATCAAGATGGAACCCTTCTCCCCTCCATCTCTTCCCAAGGGAAGAGTTTCTACAGACCTTGGAGGAGTCTTTTCTTTCAAGGTGTGATCAAAGTACCTTGTCTCCCCCTCACCCCTGAATGATAAATTGTGCCATTTCAGTCACTGGGGGGCGGCGGGGGTTCAGGAAACCTGAAGTGAAGAAGGGTGTAGAAGTGGAAGTGATTTGCCCATTCAGCAATGTAGGGTAGCACTAACCTACAATCCTCATTTGGTCTCTTAGACCGTTGCTTTCCTTGGGATTTTTCTTAACTCATTTGATCCAGGCTTTTATTTTTAGGCCGTTGTTTTATTTTGCATACCTAATTAATTAATCCTTAACCTGACTAAGAATTTTTTTCAAAAGACCCCCCCCCTCTGCTATACAGTATTGGGTTACCATTAATAAGAAGATTCCCAATCTTTGGACCTACCTTCTAAGCTCAGTGAATCCAGTAATAATTTGTCTCAGATAATTTTGCTATCAGAGTAGGTTTTGTGATAGGTACTCTAACACCTCTGAAGGCAAATTCCAAACTCTTCTGGAAACTATTTTGTAAGAGAGAAAAAAAAAAGTCTTGAGGAAGGATTACCAAGGAGAATTTTGGAAGCTAGCCATCTAATTAGGCAACTTTTCTTCTCCAAGGACCTGTAACTTGTGCTCATAGTTTTAGCATTTATATGGACACAGCCCTTGCACTCTGACATTTTTAGAAGAAATTAAGCTGCAGCAACCAGAGATCTGGGCTCCGTGACAACCCCATTAGTCTCCTTGGAAAGCAAAAAGTACTCCCAGGAAAAGATGAGGGACCCACCCCTTCATCATACTGCCAGTCACTTCTCATAAGTAACATGGCTTAAGTGGACAGGAAAACACAACCTTTGCTCTGGCTTTAGGAGACGAAAGAGAACAAGAGAGGGAAAGAGGAAAGTAAAGGGGAAAGAGGAGAGGGAGGAGAGAGAGAAAATTCCGATTAGGGAGAAGGGGAGAAAGAAGAGAAATAGGGTGGAGTTAACATAGGATGGGCAGCTAAAGGACTCAGAGGCTTGCAGCAGAAAGCCAGCCGGGAGAGAGCAGAACTCCTTGTCTGGCTTTACCTTGAACCACGTGGCTTTCCCAGCTAGACACCTTGGAAGCAGAGAGTCAAGTTCAACTTTGAGCTCTACAGCTTTCCAACAGAATGATCCTGGCTAGTTATTTTTCTTGTTTGAACTTCCCCTGCCCTCCTCATGTAAAACAAAGCTAGCAGCACCACCACATACTGGGTATGCAGAGGCACAGATACCTGTGGGAAGTGAGGGAACATTCCAGAACCTGACCTGCCAAAGACAACCAGAGAAGACTGCAAACTATACCTTCCTGTGCTCCAGGGTGCCCCAAAGGTGGGGGTGGGTGGGGGGGGGTCATTCTGATAAATATCTACTTCAATGTAACCAAACTGGATATTCCTTTTAATTGACCTTTTAATTTAATTCTCAATTACTGTTTAGGCTAGAATGGAGATATAGTAAGTTATTTTCTGGTAAAAGAGTTGCACTACTGGCTTTAGATAGGCAAAAGTTTCAGGTAATGAGCTTTTCATAAGGACCCTTAAAAGAAATACTCCCTTGACCCCACTTGTTTTAGAATGGTCCCGGCCACAGAAGGCTCCTCGTCCTGACATTTCCTCTTTTGAAATGTCCCCAAACACTGGCCCCTTTGTAGCTGAGGGCACCCAGAGATCAGTCTCCCGGGGCACCTCTGTACATCCTCCCCCCACCCCAATCCTCACACTAGAGGGACTGACCATCTGATTCTTGTCCCCATACTTCTTTTTGGCTGGATAAACAAAGCCCCTTTCGTGACACCAACACCCCCTGCTGAAGACCAAAGTGAGCCCAGATGGCGTCCTTCGCTACAAGTTTATGAATAAAACGGCCTCTGTGAATTCTGCCTTGAACACAGTTTGTCTTTGCAGATGGAAAGCCATGCACAGAGATAGGGCATCTACGAAATGAGAAGTTATGCTGGAGGGGTGAAGGGTTTTCATTTCTTTTTTGTTGACTCCTTAGAAGAAAGTCCAGGGGAAGAAGGAGAAAAGGAAAGGATAGGAACACTTGTGAAAATGGGTCCTGGAGCCCAGAGAAGGTCCCATGCTTTTCTTTCTTTCCCTTCTGCTACATATCTCCTAGACAGTCTTTGTGGGAAGATTATGAGGTCTCACTAGGTAAACAATCAAGAGGTTCTTACTTTTTTCTGGCACTGGGACTTGAACTCAGGATCTTGACCTTTCACTTAGCTTTTTTTTTTGGGGGGTGGTCCGGTCGTGGGGCCTGAGCTCTAGGCCTGGGCGCTGTCCCTCAGCTCTTGAGCTCAAGGCTAGCGCTCTACCACTTGAGCTACAACGCCACTTCTGGCTTTTTTCTTTTTGCTTATGTGGTGCTGAGGAATCAAACCCAGGGCCTTAGGCATGCAAGGCAAGAGCTGTGCCACTGAGCCACCTTCCCAGCCGCGCACTTAGCTTTTTTTTCTCTCTCTCTCTCAATGCTAGCACTCTACCACTTGAGCCACACCTCTACATCTAGCTTTTTAGTGGTTAATTGGACTTAGGAGCCTCTTGGATTTGTCTGTCTGGGAGTTGGCTTCCAACCATGAGGTTCAGATCTCAGCCTCCAGAGTGTCTAGGATTACAGGTATAAGCCACTCATCCCTGGCAGTGAGAGGCTCTCTTAATGGTTTTGATAGATACAGGGGTAGTAGAACGGAAAAGTATGGAGGGAGGGAGGCTGTCACTAGTTTTCTTAGAAGTAACCGATGCAAACTTCAGAGTTTAACATCTTTTAACAAATAAATACGTGCACTTATAGCGACACATCAAATCAAGCCAAATTAACATGAATTAAGCAGTTGCCACTCTCATAGGCTGAGATGGCTGATAATAACATGCAATGGGAATTTAATTCAATGAAAAGAAGTCTGGCTTCTCTAGGGGTTCTTAATAAGAAATCCGGATTTTGAATCGGAGCCTTCCACAGAATCTAACCAACAGCATCTCTCTCCTAGAGCTCAGTCAGGGGGTGCTGTGGACTAGATGTCTTAATAAACAAGAACGTTTGAATCCATTTCTTCCAAGGCAATGAGCATAGGCTTTAGTTTCCTTCTTCTCTGGGTAGATTCCATAGACCATCCTCATGAAGCTAAATTGTATCCAGGCCTTGGGAGAGGCCTTGCTGTGAATGCCCCAGTCCTGGTGGTCTTCAACTCCCTCTGCCCTGTGCAGGGGTGTCCTGCCTCTTCCAGACTTCCCAGGATTCTCAGTTGCCATGGATACAGTGCAGCTACCATCACTGATGCTGCCAGGGAACACCCAGCATCACCGCTGTTCACTGTCCTGGCTGGCAGGCCACAGAGCTGTCCTCAGGCTAATGATTCTGGAAGTTATTCAGCTCTGGAGTACTCTCTGCTCTGCCCTAACTACACACACAGCCATTCAGGTCCTTTGCTTCAGTCCATCTTGTGGAGTCAGAACAGGAAAGCACATGGGAACCTGCCTGCCCTTTTCTTTCCCCTCCTCTCCTGCAGATTCCTCCCTTGGCTTCTTCGGCGGGTTTGAACCTAGCAAGGTCATTCTACTGATTTTTTTTAAACAGCTATACTGAATCCCATGCTTGATTTAGCTGGGGGAACGGGGGAATCGTTCATTTCAAGCCCTGCCCCTTTAATATGGGGAAGAGAGGTGGACTGATGCCCCCTCTTGGATGCATTTACTGATCCAGGACCAATAAATGAACTACTCATGGATCTGGGAGGCCCCTCCTGGATTAGCAAGCTCTTCTAACTTAACTGTGAAGCTCTAGGGGTGTGGAAACTGCACCCTTTCCTTTGAAACCTCCTGACCTCTCTCCAGAGAGCCATTGCTGCTGCTTCTCCTACCTGATCATAGACTCTATTTCAACTAAGCGTGGCTCTGCGTGCCTCTCGATAGACGTGTGCAGAGGGAACAGAGAAAGGTGAACTCATTCAATAGAGTAGCATCCGTCTGTCCGGCCCTTTCCACGAACACTCCCTTGATGCCCTGGCCATGTCCCTAGGAGAGAACACCAGTATAAACCCGTCCTCATCTCTGGAGCAGCTAGCGTTCTCTTGGGCACAGAAAAATGCTCATCAGTGCCCCTGTGATTCTTAGACATAGCTTCAGGCTCCTCCCACCACACCACAGCTCCGCCCCCTTCCAAGACCTTGGCTCTGGAGGCTCCTCTTCCCACAGAAGAGCCCCTGCTCTCCCACCTGCCCGCTGACAGGAAGGTAAGGCATGCCCGTGTAAATCAACAGAGACTTTCCACTTGGCAAAGACCTGTGTTTTCTTTTTAGGATCACAACACCTAGGGGAGGGTGAAATAGGAGGTTTCCGGAGCTGCTGGTGGGAGGGTATGTTCTTTCATCACTTCTGGAAGGCAGTTTGGCTAACTGTCAAGCATCTTTCAAATGTTCACATCCCTTTAATCTAGCAATGTTACCCACAGCAAGTTTCCTGCAATTTCACAGAAAATACAATCTCCCCCCAACCCCAGGCACTTGATATCACTAATAATAGAGATGATGCAAATCACAACACCAAGATGCTTTTGTTTCTTCACGCAGTGGACTGGTAAAGCTATCAAAAGGTTGGTGGAGGATTAAGGGTTTAGGGCTGCTTGTTTGTGGCCCAGCACTTCAGGAAAATCATCTGACATTATATATGGAAGCTAAAAATGCCTTGTTAGTCACTGGTAGCTCATGCCTGTGATCCTTGCTACTCAGGAAGCTGAGATCTGGAAGACAGTGGTTTGAAGCCAGCCAGAGCAGAAAAGTCCAAAGTAATGATCAATAAAGCAGGGCTGGAACTGTGGCTCAAGTGGTAGAGCACTAGCCGAGCAAGCAAGCTGAACAATCTCAAGGTCTAGAGTTCAAGTCCCAATACAAGAAAAAAAAAATCAACAGCCAACAAGTACTAAACTACTACCTCTGTAAAACACACAAACAAACCAAAAACTGGGGATCTGAGACTCATGAGAGACAACATGGTTTCCAGCCATACAGGCATTTTAGTGTCAAAGATAGGGCTAGACTCTTGTTTCTTGATCTCTGAGACCCAGTGTTTGTTCACCATATCTTCTTTCCCCGCACTGAAGGCCATTCTAGAACATTGCATGTAATAATTTCTTATAAGCCTTTCCTATTCTAGTGATTTTTTGGGGGGGAGCGGGGGTGGTTGGTCATAGGGCCTGAACTCTGGGCCTGGGCACTGTCCCTCAGCTTTTTAGCTCAAGACAGGCACTCTACCACTTGAGCCACAGCGCCACTTCCTTTTCCTGCTTTTTCTGCTTATGTGGTGCTGAGGAATGGAACCCAGGGCCTCATGCATGCAAGGCAAGCGCTCTACCACTGAGCGACCTTCCCAGCCCCTATTCTAGTGATTTTTATGGATATATGTATTATTGCTTAGGGCTTTATTGCACTGAGACAAATGACTCTTGAAACAAACCACTGGGCACAGGTGGGTGAATTCACGGTCATTTTCCATTGCCTGCGTTATTGCGAAGCACCTTGGCCTAATTCCCCGGAAGCTTTTTTTAACTGTCCACTGAAATTGGTCTTTCATCTCATATAAATTTGCTGTCATCAAAGCCAAGTGAAACCCAGGTCTCAGAGGACAAGGGGACAAGGACTTGGCACTTCCTACCACAGACCCGGCACACCTCTCCCCTACACCTCTGTCCTTCTTAGATCTATTTTCTCTTTCACTCCCATCAAAGGTCTGATTGTGTTCTGGACTTCTGATCACAGATGATTAAACGTTTAAGGATGGAACCCCAGAATGATGGCCGCTCAGTAATGAGTGCATTGGGAAGGAACTAGCAGGTCAAGCATGGGCGGGGGCGATGATGTGAAAGAGTTTGACGTAGTTCTGGGTATTTCAGTCCCTGGACTCACTGGACTGCGCCTGCTGAGTCAGTTCACATGCTTCCAGGCTGCTTGGCATTCACCGGGTTTGCTTCTATTGTTTAAAAACTGGGTTTGATTTCCTCTCCATTTATGAACCAAAGGGTTATACATAATGTTATTAGAAAAACAAAATGAAGAGAAACCACTGCATTGTCAAATTTGCCAAGACAAATTCTTAGGGGAAAATCTGCCATGCATGTATACATAGGTGTATACATGTTGTGTGTATGTATGTATGTACGTATGTGGGTGTGTATGTATGTGTGTATATGTATGTGTGTGTGTGTGTGTGTGCTTATTTTCACTGGGGATTGAACCCAGGCTTTGTTCAGGCTGGAAAAGCACTCTTCCAGTTGAACAACATCTTGCGCCCTTTTGTTTGTATTTTTGTTTTCAAGATAAGGTCTCCCTAACTTTATCTGTGTTAATCTCAAACTCATGATCTGCCCCTTGCCTCTACCTCCTGGGCAGCTGGGATTACAGGAATGCACTACCACACTGCCTTTAAAAGATGACTGAGCTGTGCAGCTGCATTGATTGCAGGGATGAGAGGAACAGGCTATTGAAAAGTGAAGTTGCTGCGACCCTCGCTCGCACTCCACCCTTGGGGCTGAGTCCTGTCACAGTCCTGTGAGGGCGCCCGAGGCAGCTCCATGTCAGGTGAGCTGTGAGAGGATACTTCTGAGCAGAAGTAGCTGCTGGAAGCAGAAAGCCAGGAACACCATTCCACGTTCGTGACCCAAAGAGACAGAGAAGATAAATGTTTTAAGCCACTACGTTCTGAGGTAATTTGTTACCAAGCCATGGCTAGCTGATACAGTTGCTTACTTCCTGCCTAGCTGACCCTGGACAAGCCTCTGTGTTGTCTTTCCGCATCTGCAAAGTGGACATAAAGATAGACACCTTCCCGCCCCGCCCAACAGAGGGTTCTACTGACACATTCAACTGCACTCCTTGGCAGTCTAGCATGAAAACCAGACCTCAGGGCGGCCCCACCCCCCATTATGAGCAGATGATGGAGCAATCAGTGGGAATTTGCTCTAAGTGAAACAGCTGAAGACAGAGCCAGGTGTCCATTCATTTGTCTGCCTCAAAGCCCAGCCTGGGTAAAAAACACGCAGCAAGGAGTTAAGGCGATAGATCGCACCGAGAACGCAGCAACTGGTCTTTTCTCTAGAAGGGGACGACGAAATGGCAAGAGGCATGAAGATCAGAACAAAGAGTTCATACAGATGTTTCCAGACATTTCACACAGGACGAGAACCCTCCCGGCACAGAAACCCCATGATGCTGGGGATAGGACTAGACAGGAAGAAAACCAGGTTGGTGAAGGTCTGTATTAGAGCCGTGACCTTGCTATGTCCCGCTACATGTGCGCAGATTAAAGCAACTGCCTTATTTAGGGGGACAAGAGAATCATGTAAGTATAACTGCAAGACCCCCCTCACCCCCGCCTCTCAGCTCCATGGTCTACGATTTTAATAAGGATGCCGGGAGATCTAGAAAATGATCTCTGATGCTACATTCTTTCCAGTTCCCCCCGGTGGCTGCGGTAATTATGAGTTCAACTTGTTTTTATAGATCTGGATCTTTCTGGGCTATTCTTGGAGAGATGCCCTAGAAACCTATAGGATGTCACACTGCCACCGTTGGCATGACAGATGGCAAGGTCGGTCCCTCAGCAGCAGCATCGCAGAGGCTGAGAAGCAGGCAGGGGCTTCCTCTGGGCTGTGGCTTCCCAGAGGGTGTTCAAGAGGAACGCTGAGCTGCTCAGCAGGCTGGCTCCAAAGGGCATCCGGGCATTTGAGGAAGGCCACGCTGAATCCTCTTTGGGACTTGTTGTTAAAAGAGGCAGTTTGTTGTTTTTGGTTTGTCACTCTGGGTGCTGGAGCGATTGGAAAGGCTGAGTAGATTTCCATGGTTTGGTTGTGGCCTTGCGTCAGGGCACAGATGCTCTCTGGCTGCAAGGAGGGCGGCCCCTGGCTGGGTGGGTGGGAGGGAGGGATTCAGGAAGATAAGCACTGCAGCCCCCAAACAGGACCCCCACCCTCCTTTCTGAAGGTGTTAGGAGAGGGGTCCTCCTTCAGGGTATGCCTGGCTGGGGGTGACAGGCAAGCCCCGCTAGATCTGTGATCTGTGGAAGGGGATTGTCCCCCCTTCCACAGCACAAGGTTAAGCCATGAATGGACGGCTCCGCCTCCAGGAAACCCCTTCCTACCCTTTGCCATTCTATTCTCTGTTAAGTTTGTCGCTGCTGCTGCTCTGTCCCCTTTGGTAACCCAAGCACCCAACAACTTCTTCCCATCCTCAGGCCTTGAGAACAAGCACTGACAATTTTGTTGCAAGTCTCTGTTCCTCACTCCCTCTCTCCTGCTGTCTGTGACCAGAAAGTAGGGGGCAGGGCTCAGGGAAGGGGCGAACTTTTGGCTAAGCACCTACCTTCATGAGGGATTCATTTATTTCTGGATCCCCTCCTCCCTCCTCTCCCCCTACCCCTCCCCCAGCACTCAGAAGAGCTGCTTCCTAAAAACAACAACAACAACAAAAACAAAACCAAAAGAATCACAATTTTTTCCCTCCAAAGAGTCAAAAATAAGATTCCTTTGTTCCCCGATTTCAGAATTTCAGACTCATGGTGGTGGTGATGTCAACAGACTTTGCCGTTATTGTCTCCATCCCAAGTTGGTTATAGAAACAATCTTTGTCTGATAATCTTTCTTTTTAACACATAAAATAAAACCTATCTCTTCCCACAGACATTATTACAGGGTCTGGGTTTCCGGGGGATTGCAAAGAGCAGATGTGGTAAGGATTATAAAAAGCATAGACTTAGAGGTAGAGAGAGAGAGAGACAGACAGACAGACAGACAGACAGAGAGACAGAGACAGAGAGAAACACAGAGAGAGAGAGACACACACAGAGACCTTATTCCATCGCCATGAAACTCAGCGTGGCAATGTGGAAGGAAAGGCTGAGGCTTAAAACGTAAGGAGATGATTGTGCCTGATTCTATCTAGGAGCCCTGAAGAGAATTTTGACACAGGGATTCTGTGGGACTGACCAGAAGGGATTCAAGGCTTGATAGCCAGTGGTAATCTAAACAAGCTACTGGTCACTTCCACTATGCTCAGGATGGGAAGGGTTGGTTTTTGTTGTTGTTGTTGTTGTTTGGTCTGTCATAGGGCTTGAATTCAGGGACTGGTTGCTGTCCCTGAGCTCTTTTGCTCAAGGTTCCACTCTACCACTTTGAGCCACAGCACCACTTCAAGTTTTCTGGTGATTAATTAGAGATGAGTCTCATGGACTTTCCTGTCCAGGCTGGCTTTGAACCATGATCCTCAGATCTCAGCCTCCTGAATAGCTAGGATGACAGGTGTGAGCCACCAGTGTTCAGCTATGGTGGAAAGGGTTTTGATCCTTTAGAGTTATATCCTGGCAGCCCTTGTTATATCATGGCAGAGTTATATCATGGCAGCCCAGACTCCACGTTCTTTGGGGATGAGTAGGTACCTAACATATCAATGAGACTGGAGGGCAGAACTCATTTCAACTGTTAGGCCAAGGAAATCAAACGGTACAATCTACCCTCAGCCGGGTCCCTGGCAGACTTTTGTAACCTTAACCTAACGATCTCTAGATGTAAGCCCCTCCCTCCGGCTTTAAGATTTTGTTTTAACCTTAACACTGTGGGGGAGGGGGACCACTTCAAGCTCTTGGATAAATCTCGTCACTTGCTCCATTTGGGGAAGATGCTCTCATCTCTGTATCAAGAATGCAGCAGTGTTTATTATTTCTTTGCAAGGACTAGACCCTCTAAGCATAGAGGCTGAAGTCTGTCTCCCAAGGCGAAGATGGCTGGTAGGAAGGCACCGGTGAAGCAAGAGAGAGAGAGCGGAGCTGAAATAAACACGCGTGCACCATCCTCCAGTGCCCTGGGGACTGAGCTCAAGCACTCACGCCTTGAAAAACGCACCATAAATATTTAGTGAGCTGATAATCGAGGAAAGGCTGATGGAGAACACAGGCAGTAAATTCTACTCTAAGGCATATGAGAAATATTTTTCTTGGTTGAAAGAATTTACGAGTACTGTGGGGGTGGAGGAGATGAGGAGTGAAGATCGAGCTTATGATTTGTTATGATCACTATTTTTTTTGTTCACTGCAACAACTAGCTACCCTCCCTAGTCTCCCTCCCTCCTGTGTGTGTGTGTGTGTGTGTGTGTGTGTAAACCACCAGTTCTGTTCTTAGCCAGAGGAAAACACAATTTCATGAAATCCCTAGCTCTGATTATGTTACAAGGTTTCACTTTGGATTTTGCATTCTCTCTCCCCTCCCCCCACGGCTCCTTCCTTCCCTCTCTCTTTCCTTCCCTTCCTCCTTTCTGGTCCTGGGACTTTAATTCAGGGCCAGGGAGTGCTCCATTAACTCTTTCTCTCAAGGCTAGTTAGTACTCTGCCATTTGAGCCACACCTCCACTTCTGGCTTTTTGCTGATTAATTGGAAATAAGAGTCTCATGGACTTTTCTGCCCAGGAGAGCTTCAAAGGTGATCCTCAAAATTAATTGGAAACCAAGCATTAAATCAAGGTCAAATATATTCCCAGGAAGGAGACACACCCTGTATGTGGAATGACTTAAATCCCTGGACTTGAAAAACAACAAGATAGTACTCATAAATACACACCATGTGCCAGATACTTCAAAAGCCTATATAATATGATGACTGTGAGTTGGGTACTATTGGCATAGCTACTTTATGGATGGAAAACATGAGGCCCAGACAGGTTAAGTAGCTTTTCCCCACAAATAAGTGCTAGAATCCATCACTATCTGAGATTGCATCTAGCTGCCTACTTTCCTCCCAATGCTATCACTTTGTATTTCTATCTCTATTTGAAACGATCTTGTTCAACCCTTATTGTATCAGTCCTTTCCCTTTCTTTGCCACTCTACTATGAAATATAGACTCAGAGATGGCAGATCTTGTCTGTTACGGTCCCTGTGTCAATGTACCCACAGTAGGTCCTCAGGAAAGGTTCATATGAATATCATGGTAGAGTTGGAATTTGAAAACAAGACTGTGCTGCTCCAAGGTCTTTATCTAGCATCCTGTTGCACCTGCCGGACCCACTGTTAGCTTTCCAGCAAGGCAGAGCTTTGTGGCGTAGTGTGTTCACCCAAGTGTGTTCACCCATGTCCTGTCTTGTGGACACATCGAAGAGACCCATGAAACAGTGGCTGCCGCGAGGAGCCCCCTCCTCCTCGAACATGATCTCCAGTTTGGCACTGGAGATGGGAACTACGCAAACAGAACAGACACCGGACAAGTCTGTCTTATATGAGTTGTTCGGAAGGGAGTGTGTGTAAGAAATGAGAAACTGGGTTTTTATCAAGCCCTGAGAACACCCAGAATCTTATGAACTTCCTAGCTTCAGCCCAGTGTGGGGCCAGACCTGGGTCTAGACATTTGGGAACTGCTTGTTCCCAGTCCTTACACAGTGTGAAAGCTCTAATGAGCCCCAGAGGATAGCTACAGCCACGAGGTCTCATTTCCCACACGCCCATTCCCTCCGGGACCACCTGCAGCTCCCCAAGCCTGCCTTGTGCGGCCTAGGATCATCCACATTGCCAATACACAAATCACAACCAGATCCCACAGTGGTCAGAGGAAGGAGTGTCTGCGTCTGAGTTTGTGTCTAAGTCACCACCCAACTCGTCATTAAAAAAGAAAAGAAAATCCTGTCGTCAACATGCTTCATTTTCTTCTGCCTTTAGAACTATACACATATTTATATTTCCAATTCTCATGGCTTCACTAACTTGATATTTGAAAGAGTGGCTCTCTGTAATTTGGGCTCTACAGGAAGTACTTTAAGACTTTCAGGCCACAAGGAGAAACTTCTAGTGCTCCAGCACATCCCAGGACAAACATCACCAGGCACCAGGCTAACCGGAAGTCTCCAGGAAGGGAAGGGAGAAGAGAAAGGATGTACCCGCTCTCTGGATATGAGTTTGGCCATAATTCCTTTCATCAAGAAGCACAAACTGGTGAGGGGATCTGAGAGCAGACAAGTAAACAGGCCTGAGAAAGGTAGGTATCATCATCCCCTAGGCGTCAGAGCACAGGGATCTCAGAGGAACAGGGAAGTCCGAGGAAGAATCCGTGGATTTGGAAGGGATCTTAGAGTGTGGCAGGCCGAAGGGACTTTGGGTAAACAAAGAAGAGAGAGGCAATCCAGAGGGGCAGGATCAGCTAAGCAAAGGCCCCAAGATGGAAGTGTGGGGGTGGTGGAGGTCAAAAAACAGTATGTAATTGGGAGAGGGTGGGGAGACTTGGCAAAAGCCAGAGCTTCATGCAGGAGAGCAGTGAGAAATAGGCTGGGGAGGGACACAGCTGTTTGGCATATGACTCAATAACATTTACTTAACCTAGTTTGTTGCCCCTTGAAGGAGAGATGGAATGTTCTGTGTCTTGGGAGTCTTAGCATTCAGGTCACAGGGAAGGATTTTCAAACCATACCTACCACTTAGGGAAAGAATTGTATTCTCTTTTGCTGGGGATTCATCTGGCTGCTCCTTCAACAGGGCTGTATCTCAGGAATCAACCCTTCCTTGAATTCTTTTCCTGCTGAACATCTTCTCAAGGAAATGGTTTCTACTGCCAAGCCTTCAACACCCAAGCACTGCATTCCCCTTCTCCAGCCTTGCCCGTGCCCCCTCCCCCTTCTTACTATTGAGCTTCAGATCCTAAATTCTTGTCTTTGCTAATTATCTTAGTATCTCTTAAACTGAACAACACCTATATTGCCACTTGTTGCATTCTCTACATCTCTTAAAACTTCTTTAACTCCCTCCCTTTCCTTTTTCCTCCCCTCCTCCCTTTTGAAATCATTAATCAAACATCTTCTATATTCTAGGCATTCTATTCAATATCTTTTTTGCCTTTGGGAACTTTATAGAATGTGGTAAAATCAGAACGTAATGCCAATAATTCTTCTTCTCTTATTTAAAAACTCTTTGTACAATAATTATAAATATCCATAAAATAATGAGCTGAATAGCAACAGATACTTAGTTATTTGGGAGAACTTAAACCTTTGTACCCAGAATTGTAGATTCAAGGAAAGCTTTCTGAGTCAGGTGCCAGTGGCTTACGCCTGTAATCCTAGCTAAGCAGGAGGCTGAGATCTGAGGATCACAGTTGAAAGCCAGCCTGGGTAGGAAAGTGCACAGGACTCTTATCTTCAATAAACTACTCAGCAAAAGCCAGAAGTGGTGCTGTGGGTCAAGTGGTAGAGCACTAGCCTTGAGCAAAATGTAGCTCAAGGATAGAGCGCAGGCCCAAAGTTCAAGCTCTGGGGCTGGCCAAAAAAAAAAAAAAAGTGTTCTTGTTTGGATAATACCTGAGCTGAGTCTTAAATCTTCAGAAATTGAGCAAACTAGCACATAAGAGAACGCCAAGAAACATGGACAGGTAATATCTGAAAAGGAGTTTTGGTGATAAAAACAGCAGCTAACATGCATGGAGCCCTCATTAGGTTCCAGTTCTTGACATGTAGCTGACATTTTTGATACAATATATTTCAGAATCAGGAAATAGCAGTAGTAGTAGTGGCGGTAACTTACCCATGGTGAAAGTCCAGATGAAAGACCAATAACCTCTCCCTTGCCTTTGTGAAGGTAAGTAGTTACTCTGACTCCAGAGCCTGGAAAATGGAGGGGTGCAAAACAAAGTTGAAACCATGGACAGAAACAAAATTCTCAAAGGTGTTAGGTGCTTCAGGGAAAGGCTTAAATCAGGAAGAAATCAGGAGGCATTCCAAGCTTCTAATGGGAAGAATTCATTGAAGCAGAACCTACCTGTGCCAAAGTCACTATTGGAAAGGAATCCAGAACAAATATGAAGGATGGAGGCAGGACACAGCAGATGAATCCTTCAGGAGGCTGCTGCCCTGGCTCAGACAAGCCCATGAACCCTGTAGTGAGGGAGAGGAGGAAACGATCTCGTCAGGACTGTGAGGTGAAAGAAAGTGGGTTGAGAATGGTGCCCAGGGTGTGAAGAAGTTAATTTGCTCCCACTCGTTTGAAAATTCAGTTGATAAATGTTCTTGAAAGTCCGCTTTGAACCAGAGCCCTTCTAGGTCTTGTAGATGAAATGAATCAACAAAATATATCCACTGGTTTCAAAGAGCAGTCTGTGATCTAATGATTCATCCTCAGATCAATCAAAATCACCGCAGAGGATAAGTAGGAGAGCCATGTGCAAGCATAACACACTGACCTTGAAGAGGGCACAGCCCAGGTAAGCATCCTGCAAGAAGGGCACTTCCCCCTCCCCGCCCCCATTTTCTAAACTTGCTATTATAAAGGCGATATGCAAAGGGGTTACTATTTCATAAGTTAAGCATGAGTACATTTCTTTCTGGACAATGTCACCCCTAGGAAGGATTGTTTTTTTTGGAAGGATATTTTTGATTCTACTCTTAATCTGTATACTCACATCTCTGATTTGCATTTTTTTTTAAATTGTAAAGACAAGGTCTCAGCTGGGTGCTGGAGGCTCATGCCTGTAATCCTAGTTATTCAGGAGGCTGAGATCTGAGGATCGTAGTTCAAAGTCAGCCCGGGCAGGAAAGTCTGTGAGACTCTTATCTCCAATAAACCAGAAAACCGGCGCTGTGGCTCAAGTGGTAGAGTGCTAGCCTTGAGCTGAAGAGCTGAGGGACAGCGCCCAGGCCCCACAACTGACAAAAAAAAAAGTAGACAAGGTTTCCCATATGTAGTTGAGCTTGGCCTTGAACTCCTAACACTCCTGTCTCAGCCTCTCCAGTACTGATATTACAGGCATGTGCCATCATGCTACATTAATTTTAACTACCAACTGATCACCTGCCCTTGGTGATCCCGCAGAAATTTCTGTTTCACTATGTTCAGGATTTAAATTGAATTCAGTCCCATCACTGACATATCTCCTTTTTCCTGTGTATCATATTTTACATCCTCATCAACTTATTCAATCAGTATAGATATATTTCTTGAACATGCATAAAGTGTCAGGTATCATAATGGGCAGGAGCCTTCAAGAATTCTTTTTATTTATTTTTATTTTTTGGGTCCAGTCATGGGGCCTGAACTCTGGGCCTGGGCGCTGTCCCTCAGCTCTTCAGCTCAAGGCTAGCACTCTACCACTTGAGCCACAGTGCCACTTCCGGCTTTTTTCTTTTTGCTTATGTGGTGCTGAGGAATTGAACCCAGGGCCTCAGGCATGCAAGGCAAGCACTCTACCACTGAGCCACCTTCCCAGCCCACAATTCAGACTTTTATTCTGGCTTACAAATGAGCACACCAAGGCCTAGGCATCTGAATGATATTTGAAAATGTAAGCCAAGCAGTATTAAGCCCACCATCTTTCATGTTTCTGAATGTTGTAGCAACTGTCTCCCACCCAAAAATGTGGTCCACTAGGCTTTCTTCCTGAAGAAAACCTATTGGATTGTTGGGGGGAAAAATGTGCTGCTGCACTGTAGAGCCAAATGGATGAACAAGGACCTTGAGTCTTTTTTTTTAAACATAATCCCTTTTGCCCAAGGTACAGACCACTGGGAGGTGAGAGTGACATCCTTCATTTCCCCCGAAGTCTAACTCCAGATGGAGCAGGCAGGCAGGGGGTGTGAGACCGGCCCCACACGGCTGCCACCATTTAGTCTGGCTGGAGTGCAGATGACGAGAACAGCTTGTAATGTTCTCCTGATAAAGATGGAGAGATTTAATGGAACATTTCTACTGAGCACAGCTTGGGATCTTTCACACAGTTCTGCCCTCCTCTGGGGCTGCTCAACCTTTGTTTGTGTTAAGGCACCATGCTCAGCAGAAGCTTTGTGATTAACTAGAGGAGGGAAGAATGAGGGTAGTAAAGAAAAGTCTAGGGACAATAAGAAGGCCCAGAGAGAGGGGTGTCTCCTACAGAATCGACCATGGAAACTTGTTCCTTATACATACTCTCTATGTGCTCACCAAATGAACAGAAAAGGGAGGGCACAGGTAGAGAGAGGGTAGCACCAGCATTCTCGGGGGTTCATTATTATTTCAACTGGTGTCAATGACACACTGCTGTATTTGACTCACCCATGTTGTAGGCCTAAAGATCCTAGAAAGAGAGAGGAGAACAGAGGCTGGAAGGGCATGATAGGCCCTTGGGATCCTGCAATCAAAGCATTGGGGGGGAGATGGGGAACTCCTTATACTCCATGGGCACCAGAAGGTTCGGAGGGACTACAGACTTGTGCAGAGCACTACAATCATTGGTGGAAATTGTGAAGCTCAGGTTTCCCAGAGCTGTGGTCAAGAAAGAGGTAACTGAGAGGCAATTTCCAAACACACGGTCCCACATAGCTATTGCCCAACAGCCCACCCTAAACCCCAAGACCCCAAGCCCCAACCCAGTTGTCCACAATAGATAACAGCCTTTGAAAACCCAGCACCAGCATACTGTAAACTTGCCATTAGAAGAACCTCATTCCTGCATCTACTGAGATATGCCGTTTCCATCAACCCATCCAATCAGCGAATTAAGCCCAACTGAAAGAATTTACAGAGCTTCCAACATGAAAAGGGTTTTTAACTTTTTCTCCATTCCTTGGTTGGGTCTGTGGCCAGAACAACAACAAAAAGTCATAGCACCAACTTGCCCATAGAAAGTGAATCCTCGATTCTAAATCGGACCCGGAATGAGAAAGCACATTTCTCTCATGAGCAATCCTGTTCTCACAAGTTAAGATAATTTAGATAAACCTCTGGGGCTGGGGAAAGTTTGGAGAATGCCCCCCACAGTCCAGGGCTATTGAGCAAACTGAACTGTTTAACCTTATAAAGTCTGCCCAATCCTCACCACAAGTCTACTCAGAAAATGGGAGCTTAATTTCCAGATGCAAAGGTTCTGGGTTGTGGGCTCAGAGCCCAGCCACCCTTGTGGGAGTTGGTGGTCAGAAGAGGCTCTGAGGTGAACAGGGCCTGGCCAACATTCCAGTTGGAGAGACAGGAGTGAGGATGGAGGTCACCAGGAAGGCTTCTCAGTAGAGCAGACTGGAAAAGCAGAAGTGCTCAAGGCTCGTGAAGATATGTCTGCTGGTCATTTCATGGCTCCAGGGTTGCCTTTGTGGTTGTTAGGATGAAATGCATGGCTGGCCATTTCCTCTTAGTCCAATTTAATGGACCCCAGTGGCAACCTCTTTTCTCAAGCGGCCCTCTGGACTGCTGCCATTCAGTACATAGAGTTTGGCAGAATCGCAGAGGTCCAGATCAGCTCCTGAGCATCGAGACCACAGTGAGAATACGGTAGGCAAACCTCAAGGAGCCAGGTTTCCATTCGCGTTTCCATTTACCGCTCATGACCAGTGGATGGATGGATTGATTGATTGATTGTGTGTGTGTGTGTGTGTGTGCGTGTTTGCATTTTCTGTCTTTCTCAGTGATTTGGATTGATGGCTTTGTAGCAATAATGGCTGCTACTTCAATGATGCCCCATTTGCTGGTGGTGAGAACCAATGGAAGAACGCTGATTGGATGTCTCTTGCTGAGGCCGGAGGTGGACTCAGGCATGAGGGGGCTAGTGGTTCACAGCCCCAGGGTGGTAAGGACAGTGGCGCTTGAGATGAAGGCACGCTACAGTTGTTTGAGGATCTGATGGGGAGGATGTGTATTTGGGAAGCAGCCAGGGGAGCCAAGAATGGAAGCCATAGGCCCAGCAGGGTTGGAGTAGGTCCAGGGTGGGTGGAGGAGCTCCAGGGTGGGCTACACCTGGCTTCTTGTGGGGGCTTAGCTGACGCAGTTTCAGAGTAGGCAAGAAGACAGGGAGGGCGGGGCTCCCAGGCCCAGAGTGGAAGGGAGCTTGGTGTGTCAGAGGCTCCAGTGCGTGAGCTGGGGCAGGTGCACTAAAGCCATAGAGCCTGGGCTGTGGAGCTGATGCTCCCTAGAGCACGCTGGGGTGTGTGTAATGCTGGATGGAGTGGTAGCTCCTTTCTTAATAGAGCTCATGGAAAACAGCCCCTTCTTGGGGAAGGAGAGGGAATCCTTGGTAAGAATGGCAGGAAAGAGAAGCCAGGAACTCAGTGACCAAGAGCCTCTGGCTTTTCCTCTTCATGCCTCAGTGTCTCCCAGCATCTACCCGGTGTCCTGGCTAGGTGGCTTGTTCCAGCATGTTACTCCTTTGTGTGACTGGTACCTCGTTCATTGGGCTTTGATTGAGCCCTCTCTGGCGGGGGTGGGGGTGTGGGTGGGGAGGAGGGAATAGCTGCTTATTTTTATGATTATTTTCTGGGAGGAGGAAGGCTGGCATGTCCTACTCTGCCATCTTGATGGCATCACTCACCTCAACACGTTTTGATTGGCTTA
Organism: Dipodomys ordii; assembly: GCF_000151885.1. Lineage (NCBI taxonomy): Eukaryota > Metazoa > Chordata > Mammalia > Rodentia > Heteromyidae > Dipodomys > Dipodomys ordii. The sequence continues at coordinate 15,231,455 of NW_012267226.1, forward strand.
AAACAGGTGTCAGGTGCAAACATACACATGACAACAGCAAGGTTCCAAACTAAACTTAGTGTTAGGGAGTTCCACCCCACCAACCTTTATAAATCACTTTATGAGAGTTGACATTTGGCAACCATTTGGTTCTTGTTGTAATCTCCTTTTACCTGTCTGCTGTTTTGTCTAGGAAGTTCTTAGTGTTCCCACATTTCCAAATGGTCTACATACAAAGTGAAAGATTTTCCTCTATGGCAAAAGAAAGAAGAAGGTCCATTTTCCCTCCCTATTTTAATTGTTATACATCTCAGTTTTTCAGTATAGAAACCTTGACATTTTTTCCTACCTAGTGAAGTTTGTTACTTGATTTTAAAAAACGCTTCCTTTAATACACTAAGAACCATAAACATTAAATTGGCCAGACATGGCAGTGCATGTCTACTTGAGGTGCAGTGATCAGGAGGATTGTGGTTTAAGGCCAACACAAAAAGCTAGTGAGACCCTCATCTCCGCAAACAAGATGGCTAAGGTGATATATGCCTGCAATCCCAGCTAACAGAAAGAAGGAATGTAGGCAAAGTCAGCACTGGGCAAAAAACATGATACTCGATCTCAAAGCTGATGAAATCAATAAGGAATGGGGGATATGGTTCAAGTGGTAGAGGGCTTGTTTGGTAGGCATGAGGCCCAGAAATCAAATCACAACACTGCCCAACAGACAACAACAAGCACCCCAAACGTACAAAATGCTTAAAAGAATATCACGAGAAAGCTGGCAAAGGTGTCAGCAGAGAAGATCAGAAGCATGAGTGGCCATGTCTGTGTGTGGTGAAAGCCAATGATGCAGCATCGTGAGAGCAGAAGATGGGGCTGGTGAGGGTAATTGAGCACAAGGCATTTTAGGCCAGGCTAATTGAATTTGAGTCTCTGTGATTGGGTTCTATTTATGGGACATGTTTCAGAAAGATTGTTCTGTCTAGAGAGGGAGGGGCAGGCCTGGAAGACAGGAGATTGCTTAGGGAGGTATTGCTATCTATAACCCAGATAGTTCAAAGTTATCTTCAACGAGGCCATAGATTAGACATACAGAGCAGAGGATGGCTTTCAGAAACATTTCACTGGCTCAAATCAATGGCATGTTCTGAAGCATCAGGACGGGTTCCTGGCTTGCCATGCAACTCAGGAAGGAGGAAGAGCAAGTAGTGGATGAGCTATGTGTTGATTAGCTTTAACCTAATAGGATTCCCATAGAGTGCTTCAACCTACCTTCTCTACATCTCAAGTATGCCTCAGCTCCATATCTCAGCTTTGAATTGTGCATCTTTGAAGCACAACACTAAACTGCCCCTATGTCCTCTTGTGATGCAGACTGGGGGTCTTAGCTGTAGCCCTTGCTTTACTAGGGAGTTCATTTGGTGGTTGAGCATCTTTGGCCTGAGTAAGTAGTTTGTTCTAATGATGGCTTCCTGGCTTTGTGGTTCTCTTTGAGCCCCATGAAGATCAGATTGGGAAGAGTCACTCTCCAACAGGTTGCCAGGAAGTTCTGTGTATATCTAGCATAGCTGCCTGTTGTGCCGGGATGGCTATTGACTTCTCTGGTCACATTGTCTTTTCAACAGACATTAGTGAAGGGTCTGCTATGCACTGGGCACTAAGGATTCCACAGTGAGTGACCTTTGCATAGCCTCTACTCCACATAATCCTGAGATAAGCAGATGTACTCGTACCCTCCTGCTTACCTGCCGCCTGTTCCCTTTGATAGTGCAGCTGTTATTCAGATGAAACAGTGTGGGGCCCACACTTGTCATTCCTCTTCCCAGCTGTTCTCTGGGGGCCTATTGTCTGCCTGCAATGTTTTCTCTTTCTCATTCTCCCTATTCTATCTGCCCTGTAGCAAGAATGGCCAACACAAGATGTTCCTTCTACAGCCACCTCCAGCCCCACTAGCAGACAGCATTGAGCTTCTCCACTAGCTCATTGAGTACCCTCAGTCATCTTATTCAGCTACAGCCAATTATTTCCTACATGCACCCTGAGAGCTTTCCTTCCCTCCCAATCTGACTATTGATCTGATACTTGAACATCAAATAATATACCTATTCTAAACTTTAAGTCACCAGCACCTATGGCCATAGAAACTTAGAAAGATATAATTCCCAAATAGTCTTGCTTCAACAACAACAACAAACCTCCCATCTACAACCTGGGTATGTAGCACAGAGTAGATATAAATGCTGATTGAATAATGGATCAGCCAACTATGTATTTTCAAATACTTATTGAAAAGTAGGGTTATTTTGGTACCCAGACGCCTTCTGTTCCCGAAGTTAAAAATAAAAAGAGAATTCAATTAAAAGCATACACACTATCTACCCAGATCTTCTGAGAATATCCTACTTTCTAGCCAATCAGAAACTGAGGTGCACCTATGGTAATTTAGAATATCCTATTACTTTAATTACATAATAGATACATCAGCGCATTTGAGCAATAGAAAAGACAGCTTTTAAAGCAACATAGCCTGATTTAAAACAAAACTTCTTGTCCCTAATTCTCAGCAAGAGGGTATAAAGAACGTAGCCATGTTTCTTCACAAATATATCCATCTGCTCTATTTGTGTCCTTGAGGAAGGTCAAGGTAGGAGAACTCATCAATCACTTCACTCTCTGTAATAATTATCTTCAAATTCAATAAACTGGAGCTCATCACTCACTCCACAATCTGATTTGCTCTCTTGCCCAGAAGAGAGACCTCAGCTTGGGGTATGTAAGGTTCAAAGGTTGCATTTTATAACCCCAATGTTGCTGAGACATCAGAAGAAACATTTGCCTCCTAGATAGAGAGCTTTTTCATTTTTTTCTACTGAATTTTTTAAAACAGATTTCTTCTGCAAAAAAACTTGTAATCAAAGGAATCCACTATTGTATTTATTAGTGAATCCATTCCTCCTGGCACTGTATCATTTTTCATCCTTCTGGTCCAGATTCTAGGAATTGATAATAAGATGATGGCTTCTTTCTATTCTACACACCTAGGATGGAAGTTATTACAATCAACTCACACCTTTCCTATGCCCGCCTGAGAGGCTGAGGAAGAATATTGGAAAGGAAATCCAATTATTCCCAGGGAAGCTATCAGATGATCTTTAATTTTCCTTTCCATCCTGAGGTTATGAAAGAGTCTCAAAGTCATTTCTTCAATTACTCAACGCAATTATTTATTGAATAGCTGCTTGACACCAGAAAACTTGCCAGGTGCTGAGCCCTGACTAGAATATGACACACTCTTGAACTGGAGGAATCACTTAAGCGATAAAAAAAAAAGTTCAAAAATGAGCTCTCCACCTTTCTCTCCAAATTCTACCGCTACCGTCTCCTCCATCATCCTATCAAGTCAACCCTATCAGGACTCTGAACTGTCCAGGCTGCTTCTCATTAACCTTCATCAGATCCTCAAGCTGGGCACTAGTGGCTCATGCCTATAATCCTAGCTTCTCAGGAGGCTGAGATTTGAGGATTGTGGTTCAAAGTTATCCCAGGCAGGAAAGCCCAAGAGACTCTTGAATCTCCAATTAACCACTGAAAAGCCAGCAATGGAGCTGTGGCTCAAGTGGTAGACCACTAGCCTTGAGCAAAGAAGCTCAGGGACAATGCTCAGGCCCAGAGTTCAAGCTCTAGAACTGAAACTAAACTGGCATAAAAACAAACTAAAACCTCAAGTCCTGGTTTTCCTTACCAATATTGCTCTCCTTTGTGCTGTGGTTCCAGTGTGGATTTGAGTGCTTCTCAATGATACAATGTGATTGAATGTGTGGATCTCAAGCTTGTGATATGGGCTGGTATTCAAACCTAACAAGGCAGGGCCTGATGTGGTTTTTCTCCTGGGAATCTTCCCCCCACCCCCCAGCCTTTAGTCGGTCGTAGGGCTTGAACTCTGGGCCTGGGCACTGTACCTGAGCTCTTCAGCTCAGGGCTAGCACTCTACCACTTGAGCCAAGCACCGCTTCTGCTTTTCTGGTGGTTTATTAGAGATAAGAGGCTCACGGACTTTGTTGCCCGGGCTGGCTTTGAACTGTGATCCTCAGATCTCAGTGTCCTGAGTAGCTAGGATTACAGGCCTGAGCCACCAGCGCCCAGCTTGAATCTTTTCTTAATGTTCTATGTTTGCTTGTTATTTGGGTAGTATTGGAATTCAAACTCAGGTAGACACTCAATCACTTGAGCCACGCTCCCTCTGCCATTGTCCATCTTTTGTCAGCCTTATTGTTTTTTTTAACAGTGCCAGACACTCCTGGCTCACTGTAATCCTAGCTACTCAGGAGGCTGAGATCTGAGGACTGCAGTTCCAAGCCAGCCCAGGCAGAACTGTCCTTGGGAGACTCTTATCTCCAATTAAGTACTCAAAAAAAAAAAAAAAAGAAAAGAAAAGGAAGTGGAGCTATGGCTCAAAATGATAGAGTGCTGACCTTGAGCAAAAGAGCTCAGAGACAGCGGCCAGGCCTCAAGTTCAAGTCCCAGGACCGAAACTAATCAAATAAATAAATAAATACATAAAATAGGGCCCAGACAGAGAATCTAGGATGGTAAAAGGAAAAAGGGATCATTTTTCTCCTCCATAGCTATCTATCACAATCATCCAGGGAACAGGTCACTGTAGCATGGAGTGACCTCTAAATCCTACTTGTTTTTTGCTATATGATACCTTTTCTTTTCTTTTCTAAAGTAAGTATCAGGAAATATCACTTAAAGTAGATCATCCGAAATAATAACCAGGAGTTGAAGTAAGTACCTCAGAAAATGAAAGCCATTGTGGAAGTCACTCCGCTGGTTTGTTGTGCTTACAGTTACATTACAGGGAGCAGGAAGGCCATCTGGAGAGGCGCGTGTTTTGGATTTAATGGGAATGAATAGTGCATACCAATCAGGGGGGCTCTGTGGCTGTTTAGGCTCGTTCCATGTTCCTTTACTTTCTCTCTTTTTAATGGGATGTCATAAATTGTAGATGTTTGTATATGAGCAAAACACTCAACATGTCATCTAGCGAAATTTCACTTTCACAATGAATTCCAATCACTTGGGGTGGGCGGGGACTCTGCTGCATGAATTGAAATCTGTTAGCATGAGATGACATATTTGAGTGTTGTGTAAGGTTTCCCAGAATCCAGTACTGAGTACCAGCCCTTGCTCAAGATGACTCAGAGAGGGCACCAACCCTGACACAAATCACATAAGTAGTACCTCACTGAGAAGTGGCACCGACTGGCCCAGGCACAAAGAAACCAATCTACTGCCAGAAATACACACCTGAAAATGCTACAAACGGCATGAAAGACTCAAAAGAATCATTGACAAACACTATACTTGCAAATGACAAAAGAAAGGCAAGAACAATCATTGTAAATGGAATTAAAACTCTTCAGAGAGACAGTGAAAGAATTTGTCCTAGCAAAGCTTTCTCTTGGGGATAAAGAACTGTATTAAAATTAGGCAAAGTAAGGATGCATTTTTTAAGAACCTAAATGTATTGTTTTTCCTGGTGATTCTCTAGATATGACCACCACCACCACCATCAACATTGTTCACCCGTGTTCACTCACCTCTCTCCCTTATATGTATTTGTTTGCTTTGCCTCAAGAGTCTAATTTTGTAAGATTATCTATTTCCCAAAAGGTTTCATAGAGTGTTCCGAAGAATATTGCTGGAACAGTATCATATGCTTTTTTTTTTTTTTGCCTTTTAGCAAATTTGACCCTTGTTTTGAGCTACAAATGAGTCTTCCTGAGAGCAAGGCCCAGATGCCACAGAGCTAGAGCAACCTTGCTGCTTCGTTGTAGTGATTTGTTCCTGTTGTGCAATTGCACTTCTAAGTGCTGATATTCAACTCCCACTTACAAAGTAGGGCTCTAATCTGGAATATGAGGGAGTCAGACAGGCTGATTTTTCTTTGTAAGCATTCCCTATTGTTCATACATCTGATAAGATGTTCAGTACATATTCAGACTATCTGCATGTCTGACCTCTGCTTTTCCCTCCCCCTTGGTTTTTCCCCCCCTTAATCATGGGGCCATGGCCCTTCCTGAAAAACCATGATTCTCTAACCTATAAAATAGTAACACTTTTTTAAAAAATTAAGCACAGCTTATTTTCTGTCTTACAAAGTTATTTTGAGAGCTTACATTACCTTAAGCTTTACTTCCTTTGTCTATATATAGAGGTATACATTGGCCCCTAATACTTTTCTTAAACTACTAATACACATTTTCAGAGGGCATACTCTAATCTCATACAACTGATAAAGGACACGAAGGCCAAGAAAGTTCATCCCCCAGGGTCCACAGCCAAGTGGCAACCAAAAACCTGGGCATTTTCCAACGGGCTCGTTTGACTTTGATATTGCCATTTTGATGCCAGGGCAGAGGCTAAGAGAGAGGACAAGGCTCCCACAGCAAGGGCACACGTCAGGAACTTCTTTGTGAACATTATGAAAGGGCAAAAAGCAGCGCTTTGATCCTTTGATTGGCCATTTTAACACGGTTCTGTCTAAACACACGCTTTTGTTCAACTAATCCACTGCCATCAGAAAAGGCCCACACAATGCAAGAGTTAGAAAGGAAGCATTTGAAATGATTTGCTTTAGCCCCTTCTGGTGAAAGCTGAGAAGAGAGAGAGAGAGAGAGAGAGAGAGAGAGAGAGAGACACACACACACACACACACACACACACACACACACACACACACACACACACACCCTTAGCACATGCTGGTCTCTGTCTTCTAAAGGGACCCACTGGAAACCAATGTATAGTCTAGGACTCATGCTCTCCAGTGCCCTTCCCCTTATTTATGTGTAGAGTCCATGTTAAAAGCCCGACAAGGGCATAAAATGTAACCACACATAATCAATCACCTTTATTAATAGAGTTAAATTAAGTAAAGTTGCATGCTGAGTAGAAGCCAAGTGAATGGATTCGTGGAAAGTAAAAATATCTTTAAAAAATATCTTTAAGGGTATATTACCAGAGAATAAAAAAAAGTCCAATACTAGGTAAAATGGTAAGGGTAATGATTGTTAAAATAGTATTTATTTATTTATTGTAGTCCTGGGGCTTGAACTCAGGGCCTGAGTGCTCTGTCCCTGAGCTTTCTTTGGCTCAAGGCTCTAGCTTTACCACTGGAGCCACACCTCTACTTCCAGCTTTTTCTTGAGTAGTTCATTGAAGATCAAAGAGTCTCACCAACTTTCCTGTCTGGGCTAGCTTCAAACAGGGATCCTCAGATCTCAGCCTCCTGAGTGGCTAGGATTATAGGTGTGAGCCACTGACTCCGGTTTGTTGAAACATTTTATTTATTGATTTTTAATATTTTAAATACTACAAGAAGATGAAAAAATACTATGAACTAATTAAGACTAAGAACTAAAAGGATTATTTTTAAAACAGAGAACATATTCCCAGGCATGCTTAGGGTAGCAGGTCACCAGTAGACAAGACCAGAACTTTGCAATTCTGATGGAGTCAAGTGGTTCCAAGTCTAGAGGGTGGAGCTGTAAGCAGGCTGAGGGCCAGGCTGCTCCAGGGCTATGTTGACTTCAGAAGCCCCCGAGTTAACATAAAGGCAAACTCGTCAGTATAGCAAGTATCTCAACAAAAACTCTAAAAGCAAAGAGTATAGGACACGGCATCTTTCAAGTCCTACAAGAAAGTAACTGCCAACCTAAATTAGTATAGTTAGCAAAGCTATCCATCATTGAAGGAGAAATAAACATCTTATGTAATGAATAAAAGAGTCTAACTGGACATTGGACATGGCTATATTCATAGTTGCTCAAGAGGTTGAGATCTGAGGATTGAAGTGGAAGCCGGCACAGGCTAGACAAATCCAAGCGATTCTTAGCTCTGCTTAACTAGCAAAATGCCAGATGTGGAGGTGTTGCTCAAGTGGTAGAGCACCTTCTGTAAATGAAAAAGCTGAATGTTTGACCCAGAGTTCAAGCCAAACAAACAAACAAAAAGGAACAAATACTACCAGACCCCCAACACATAAGAGTGTGTGCCTTTAATACCTCCGCTCTCACATATACATAAGGCCACTCTGAAAAAAACAAAAGGAAATAAACAAAAACACTCCACAACAAAATCTACAAAGAAAAGGAAACTTCAGCATGAAAGATACCATAGGGCAAATGAACCTAATAGACAAATACAAATATTCCACCAAACAGCCACAGAATATATACTCTTCTCCATAGCCCGCAAAACTGTCTCCAAGTATTTATCATATCTTAGGACACTAATAAGTCTTAACACCTGTAATCCTACCTACTCAGGAGGCTGAGATCTGAGGATCACAATTTGAAGCCAGCCTGGGCAGGAAAGTCTGAGACTCTTATCACCAATGAACCACCAGAAAACCAGAAGTAGTGCTGTGGCTCAAAGTGGTAGAGCACCAGCCTTGAATAAAAGAGCTCAGGGACAGTGCCCAGGCCCAGAGTTCAAGCCCTAGGACTGTCAGAAACAAAGTCTTAAATGAAATAACTTGCTATTATCATATCAGATCGTTTGAGTGAACACAGAGAACAATAATAGAAACTATAGGAAACATACAAACACATGAAGACTTAACAATAAATGTTGGAATGATCAGGGGATTGTTGGAGGAGGAAAATAAAAATGTAACCCCCTAGTTACACAGCAAAGGGAAGGTTAATATATTTCTAAGCCTACATTTAAAGCAATCAAATGATTGCAAATAAACAACCTACTGATACAACCCCGGCTCCTAGAAAGACAAGAAACAAGCTACTCTTTATCCATTGCCTACATGGAGACTAAAATGTCTGTAAAGGAAAGAATGTGTGAGCCAGGCTAATCTTTTGAGAATGAAACAAATTAGAGGAATCTATAGATTTTTAATAAAGGAGTTCTGGCTCACTATAGGTTGAGGATAAAAATGATGAAGAGATGGAGATACTAAAAGATGAGGGAGATGAAGAATCGCTAGTAGAGTAAGAGACCAACATTGTAGTCTGAGGCGGAACCAGGGGCAGGGAATGCAGCAGGAGAGAAGGGGCAGAGACTCAAGAGTGGTTGGAGATGAGCAAGCTGGACTTTTCCAGCTTTGATCTTCACGGTGGGGTAAGGATGAAGCCATCTGCTGAGTAGAAGACTGGAGTGTTTGAGGATTAAGAAAGCAACTGCTGTGAATTATCTGTTACAATAACCACCCCCTGAACGGCTAACTTTTCTCAAGCCCTGGCGCTTCATCCATTTGACAATCTACAAGCCAGAAAGGCTGGAGGTCTGTTGAACTGTATTCTTTCCTTTGCTGAAGCAGTACCATCAAGGCATTAGCCTTGTCTTATGGGTCAGATTGCCATTCCATGGTGACTTGTCATTTAGTGTCACTGCAGGTTCATTTTGCCACGCCACTGAGCACGCAGGCCTCAGTGGATATGAAAATGTGGACTCTCCATGAGTCAGTCATTTCATCACACATCAAACCCCTTTGGTTGCCACAGTATTTGTGTGCCATATGTCATTTTATCTCGTCTTGATTGGTAAGGAATTCTGAAGTTCAGAAAGTGGAAGGGAGAGAAAACAATGATCATTCTGCAATTTTGCCTCAAGAAGCTCCCACTGGATTGACAGATGACATTCGAACTTCTCCTACAACATGATCGTCTCCAGGGTGTTATCAGTGTTTAACATTCGAAATAGTGGTGATTATATACGAGATGACATCCTATGCATTGAAAATAATCAACAGCTACAGGGTGTTATTGGTGGGAACCCCTCTTTCCATCTTGTAAATTAAAAACAAACCTGAACAATTACATTTGCTGGAAAGGATGACACAGCTGATTTTCTTAAGTTCAAAAGAGAAATTTCATCAAGATGCAGCCTATTCATAAATGGATATGTTGAATTTGTAGTTTTCAAAAGAGATCCCAAGGGCTTGGAAGGTGGCTTAGTGATAGAGCGCCTCACATGCATGAGGCCCTGAGTTTGATTCCTCAGCACCACCTAAACAGAAAAAGCTGGACGTGACACTGTGGCTCAAGTAGTAGAGTACTAGCCTTGAGCAAAGAGCAGCTCAGGGACAGTGCCCAAGCCCTGAGTTCAAGCCCCAGGGCTGGCAAAAAAAAGAGAGAGAGATTTCAAACATCAAGTTATATAAAGCAATTATTGATCGCAGAATTTAATTATACTATAAATGGATTTTAGAGTTACTATTAGGCCTAAAATTTTAAAAAAACAAACTCACATTAATTATCAATAAATCTCACTTCTTGTGAAGTTAATATAAATCAAATAGCAGGTGTACTTGATAAATGACAATACTATTGACATTTTCATTATTAAACCAATTGCTAGGATATTAAAATGCAGTCTTAGGGCAACATTTTCTTGCTTGTAATAGTTCAAGAATAAAAAAATTTACAGGCAATAATGTCACTAACACATATACTCACATTTTCTAGCTAAGAAGCTTCTAACCCAGTATAAACACACACACACATATACATGTATATATGTATATATTTTTGTGATAGCCATTTTGCTCCCAAGTGAACATGGCTTCCCATGGCTGGTGATAATGGAGCCAGGGAGTTGCTTATTTAGTAAATTTTCTTCATCAGCATATCTGGGGACCTCAGTGCTTAGAACCAAACCTTCAACAAAAGAGCCAGGCCATAGGATAAAACACCACACTTTAAAAAAGCACAGGATGTTTGCATTACCAAGGTAAAGGAGATTCAGGAGTCTCAAGTCTCATTCCTTCCCTGTCAAATCCTAGTGCACAGAGGCCTCGCTTTCTCTGCTGGAGACAAGAAGGATGACTGAATCACCAAGCCGACCGACCAGTAGACCAAGAAATGCATGCTAAGAACACGCCAGGCTCTGACTGCTGGGTTGCCAGGGCACCTGTATTAACCAATGATCAGTACCAACAGTGCGTTTCTAAAATAATTTGATAATTTTCACCGTGAGCTCAGGGTCCCTTCCAGATGAATCCCCATGCTTTGCTTTCATTGTGCCTCTTCCACTCTGAACTTTCACTCAAACACTACACACAGCTCAAGATACACAGCTAATGTCTCTTTGGGAAGAGGAAAGAAGTGTGGAAAAGGGGAAGAGAGGAGGTGGAAACATGGGATCTCTTTGAGTTTCAAGTAAATAACGTACGAAGTTGGTTTTTTTGTTTTTTGGTTTTTTTTTTTTTGGTCTGTCGTGGGGCCTGAACTCTGGGCCTGGGCTCTGTCCCTCAGTTCTTCAGCTCAAGGCTAGCGCTCTACCCCTTGAGCCACAGCGCCACTTCTGGCTTTTTCTGCTTATGTGGTGCTAAGGAATCGAACCCAGGGCCTCATGCATGCAAGGCAAGTGCTCTACCACTGAGCCACCTTCCCGGTCCCTGAAGTATGTTCTTAATGCTTTCTGGATATTAGAAGCCATGAGACTCAGAGGAAAGTTATGAACCTTGTTTAAGACCTATACTTCACAGGGTGTCAAAACTCACTAAAATTAGATTACACTCACTAAAATGAGATCTCTATGGTTCCTTCCAATTCTGTGGGAGTGAGCCCACTGCTGCAAATTCAAAGTGAGCCTCTTTTGTTGCCCTCAAATTCTGGCCCTAATTCTACAGAACGATGGGTAAACAATAATTCTGATGGCTAGCTGCCCGACAACCTGCAGGTAGACACCCAGATGAATGTCAGATGGTGGGGATCTAGCCATTATTCCAAGTGTCTGCTCACAGAAGCCTCCTGAAATCTGAACACTCCACCGAGAGGAGGTAGGATACTGCATTATTCTGCTGTGGTAACTCTTGCCAGATCCCTCTGCCTCTCCCACTCCCATACCAAACTGCTAAAGTCAAGGCCTTAATGCTGAGATTGAATGGGCAGTGATTTCCCCTCCCCCAACCCCACCCCTACCCTCACGATTCTATGTTTTTATAGTCTGCCTGATAATCACAGAGGAAGTTCTCTTGGCAGTGCTGGGTTTCCATGGTGATAGGAGAGGTCAAGGTTAGCAAACTAGGGTGTGCTGGGAATTTTGTGCTATTGGGAGGGAAGAGTTGGCAGCCATGGTGTCACCCGGGTACCCAATTTCACAGCCTCTTCCTTTGAGTGGCCCACAGAGGCTGACTTGTGCCCATCTGAATGGACAAGCTTGTGATGCCTGGATGTAATAATAGCTCCCTCACTTCCTCCCTGTGCAGAGATGTGCTGTGCCCTTCCTTTCAAAGGCCAAGAACTGATGTTCAGGACCAACAATCTGCGGATTGTTGGAATATGTATGTGCTCTTTGTATCGGCACCAGAAGCTCAGCAATGCCAAGTTTTGGTTTTTTTTTTTAAACACCACCCAAATGTACTTTAGAAAGGCAATTCTAATCTTTGGACCTGTGTAAGGATAGGCCAAGAAATGGATTCATTAAAAAGGGAGTAGGAGACATCCAGTTTAAATGAAGTATCAGAGGATTCAAGTATCCTTCCTTTCAAAATCCAGCTCACTTATCTAGCATGCAAAAGTCACTGTCCTGATTTTATTCTCTTGGATACCTCTTGAGATTTGAGTGCGACTTTGTTCAGCCTAGAACTAAAGAGGAAGAAATGATGGGGCAGGAGATCCACTCTAGGCTTACTGATGATATTTAAGGTAACTGACCCCCCCAAAAGTGGTCGAGTTCTTTGAAAGGAGACAAATGCAGAAGAGACAAAAAGTACTCAGGATCCTAAAGATGGAAGGGAATAAGTTGCATTGCAGGACTGAGGGGAAGGTGATTCAGTAAACGAGGTCCTGTTTCTTGGGCTAAGTAATACCAATGAATGCTTAGGCATTCTGCCACCCCAAACTGAGGCATTCCTAACTCACATTGTCCCACGTGAGCACCTGCATCTTGAAGACTCCAGAATCACTCAATCAAGTGCTTCAAGAGCTCTGGGATTATAGATTGTGTTTGCAAACATCTGACCTAGTATCTGACATACGGAACTTGATAAGAACACAAATGACCTCATTTCCATGCTTTTAGCTTTCCTCCTCTCTCTTTCCTACCTATAAATAGACAGTGATCACCAGCCCCAGACAGACACCTGAAAAACTATCCCCTTTCTCCCTCATCCTACCTGAGCACAGAGTTTTATCTACAGGCTTTTCTTACTACTGGTCAGATCCATCTCCTTTCCATGTCCGTTTGACCTTCCATGACCTCTGAGGGTTCTCAGAAGCCAAACTGGCTAAACTGTGCACGGAGTAGCTATTCTCAGCTTCACATAGGGCCAAGGTCACTCTTCTGCTGGGAAGCAATCCATAGTTGCTTCTTGCCCTCAGGACACATCGCAAATTCTGTCTTGGATATTGTAAGTGTTGGCAAAGATCTGGCCCCAACATATTTCTCTAAGCTCCCTCTGTGGACCTTCCTCGCTCCCCTACTCCACCCACCCTGAGTATTCACAGTGCACAAATTACAGCTGGAACAAAGTGTGTCATCTCCTGAATGCAACATTTTTCTCTTGATGCTAGGTCTTTTGTCTCAAACTTTGCCCATGTGCTCACCACGCTCTTGGCTGCTCAGTTTTCTAGGGTTAGGACCTACTAGTTCTGAAGATAGCTAAAGAAGGCACCTTAGTTACAATTTCTTCAAGGATGAGTTCCCTTTCCTGAAATCTAGCCAGGATGGTCTCATAAAACCCTACACTTCCTCTGTGGAAGCACTATTTGCCAAAGGATCATAACTATGTATTTACCTTTTTATATCTTTCGTTTAGATGCAAGCTTCTTGACAGCAAGGATTCTATCTCTGCTGCTCACCATATACCCACAGAGCTCAAAAAATGTTTATGACACTGGGACAGGTGGCTCAAGCCCATAATTCTAGCAACTCTGGAGGCTGAGGTCTGAGGTCTGAGACTCAAAGCCAGCCAGCTAGGAAGTCTGTGAGACTCTTATATCCAATGAACTACAAAAAAGCCAGAGGGAGGGGCTAGGAAGGTGGCTCAGTGGTAGAGCGCTTGCCTTGCATGCATAAGGCCCTGGGTTCGATTCCTCAGCACCACATAAGCAAAAAGAAAAAAGCCGGAAGTGGCTCTATGGCTCAAGTGGTAGAGCGCTAGCCTTGAGCTGAAGAGTTGAGGGACAGCGCCCAGGACCAGAGTTCAGGCCCCATGACCGGACCCAAAAAAAAAAAAAGCCAGAGGGAGCTGTGACTTAAGTGATAAGAAAGCTAACCTTGAAGGAGAAAAGCTCAGGGAAAGCACACAGACCATAAGTTCAAGCCCCAGGACTGGCACCAAGAAAAAAAAAAGTGTTTGTGGAATGTTTTTGAAGAGACTATCAGTAATTAAGTCTATGATTGAATACTAGAATGTTCAGATTATATCAGTTCTGAAGTCATTTTTTTTGTTTTTTATTATCAAGAAGCAATAAAGTCTCAGATAGTTCATAATACACTTTTACTAGGGCTAAACCTTCCTTCCTCTTACATTCTGTGATTTTGACTTACAATGATTCTTTATAAGTTCCTACCAGAATCATACTGAAAGGAAATTTTGGCAATGTCCCTTTCTGAAGCAAATACCTGTGGATTAAAAGTTGGCTCCTCAAGGAGCTAAGAAACTAGCCCTTCCAACAAAACACGGGTGGAGTGCATTTTCCCAATATTTTTGACATTTTCTTTTTCCAAGACAGGGAAAAATTTGGATGGAAGTGAGGATAGAAGATTATCTTCTTTGAAAATAACATACAGAGAAAGAGAGGATTGCCAGCCACCTAAATATTTTCACCATGAAGTCTTAGGCCATTTAGTAATCTCTTTAATTTCTAACAAATGTAATGGGGGGAGGGGTAGAGTTATAGTGCTTGAGAGACTTTTTTTTTTCTTTTAGCAGTTTAGCAGTTATCTGCCCTGTCTGCCACGTCTACTCAGGATGCCCATGTGAGCCAGTCAACCTTTCTAAAACCCAGCATTCAGAGGAACCACCTTTGTGGCTTACTCCAATGGCCACAATGCGTTGTTAGTTTGGCTTGTAGGAATCTACATGACACAACCCTGCCACTCAGATTGCTCGTCTTCCCTGAGTCTCTGTAGGGATCTTATTGGATTGTAAGATTGTCAACACTGTACAACTTACCAGCCATTCCCCTCCCCCGCCAGGACCCCTTACCCTTTCAAGTTCCTATATCTTTGCCTATCTCTGCATCTACATTTCTTCCTTTCTGAACTGCCTGTGCCTAACACACAGCCTAACACCTAAATCCTTCAACATTCATTATCCTGACATCTTAAATGCAAGATACGGCTAATGGGGACCCTAAGCCAGTGTAAGTCTCTAAACACAAGGCAGCTGAATTTTACTTCTAAGCCATGAGATGAAGGAACCTCATCCTCCATCCTCTGTGATCAGATGGAGATGTACACAAGTTATACCCAACTAAGAGTCCCGGAGATGAACAACATTACTACTCACGCATTACTGAGTCAATCACAGGGAAAAGTCATGTACCACCAAGCTGTGTGGAGGCAGAGCTCAGATCTCCCATTCTTTACTACTTTGTCAGGAACTCATGAGACATGCCAGTCTAGACAAACCAAAGTCTTTGTTTCCTTGGGTCAGCTTTGATTTCTCAGGTTGCCTTGGATGCGACACCTGCCAAGATTTCCCAATTACCCACTTCCAAGCCAGCTTAACACTGAATGGAAGTCAGAGCATAAATGTGTCTATTCAATGCCCCCATGATTCAAGAAAAACCATGAATAAAGCAATATTTCTGGTTCATGTATGTCATCTTTACATATAGCTTTTATAAGTGGCAGACTAGGAGAGTTGAAAAATAAGAATAAATTCACTTGAGATTGGGTGCCGGTGGCTCACGCCTGTTGTCCTAGCTACTCAGGAGGCTGAGATCTGAGGATCGCAGTTCAAAGCTTGCCTAAACTGTCTTCCAGGAAAGTCTGTGAGACTCATCACCAATTAACTACCAGAAAAACAAAATGGAACTATGGTTCAAAGTGATAGAGTGCTGGCCTTGAGCAAAAAAAAGCTCAGGGACAGTGCCTAGCTCCTGAGTTCAAGCACCATGAGCAAAATAACAAAAAGGAATAACTTCACTTGAAAAAACTTCAGCATAACCTTGGCAAAAAAATCAGTTGTTGACTGATTCTACCCTGTGAGAAATTTCTAACTGACATTTCTAACTGACAATGTAACTGAATATTCTCTATAGCATTGACATTAAATGGGTCCCTGGGTGCATTGGTTCAAAATGAACTGATGTTCAGAAAAAGAAAACCACAAACTTTTCAATTAAGAGAAGTGCATTTGAAGGATCTAATTTGTTTGAAGAGTTCAAGTAAATGTCTCTAAAAGGAAAGGCAGCCTAAATCGATTGCTTTCCTCACACTGTGTGGGCTGTAATTCCTCCAGAATTTCCCATGGCTCTTCCTGCTTCTCTCCACTCGTGACTACCTGTCACAATCCAATAGGGAAGGAAAAGATCTCTCCTTAAGCAAGAGCTAAGAACATTCTTGTCTCTTTGTTTCAGTTATCCCTACCTGGGGAAAATTATGTTTCTTCTTAATTAGCTTTATTTGGTGGGTTAAACACCAGCGTCAATATTAAGAAGAAAAAAAGCACCTAGATTTAGTATTATAGTTGTGGAGTTTTTTCACTTCCTGACATTCAAGTATTGGTTCCACTGAATTCATTTGGAGTTTCTGTAAACCCATTTGTATGTGCATACTACAGGAGAAGCTAGAAGCACTCTAGAATTAAGATTATTTTTTAAAGAAATGGTTTATAATTTAAATCAAAAAACTATTCCCATGAAACACTTTCCACAAAGGACAATATATGGAATCAATTTATGTGTCCACAGAAGGATGGGTAGATTAAAAAATATAGTAGATGGTAGGTAGATAAGTATGTATGTATATGTATGTGTGTGTGTGTGTATACTGGAATATTATTGGGCCATAAAAATGAAATCCTGTTATTTGCAGTAACTTGGATAGAGCTAGAGGTACGGGATAAGGTAGGGCAGGGAAAGGATAGCTAAGCAATGGAGGGGGACAATTGCATAAGAATGATTTCTAATGCTCTGCATCACAATGGTTGATATCCATTCATTGTATGTTTCAAAATGGCTTGAATGCTCCCAACACAAAGAGATGATGTCTGAGGATTCAGGAATGCCAGTCACCCTGATCTGATCATTATACGTTTTGTGCTGTATTGAAATATCACACTGTAAAAAATAATCACACTTTAAAATAATCTTTCTACAATTTGAATAATTTTACAATTCAAACTTTACAATTTGAATAAGCCTTTTTCAACTTTCTCTAGCCTCCCCCCAAAAAAGATTACTATTGCAAATGCATATCTATTTTTGAAGAACTCATTTGGGTTTTACATTTATGTGTGTATGTACGTATATAATATGACTGGGGTTTGAACTCAGTGCCTAGTGCTTTATAGGCAGGTGCTCTACCACTGAGCCACATCTCTAGCCCTGTTTTGCTCTTGGGCTTTTTTCAGATTTTTAAAAATTATCTTTCTATAGTTGTACAAAGGAGTCTCCATTTAACAAAGCAATTTATGAATACAAGGCACCTGAGCTGGTTATTTTTTTAATTTTTATTTTTTTTACTGTGAACATACTGTACAGCGGGGTTACAATTACATGAGCAAGATAATGAGTACATT
The DNA here is from genome assembly GCF_000151885.1 of Dipodomys ordii. Classification (NCBI taxonomy): domain Eukaryota; kingdom Metazoa; phylum Chordata; class Mammalia; order Rodentia; family Heteromyidae; genus Dipodomys; species Dipodomys ordii. The sequence continues at coordinate 15,249,150 of NW_012267226.1, forward strand.
TCTTATCAAGCATTATAGGCTCCTCCTTTGTTTACCCTTCCCATCCCTTCCCATCCTCCCGCTGCCCCCCATCCAATCCAATCCTCCCCTCCCCTCGAACCAAAGTTGTAAAGTTCGTTTTCGACATAATGACTTGTACATCTCATTGTTGCAATGGGTCCACCTGTATCCCTATTTAAACATTTTGTCTTTCCCCTTCCCCTCCATAAATTATACCAACATCAAATACAGTCAAAGCAGGGGTTATACCATGGGGGAGGGACATACAAAGCAACAAAGAAATAATCTTATAAATGTGTTAGAAACAATTGCATGAAAGAAAAAAAAACATTTGAATATATATCTTAGGGTTCATTTCCCTAACATCAACTTATCTGACCTTTTCTGCTTGACTCAGACATATACTAGATATTG
>NW_012267226.1:15260303-15261580 GCF_000151885.1 Dipodomys ordii
CCCTGGGTTTGATTCCTCAGCACCACATAAACAGAAAAAGCTGGAAGTAGTGCTGTGGCTCAAGTGGTAGAGTGCTAGCCTTAAGCAAAAGAAGCTCAGGGACAGTGCCCAGACCCTGAGTTGCCCCAGGACTGGCAAAAAATAAAAAATAATAAAAAATAAAGGGTCACATTTCCAAGTGCAGAAGAAAAAGAATCATCTATTCATGCCTAACATTTTCCATAGAATATTACTCAAAGTATCTCAGATTTATGTATAAAATGTAAAACTAAAGAGTCTTTTTAAAAAATTCAGTACCATTGGGGACCAGGCACAAGTTTCTTAAGTCTTGGTATCAACAGCTTAATCCATGAAGGAAAAATGGTTAGACATTTAAAATTCTGCAAAACAACAATAACAAAAACCCCAAACTGGTTAAATTAAAAACAACAACAAAATATACTGGGAGAAAATATTTGCAAATCATATTGATACCATATTGATGTCATATTGTCATGTCTCCTTAGTGGACTCTGAGAATTCCCAACTCCTTCCCTGTCCTTTATAGCTTGGATCCTTTGAAGAGCACTGCTATTCTTTTGATATCATTCCTAGTCTCTCAAAGCAGTTGTTTTTCTTTTCAACTTATCACACATCATTGCTTTTCATTTTCCTTTCTCTATCTTTACTGCAATAAAATTAACCAATAAAATCCATATATATTTACAGTTAACAAGCTTGACTTTATGTGTGTGTATAGGTGTGTCGATTCTGGGGTTTGAACTCAGGGCCTAGGCGCTGTCCCTTAGCTTTTGTTCAAGGCTGGTGCTCTACCACTTTAGCCATAGTTCCACTTCCAACTTTTTGGTAGTTAATTGGAGATAGGAGTCTCAAAGACTTTTCTACCTAGGCTGGCTTCCAACCATGATCCTCAAATCTCAGCCTCCCGAATAGCTAGGATTAGAGGCATGAGCCTAACGCTCATAGGCATGAGCCACTGGTTCACATTTCACATTATGAAAATGATTGCCATCAAGAACAGATCTCAGGACCAATGGAATAGAATTGAAAACCCACAAATGAACCCACAGACCTAAGCCATCTAATTTTTGATAAGGGAGCTAAAAAAATAGAATGGAAGAAAGACAGACTCTTCAGTAAATGGTGCTGGCAAAATTGGTTAACTACTTGCAGAAAACTGAAGCTAGATCCTTATATATCACCCTGCACCAGAATCAACTCCAAATGGATCAAAGACCTCAGAGTCAAAGCAGACACTCTGAAAACATTACAGGATG
>NW_012267226.1:15262622-15266412 GCF_000151885.1 Dipodomys ordii
ATATACCACATTTTCTTGATCCATTCATCTACTGAGGGGCATCTGGGTTGGTTCCATATCTTAGCTATGGTAAATAATGCTGCAATAAACATAGTCATGCTGGTAGCTTTAGTGTGGCCTTGTTTGTGAACATTTGGGTAAATGTCCAAAAGTGGGATTGCTGGGTCATAGGGGAGCTCTATGTGGAGTCTTTTGAGAAACCTCCATACTGCTTTCCAAAGTGGTTGAACAAGTTTACACTCCCACCAACAATGCAGTAAGGTTCCCTTCTGTCCACATCCCCTCCATGAACTGGTTATTTTTAAGACAGAGTCTTGCTTCCTGCTCAGGAATGCACCTGGACCACAATCCTCCTATTTTCGGCTTTCCACCATGGTTGGCACACACCACCACACCCAGTTTTTTTCTGTCAAGGTCAGGTCTTATGAACTTTCCTGCCTGGGCTAGCCTGGAATTGTGAACCTCTCTAGCTCAGCCTCACACAGGGATGGGATGACAGGCATGTTGCACTGAGCCTGGCTATTGGTTGAAAAGGCCTCTCACAGGTCTGTTTAGGCTGGCCTCATACCATGATCTTCCCAATCTCAGTCTCCTACGTTGCTAGGATTGCAGGTGTGAGCCACTTGACACCTGGCTCTATTTTTTAAAATATTATAATTTGGTGTGAGTTTTCCAACTCCAGAGTCAGCCCCACCTCCTTAAAGGACAAAAGATTAAACATCATCAACTAGTTGTATGTGAACACTGGCCAGTTGAAGCAGTATGGTGTCTCTCTTGACAACCTTCAAGAAAATGTAACAAAAGGAGCTTGTAGCTCTACTGGAGGAGGTGCAGGTGAAAGGCTGGGAGGCTGAAGACACATTCCACAGGACTCTTTGTTTCCAGATTTCTGTCCCTGCTCGGGCTTGTAGGAAAATGCCCTTGTTTAAAGACCAGTTCCCTGCAAGCATTCAAAGGAGATTTCTTCTCTCTCTCGCTTTTTTTTCTGAATTCTTTTGACTTTTTATTATTGAATATTAATTATACAACATAATGGTTTCATTAAGATATCATGCATGTATATAAAATAATTTGATTGCATGTATGCCATTCACTGGCTATACCATTCCTCTCACTCCCTGTTGGTCCCCTTCTTCCACTTTCATTATTTATTATTTTTAATATTCCCATTATTAAATTTTAGAATCTACCTATGAGAGAACACAGGAGATAAGTTGTCTTTCTGAGACTTGCTTTAATTGACTTAACAAAGTGATCTCTGATTCCAGGCACTTTTCTGTCAATGACAAAAATCATATGTGTTCATTTAATCATTTTTGTGCTGGTCCTGGGACATGAGTTCACAATCTCATGCGTTTTTCACTCACAGCTGTCACTCCACCTCTTCAGCCAGGCCTCCTGTTCCAACATTTTGCAGGCTGATTGAACAACAACAACAACAAAACCAAAAACCTGGGACTCTTATTTCCAGTGTGGTTAACACGGATCATTTACAGCCTTCTAGATGCACTCTAGTCATAAACTGCTTTGATGAGTGGCAACTCCTTAGTACAACTACTTAAAGTTAATACAAATGTTCAAAATCAAAATCTCAGAGGAGATCTAGCTAGGTGAAAGGCAGCCCTGGCAGGGTGAAGGCAGCCAGGAGGAGGTGAGGGCGGACACAAGGCTTGTCCTTGAGAACCGGGTTTGACAGTTGTCAGGGAGCACCCTGCCGCAGGAGGTCACAACCCCACGCTCTGCTTCGTGTTAGAGAGTCATGGCCAAGGTTTGTCAAAACAAAGCCACACACATCACCCTAGTGCCAAGCGGGCAGGCGTTCTGGCCTGCGCAAATGAAATCATTAGGAATTCCTCTGGAGGGAGAGAGGCATCCCTGGGAGCTCTCTGCTGCTAAGCAAAGGCAGATGGTCTCCTTGCACTGATGGCTCCCAGAGGCCCAGCCTGGAGCATGTCACTTCCCCTTGCACAGTCCTCTTAGGAGGCCACCCTCTCTGCTCTGTGCTCCGTTCCAGTCTCTACATGTGCCAGATATCCTGGCAGCTGTGGCCTTCCTCCAGCCAGGGCCTCTGCCCACAATGCACCTCTCCCCACTCCTATAACACACCTCTCCCCCACCCCCAACAGCCAGCCTCAGTGCTCATCTTGCCCTCTTGGAATTAGTCATTTCCCTCACTCTGCTCGCTCTGCCATCGTACTTATCACACCATCCTTCTCCAGACAATGACTATTTCAGACATTTAAGTCAGACATTTTTCAGTCCTGGGAAGTTGTCAAGCTCATGGTGGACATTTCTAAGTTGTTTTGGGAAGCCCAAAATAAAAATCTTTTATTTTCACTGGTAATATATGTTATCAATCATTGTCCTTGAAATGATAGGTTCACTCACTCAGTTCCTTTGGAGAAAATACCCAAGCTTGAATAACCAGAGTTTGTCAATCAGCCATCCTTTCCCAGTCAACGGGTGTTTCATGAAATAGGAGGCCAATTCAGACAAAGACAAAAAAAAAAAACCTCAAAAAACAATCATCAAGTGCTCTATGGTGAGATAGCTATTACTCTGTAGGGTGTAATAGAATTGTTCGACTATAGTTCCTGTTTCCCCATTTTGAATGACAGAATATGTAATCAAGCATGAGGTTTAATAAGAATAATGTTCTTTACTGTGTTAGAAGGCTATTCTCAAGTCTAATGACCTGCTGTGTTACTGCAACTTTAGGGCCATGAAGAATATCAAACTGCTGCTCATTTTCACTAGTGGCAAGAGCCAGAAATAGGGAAAACAGTCATACATGAAAAAAAAAAAACCCTTAAAGGTACACAGCTAGTACACAGTTCTTTTTCATCTCTTCCTTGAATTTCTTCATAAGAAAACATAGTCTGTCCCTTTAAGATAAAATTAGGGAGAAGCGTGACCATTTGCAGAGTTATATACAAAGTACCGAACAGGGCCCTTGCCAATTCATCCTTCCCTTTCCATTTTCTCTCCTTAGAAAAAGACTTCAGCTGGGAACCAAAATGTCTATTTAACCTTGAAGCAAGATCATTACTATTTTTAAACAAACTTTTAAATCGTAAACTTCAGATAGGGTCTGTCAGTTCTAAGCACTCCTTTCCAATCAAAATATTGACAGCTTCATCACATTCAATTTACCAGTTTAATTGGTCAAACTTGCTTCCCTTTTATACCTGTCTTACTTGTAACAGGTATTTTGTCAGGTAATCCTAGATTTCTTAGAGCCTGTGAATTAAAGAGTCAAGCACAGGGCTACAGATCGCTATTTAAAAGAGCATAGAATCCCCCTACCCGATGATGGTATTCTTGGATGACTTAAAAAAAAAATTCTTCCAGCCTTTGGCCAACTTGCTACCAATATTCATAGGCCTCCTCAATATATAGAGAAAGCTGGACCATCTCAAGGAATGCACAAATGTAACTTGCTCCTAGGGGGTAGGCCTGAGCAGACAAACAAAGTTGCATTTACCTTAACCAGTGGGAGGAGTGGGGAGCTCTTACAGAAGTCACATGCAAAGGAAGTGGTGAGTGAATAATCTAATAAATCCATTTTGACCCAAATTTCAATGCCAAGCACATACAATGTATCTATCCCAGAGACATCTTGGCCACCAGACATAATCATTTCGTTCTAAGTTGAAAAGTGTTTATAACAGTAATTTTTTTTTTTTGGGTCGGTCGTAGGGCTTGAACTCTGGGCCTGGGCGCTGTCCCTCAGCTCTTCAGCTCAAGGTGAGCGCTCTACCACTTGAGCTACAGCGCCACTTCCGGTTTT
>NW_012267226.1:15267317-15294904 GCF_000151885.1 Dipodomys ordii
GAAGTGGCACTGTGGCTCAAGTGGTAGAGCGCTAGCCTTGAGCTGAAGAGCTGAGGGACAGTGCCCAGGCCCAGAGTTCAGGCCCCACAACTGGAGCACCCCCCCAAAAAAAATACAGCTACTATATAATCTTGTCATTCTAATGTTGGGCACATAGTCAAAAGAATGTAGGTCCACATCCAATTGAGACACCCGCACATAGCTGTTCATGGCTGCACTCCTCATATAGCAAAAGTATGGAATCAGTCTAGGCGTCTATCAGTGATGAATGGTTTTTTTTTAATGTGGTATATGTGCATAGTGGAGTATTATTCCACCATAAAGAAGAATGAAATGATATCATCTGCAGGAAAATGGATGAAATTGGATATAATTATATTAAGTAAAACAACTCAGACTCAGAAAGACAAATATCACATGTTCTCTCTCATAGATGGTCTCACAGCTAGACCTAGTTACAGAAGAATGTGTTGGGAGGTGCTGCTGGGGAGTGTGAAGTAATGAGAGGGAGGGAAGAGAAAGAAAAGGGTGGAGGAAGATGAGTAGGATTCAAGTGTCTTACGTACCTGTACGAAAACAGAACAATGGAATCTACTGACAACGTTTTTAGGAAGTGGATGGAAGAAGGAGTAATGGGTTGCATTTGATCCAAGTATATCATATACATATATGGACATAGCATAATTAAATCAGACCCTTTGGCACCTGTAATATTCACTAATTTAAAAGGAGAGCAAAAGCAGGCTGTCCCGAAGCTCTAAATAAAAACAAGCAAACTTAAAGTGCTCGTCTGTGGTGGTGTGTGTCTATAATTCTAGCCACTAGGGAGGCAAAGATAAGAGGATTATGATCTCAGGACACCCCCACAAAATTATGAGACCCTGGCTGAAGAAAAACCTACAAAACAACAACAACAAAACACTAAATGCAAAAAAAAAAAAGACTGAGGTATGCTAGTCAAATGTAGCACACTGAGTTCAAACCTAGTACTTCAGAAAGAGAGAAAAAGAGACACATAAATGTGTCGATTTAAAATACCAAGCAAATTCCTGACAGAATAAACCTAAAGAAATCCATGCATAGGAGCCCCATAGTTAAACTCGTGACAACTAAAGACAAAAGGTATTGAAAGCAAATAGCAAAACTCCAAGCCTCACCTACAGAGGAAAATCAATTCAAACATCAATGAATTTCTCATCAGAAACTATGAAGACAAGATTGCTGGGGAAGCAATCCCACTTTTGGGCATTTACCCAAATGCTTACAAACAAGACCACACTAAAGCTACCACCACAACTATGTTTATTGCAGCATTATTTACCATAGCTAAGATATGGAACCAACCCAGATGCCCCTCAGTAGATGAATGGATCAAGAAAATGTGGTATATATACACAATGGAATTCTATGCCTCCATCAGAAAGAATGACATTGCCCCATTTGTTAGGAAATGGAAAGACTTGGAAAAAATTATATTAAATGAAGTAAGCCAGGCCCAAAGAAACATAGGTCCCATGGTTTCCCTTATTTGCAATATCTAGTATATGTCTGAGTCAAGCAGAAAAGGTCAGATAAGTTGATGTTAGGGAAATGAACCCTAAGATATATATTCAAATGTTTTTTTTTCTTTCATGCAATTGTTTCTAACACATTTATAAGATTATTTCTTTGTTGCTTTGTATGTCCCTCCCCCATGGTATAACCCCTGCTTTGACTGTATTTGATGTTGGTATAATTTATGGAGGGGAAGGGGAAAGACAAAATGTTTAAATAGGGATACAGGTGGACCCATTGCAACAATGAGATGTACAAGTCATTATGTCGAAAACGAACTTTACAACTTTGGTTCGAGGGGAGGGGAGGATTGGATTGGATGGGGGGCAGCGGGAGGATGGGAAGGGATGGGAAGGGTAAACAAAGGAGGAGGCTACAATGCTTGATAAGAAATGTACTCATTATCTTGCCCATGTAATTGTAACCCCTCTGTACAGTATTTTCACAATAAAAAAGAAAATGATTGTCATGATGAAGCTAATTTTAATATATCCATTATCTTACCTGGTTACCGTTTTGTATGTGTGTGTGCATGTGTGCTTGTAGGTGAAAATATTTAAGATCTATTCTCTTAACAGATTTCACATGTACAACACATAATTATTCACAATAGTCACCACTTACCCTATACATTAAATGCCCAGAATCTCTTCATCCTACCCAGGGGTGGCCGATCAACACCACTTGGTACTGACTTTTCTAACTGGAGAAAATAGGATTCAATAATTTCAGTTCTTCTTATATGTGTACTTGGGCTCCTAAATGCCAAATACAAGACAGATGCAAAGTCTAAGTTGTCCCTAAAATTGGTTTTTGTTTTTTTTTTTAAAGAAAAATGCTGTAACCCTATCCTTTCTCCCCCAACACAACTGGAAAGGGTTAGCTTAGGACCATGAAAATCAGAGTGAATGCTTCACACTTCCTTAATCTTCACACGTTGTGTGTAGTTACTGTTTACACATGTGTTTCCAGTCAAAGGTGGGTGCTAAGAGTCTTGAACCTGCCAAACATATCTGACATCACAATGCTATTGGTGGATCTATCAGCTAAACCCAGATACATATATACAAGATACACATATCTATCTATCTATCCATCCATCCATCCATCCATCTATCTATCTATCTACCTATCTATCTACCTATCTATCTGCTGTTCTATTTTATTAAATTCTCAACACTTCCACTCAACTTAAACTCTGTGACTGCACACGGCCTTATGGATGAGAGTGATTTCTTTTCCAGTTGGCTCTAAGAGTATTGTCTAAGCTAGACACAATCAGATGTCATGTCCATGCTTAGCTCTCCATCCCACTCTGGTCTCTTGGTTTGGTTTTGTTTTTGAGCAGATAAACAATGCTAGATGCAACCCTTCATCTGTGGCTAAACTGAGCATAGGACCTGTTAAGAGAGACATGGCAACGGCTGTGAAAATCCATCTTCTGTTCTGCAGCTCTTGTGACTAGAAGTTATCTATGCATTGCCAGGTAAGGGCTGTATGTCTGTAGTAACAATTAAAAACTAGGGATCCCTGAGCCAAGGGCAGCTCTCAGGTGTATTTTATTTGGCCAGTTCAGTGTTACGAATTTGTGGCCAACATTTATATATTATACAGAGAGAGAGAGAGAGAGTCTAGATTTCTGGTTTCTCATGAAAAATTTGCTGTGGCTACATCAGACCTACTTTCCACATGGTGACAATTGGCTGTGGCTGAAGAGCAGCTGGCTTTTGCAAACAGGCTTTGTACCATCTGGTTGGCACAATCTCTCTCCAGCTCACTTCTCCCATTTATATAACGTGCCCTCATTCTGTGGGTGTTTGGGTTTTCGACACTGGTTTATAATCAAGAGAATTTCAATGATCTAAGCTTCTGGTTCAACCAAGGGCAAGAAAACCCTGATGAGACGTTGGTATTCCTATTCCTTTCTACAGAAGAGAATAAACAGAGTTTCAGTACATTCAGAAACTTGCCCAAGATGTCAGAGAGTTCTTAAGGGTCAGTTGTCGCTCTGGCACACTGGTTCAGAGTATTTTGGACTAGCCAACGCTGGCTGTTAGGGAGGAAGGGATGGAAAAAGAGAGCTGAGGAAGCTGGATAGAGGTGCAAATAGGAACTGGGCTTTGGAACTAGATAGATCTGGGTTCAAACCCATTCAAAGGGTGTACTGGGGTGACTCATTCTTCACAGTCTCACTTTCTCATGTACACATTAGAACCAAAACATTGTCTCCTTTCACACGGTTAATGAGAAAGTTGAATGGTATGCCTATGTACCCACCAGTCAGGTTCAGTGAGGCTGGACTATAATTCCAACTACTCAGGCTGAGGCAGACAGGTCTCTAGTTCCAGTCAGTCCAGCACCTGTCTTTAGGAAAATACTTCATCCCACAGCATCTTAGTATAGTCCTAAATATGTAAGTTTTTCAATAAGTTGTTATTGTTATTATAAACTAATTTTCTCTATGGCCAGCTCTCTCCTTTTTTCTGAAGATACAAGCTCATCATGGAGACAAATGTCTTAGAAACTTGAGTGAATCGCTTCCCCTCTACAGAAAGAATATCTAAATTGTTTTTGTTTTGTTTTCCATAGGCAGGGAGACTTCCAGAACACCGCTTTACTACTGGTGATAATTACAATGAACTTTCATTAGTGTCCTTCTTAGGACCCACAAAGTTCCCTGCTCCCCACTCTACAGGGCATATTCTCACATGCACAGAAACACTCATACACAGACACACCTGTACACACACATACACAAACATATGTAGACACAGTCACATACACCAACATACACACACATATATTCATACAAATACATGCAAAACCTATTCAGACATAAACAACCTCGCCTATACTCACACACATTCATATATACCTCAGTGCTATGACTTTTGCTGCTCACTTTCTAGATAAGCCCATCACTAAATTATGAGATTCTGAGTGGGCCACACATTTCTCTGACATATCAGCAGCATAAAATTCCCCTTTGCCAGAAGCCAAGCTTCTCCATCTCTGGGGAAAGCCTGCGTCCCTCTCACTGAAGGTATACAAGAAGGACTACGGCAAGGACAGACACACAGCTATTCTTTCATTATTCATATTATCCCAGAACCCCAGAGGGAAGAAGCATTTACCAAATTACATGAGCATTTGAAAGATGGCTACTTAGAAATGTCCAAGATCCTCGGCACAGGTAGCTTCTATTGCATCCCTAATTGCTTTTACCTACATGGCTGCATCCAACTCTGAGATCTAAAGATTGTGCTTCCCTCAGGATGTTCAAAACTCAATTTGAGATCTCGAAGCACGCAGCTTCATAAAGCCTCAACATGCTCTTCCAGGCTTGCTGATGAATGGATGTGATGAGAGAGACAGGAAAAGAGAGAGAGACAGAGATGGGAGACAGAGCCAGAAAGAGCCAGAGCCAGAGCCAGGCTGTTATAGGAAGGGCGCATGAGGCCCAATTGTGATTGACAACATGCAGGAAATTGAGAGCTCACATTCCTGCTGTTGGCAGTTACCGGGGATGGGGAGGCTCAGCCTCACTCTCTGCATTCCTGGGCTGTCCTCAGTCTGTGACCCATTTTCAACGCGCCTCTGTTGTCTGATGCATGTCCCTGGTTTGGCTGTTAGAGAAAATAGCTGAAGAGGGTGGACCCCCTCACCAAGCACCCCCCCAAGGGAAGACAATAAAGCTGGAAAGATAACCATCGATTTCAGGCAGGAAACCGCATAGGCACAAACAGCAGAAACTGATATTCAAACCCCAAAAGCATCAGGGGACACCCCCCCCAAACATTTTCATATTAGCTGGCTTTGTTTCCCCTCATCAGCAAACATATGTTCTCCATGGAACCAGCCCAGCCCATCTGAACCAATTACTATTTCTGGAAGAAGTGGGAGAGGGAGAAGAAAGAGAGAAGACATTTCCTATTACTGTCCTCATGCAGTGCTAGAAATATCCACCCCTGGGAAGTCACAGGGTGTCATTTGCATGAATGATACTTCCAGCCAGCTGTGCCTCCATGAGCTGCATTAGCTCTCACTCTGGCATGGGTACTGGGCATGGGTACTGGTCAGGTGCTAGGCTAAGTTCGAGGACCACAGGGACCTGGGTTTTAATCCCAGCTCTGCAATATAATATTGAAGAGCCTTGAGGAAAACTTGATTCATTTCCATTTTCCAATTGCAACTCTCACCATTATCTCCTATCTACCCAATTTCCTGCCTTCCCCGATCCTTAGAATGAGGACATGAAATCCAGGAGGAATAAGCTCCCTCTCTAGTCCCACTCAGCCATGGACAGGCTGGGATCCTAAACCAGGTCCAGAGTCTTGCCCTGAGCCGGTATGGTGGTTAGTGCTGCTGGACCTGAGGGCCCAGGGTGCCTGGAGGAGAGGAGGAAAGAATAAGAGAATAGACAAGGGAATAAGAGTGGAAGGAATGGGCTGGAAATGGGCTCAGTGCTTGCCTAGCATGCACGAAGCCCTGGGTTCGATTCCTCAATACCACATAAGATAGAAAAAGCCAGAAGTGGTGCTGTGGCTCAAGTGGTAGAGTGCTAACCTTGAGCAAAAGAACCTCTGGGACAGTGCCCAGGCTCTGAGGTCAAGCCCTAGGACTGGCAAAAAAAAAAAAAAAATGGGAAGGAAGCTTCTAGTGTTGCCTTAGGATGGCTCTAGAAACAAACTGCCAATACTACATGTTTGATAAGACAAGGGTGGGTGAAAAATCCTTCTTAGTGGGGAAGATTGAAAAAATATCTCCAACCTAGAAGCAACATGATGTCTCTTTATCTCTGTAAGTTCAAATCCCAACTCAAAACCCTCAGTTGATTGATGAAAATAATAATAATAATATAATACCAGCTTCCAGCATCACAGTTTAACCCACAGTGAACCATGGTCTCTGTGCAACCATGCTGAAAATGGCCAAACTGAACTGGAACACTGGCAAACAGGGCGGGGCCGGTGTCAAGCATCAGAGTCCATTCTCAACACTCATCGTGACGGAGGAGGAGGAGGCCGCTCTGGTGAGCAGAGGGCTGCTAATACCTATCTCCAGGGTGAGAGGCTCAGGTACCTTTCTTACCGGCTTCTTGAGAAATGGCCTCCCCGAAATCTAAAGGAAGACAAAGAGAATGGCTAATAAAGAGTTTTCAGAGCATGATTTCTTCCAGAGAGCCCAGAGCACAACCAGAGAGAGGTAGTAAAGTCTAGCCAAGAGAGCATTGCCTTTGGAGGGATCTGTTGAATCAGGATTTTTCTGTGTCTTCCCATTCACCAGCTTTACTTTAAACTCCAGGGGTCCTAGTGAGATGATCAAATACAATACCCTGTGTAATCACTAGTGGCCAATCAATTATATCGATGTAGGTTCCAGTTCGTCGTAATTCAGTAGGAAAAGAGGAGACCTCCATTGAAGCACAGAGATTTGACTGTTTAGCCAAGAGACGTTCTGAACTGGGGGTATGGCTCAAGCAGTAGAGTGCCCTCCTTGAGCAAAAGAGGCAAACAAGAGCACGGGTCCTTGGGTTCAAGCCCCAGTGATGGCACAAGAGACATTTTAAGGGATAATGGTGAAGCAGAAGCTGGGAAAGGTCACTCCTGGGCAGGTGTTAGCTTGACATGTTGGCTCATGTCAGCCCCAGAACCTAGGGCTTAGTGGGGCCAGAGCAGGGGTAGAGCCTCTGATTCATAGCTGGCCCTGTGCCGGCCCTAGCCCATAATACTGACAGAGTAAACTAGTATAGGAGACAGACCAGGGGATACCGTCCCTCTCCTGGTGCCTGCCAGCACCATCCTGGAATCCTGTCGGGTGAAGCCCAGCATGACTACCAGGAGCCTGTTGCCAAGGAGGTGAGATGTAGAACCAAAACAAAGAGGCGGCATTGGGAGGAGCTGCCACAAAGCCAAGAAGCAAAATGCTTCCTTTAAGCTCATCCAAGAGCAGGTCGAGGGGAGAAAGGGTGAGGGGAGGGGAGAGGCTGTTTCTATCAGGACCCACAGTTCCTCTCTGCAGCCACAGTAAAGTCTATTAAGCCTAAGCCATCAGTGATCAGATAAGGCACCTTACTTAAGTGGCCAGCCAGGATTAAGTGGATGGGTGTGGGTATGAGCTCTGCTCTCCACTGTATTAAGCAAACTCCCTGGAAGGCTAGACTTCCTAACCTGCTATTTTATAGAAACAATTGCCCAGAATCCCAGTCCAGTGTAAATCTTAAAATTTGTATTAAGAGTTAAAAAATAGATCCATAAAAGTACTTGCTGAGCTGGTCATTGTATTATCAGATAATTGTTTAGAAAACCCAAATTGGCTACTTGGCAAATTTCTATTAGGGCTAACTGGAGAAAGGCTAGAGGTTTTGTTGAGTAGAAAAGTGGACTCGAATCCTGGCTCTCTGGGCACTTGTGACATTGACAAATGCCAGAACCTTCTTTCTTAACTGGCGATAGTAGCATCTTCTCGGAGGGGTGTTACAGGAAATAGAGGTGTCATTTAGTGGATGTTTACAGTGTGCAGGGATCTTGTTAAGGCTTTATAAACACCACACTGAACTCTTATATCCAATTTATGAGTCAGATTATTCCTCAACTCCAGTTCACAAGTAAGGGAGGCTCTGCCTTGAGACATAAGTAAATTGCAAAGTTGCCCAGGGGAGAGGAGAGATGGAGGAGGAGGAGGAGGAGGGGGAGAGGAAGGCAAAAGTGAGGTTTACAAAACCTCTTGAGCACCAAACAAAGCCACCTTGTCTTGCTACTCTTGAAACAAAAGAAAAACATTCCCTTTGTATGGATTTTTTTTAAAAAAAAGATCTTTACCCTTGCCTGTTTCCCCTCCTTGCCTAAGCAATTCAATATAATGTCCAATGTAATTCTATTTCTGGAGTATTCTACTCGTATCATTTGCTCATGGATTTGGTTTCCTTTTATAGCAATTTTGTTGTGGAAACATTTATTATCAGCTATTCCACACCCTTTTGAAAGCCGTTATCATCCTGATATGGATACTGTCTTGATTATATAATAGAGTGCTTAAAAAAGATAAACATAGGAGCATTCTGAATTCAAATGAGGCTTGCTTTTCAAAAGGAAAACTTTCAGAGGCCAAACACATATTCCAAAGCTCAATAATGCAAAAGCCACCTAAATAGTTCCTTCTTGGAACTCCCTTTGATATCTATGGCATCTTTTCCCTACTCTTAAAATGATGGAAAACTTATATTTAGGGTTCAAGTTTAATTTCTGAAAGCAAATTGAAGTCATGCAGAACTAAAATTGTTAAATAAATGATTGAACTAAGGAGGAAAAAAAATGGGCTTTGGTCAAAAGCCAGACCACTATTTAATATATGAATGATTTGCTTTCTCCTGGGGTTTACAAATTGGCTGGAAAAAGTTTGTCAAATCCTGCACATCAGATATTTCAGGAGAATTTGCCTAGAAAGCCAGTAGAAGTCAGTGGTCACTTTTGGAGGGGGGGGAGCAGTGTCTGCCCTTCTGGTAGGAAGGATGAGCTACAAGGAAGAGCGCATCTAGGAAAGGAAAACAAGGCAGTCAGGGACTAAGGGCTTGAGTGTGGCCTGGAAGAATTTTAATTAGGCTCTGTGAATTACCAGGCCGTGAAGAGGTTGAGCTAGAAGGTGAACATAGTACACCTGTTTCCTTGTTTATTGCTATGGAAAACAACAAGGCCCAAACTTGGATGCAAGAGGTGAGTAGTAGTGGTGGCTCATGCCTATAGTTCTAACTATTCAAGGGGCTAAGATCTGAGAATCGTGGTTTGAAGCCAGCCCAGGTTAATCAGGGGGAAACAAGCCAAGAGTAGGGCTGTAGCTCAAATGGTAGAGCACTAACCAGGAATGACAAAGACCAAGTGAGAGTGTGAGGCTCTGGCCCTGAGTTCAAGCCCTAGTCCCAACACACATACACATACATGCACACATACACATACACACACACAGATGAGAGGTAAAGAAAGCCTGACTTTGAGTTAGTGCATGCAAACTGGAGCAGGGTGACGCTCTAGTCATTGGAACTTGAGCTCGCCATCTCCTTCCAAGATTGGGAGACAGTTCATCATGCCCAGATCTACCCGAAGAATAATTCTCACCATTCAAAGAACTTCTACATTTTTCTTATTCATTTGATTGTCTAATATGTTTATTTCAATGCATCTTCATGACCCCTTGGTGCTGTAAGCGAGGATAGGTAACATGAAGACATTCCAGTCAGAAGGTTCAGATACACTAGTTAACGGCTCAAGGTCGAGTAATTAAAACTCTTCATCTACCACCTTCAATGTCTGAATTTCACTACCACTTTTCTATTCTCATTATCAAGGACGACATAACCCCTGAGCTGGTTTCTAGAAAGAAATCATCATAGTGACTGAGAAGCCTTTACTAACATCTCCAACGTAATGTCAACATTTGCTTTGAACATTAGAAAAGGCTCTTGTTGACAATAGTGTTTGAAATCGAGCAAGACATAAAACGCTCTGCTACATTCTGCCGGCACTGCAGGGCTTGTCTGCCTCTTTCTGCGCCAGGCAAACTGTGTATGAATAGCATGTCTTATGGCCTGAGCCAGACCTTCACTTCACAAACACTCACAGCCTGCAGAACCCCCGCCCGTGGCAGAGATGGCAGGAGTCATGCACATCTGCCCAACTTGGCTGTCACCTGTGCAACAGATGCGGGGTGGCGGCAGCTGGCCCTCAGGCTCTGCTGCCTCACCTGTCAGCCCTCCAAACGGAGTCCAGGAGCCGTGAAACCCCAGCCCAGCTTAACTTCTAAACCCAAGGCTGATCCAGATTCCCAGATGACACAAGGGAAGGCACCAATGTATAGAAATGCCTTTTGAAGATGGGGGGGGGGCATCTCTTGTGAATTTCTCTTCAGGATTGGTATTAGGTTTGTTACATGTTTGGAAGAACTTTAAGTGGGAGAAGATGGAAGGAAGGAAGGAAGGAAGGAAGGAAAGAAGGAAGGAGGGAGGGAGGGAGGAAGGAAGAAAGGGAGACTGGGAGGAAAAGAAGACAGAAAGGAAGGAGAAAGAGAAGGAAGGAAGGAATGGAGGAGGAGGGAGGGAAGGAAAAGGGGAGGAGCCAGTGTGGGGGTGATGGTCAGGAGGGGAAGTTGCATCTGGAATCTTGAGCAAGTCGGAATGAGACTGGTTGTGGTCTCTTTCCCCCTACTCCCTGCAGGGCCAAGAAACAATAGTTTTGGAGGTGATGTCTATTCCAGCTTGCTTGCCTGGTGATTTTTAATGAAGAACAGTTATGAAAATACTTGCTTGGTGTTCATTAAAACAGCCAAGGAACAGAAGAAGGAAAAAAAATAAAGACGAGGAATTGATTTTGCCCAGAGGCATTTTCTTGACCAGTAATTCTTGGCTTGCTCCCTCCCTAGGAGCTGTACAAGCCATGCCCATCTCAGGAGATTTCGTCTGAATAAAATGGGGATCTTGAAAAAAATAAATTTTAAAAAGTCTCCCAGTAGACCTTGTTGACTGTGAAAGGTGAAGTGCATCTTCCTGGGGCCTGTGTTTACTAAAGATAGGGTGGATGTCATCATAAGAACGCTGCCATAATCCTCCCAGGATTCGACACCTATTCTCACGATTTCTCGTTCTCTGCTCTCACGGCGATGCTGACACGGGAATCTGCAGCCAGCTAGATCCCTGGGGAAATGTCCCATACCACGGCTTAGGCAAGCTCTTGTCTCAGGCATTCCAAACAATCGCGGAGTTCTTAAAGGTTTACTATAGATCTGCCATGGTGGGTTATTTCCCTTCTTTCCCTTCCCAGTAGTACCACGGAATGACAGCAGACGTTTGTGGCCGGGGGTTATGTCTCCCTCTAGCCTTTTGCTCATTTAGAACATTCTGGACTGCTTCCCGACACAGTATCTGCGAAAGGCAGCAGAACCCCTGGGCCACACTGGTGGCAGATCTGTGGTGGATTCTGATGTACTCATTCACAAAGTGAACACTCACTTTCCTGACTCTAGACTTTTATTACTCAGCTCTCCCAGGATTGTCTGTCCCTGGGAAGAAAAGAGATTTTTTTTCAAAGCGACAGAAAGGGAGAAAAAACATTTGCAAAGTCTCTGTGTGATAAGATATTAATTCCCACAATATAAAAAGATTCCTACAATTCCAAAGCAAACAACCACAAAAACCTCACAACCTGTTTTTAAAAATGAGTTATAGACTTGAGTAGACATTTCTCCGCAGACACAGAAATGACAAAAAGACAGTCTTCAGCACTAAGAATCACCAGGAAAATGAGACTCAAATCCGTTAGGAGACAGGACCACCATGAGAAACAAAAGACACATGTTGGCAGAATGTGGGTACATTGGGACCTTTGAATACTGTGGGTGAGAATGAATGAAAATGAAGACAGCTGTTATGGAGATCCAAATGGAGGTTTATCAAAAATATTAACACAGAGCAACCGTGTGACCCAGCAATCCTACACATGTTTACCCAAACACTCAAAATCAGGACCTCAAGGAGATTTTTAACACTCCTTCCTCATTCAATGAAGTATTACTTATAAGCGCTAAATGTGAACACAGTCTACCTATCCACTGAGAGATAAAGAAAATGTGGTAAATATGCACAAAGGAATAGTATTCAGCCTTAAACAGGACATTCTGCAGTATGCAAAAGTATGGGGGAACTCAGGACATTCTTCTCACTGAAATATGCTAGGCACTGCATGGTTACGCTTGTGTAATTCATAGAATCAAACAGCAGAAAGGCAGTTGCTGGGAGCAAGGGAAGGGAGACCTGAGGAGTCACTGATCCATGATGCAAAATCTCAATTTGAAAAACTGCCCGAGGGCTGTATCTGCTGTCCAACACTGCACTTGGAGTCATCGTCATTGCCTTGCAATGAAGGCGACCCTGTGACACCCGCTGCAGGAACTCAGCTTGTCTCTAGTGACCCCCTGCCTGATACATCCACTGGATTATCCGCCTCTGCTGCCATCTTCCACAAGAAGTCCCGTAGCTTGAAGTAGGATTGAATTTTTCCTAGGATCTAGGATAAAAATGGCAGTTTCTTCATTCGAGAATTCATTAGAAAATTCAAGAGATTAAAATTAGGAGGCCCAGCAAAAGCCTGTATAAGAATGAAGAGTCCAAAGACCATATTCCTTTGGAGATCAACACTAGATGCTAAGCGTGAAAGAATCTGAGATGAGAATCAAGTCCAGGTCCTAAGACCATGGACTGCAACAATGAGAATAGACCGACACACTGGAGAAAAGCTCAACTTTACATTCATGTGCATACTGACTTCATACTTGCTTTTCCCATTAGATAAACCTTCATATGGACAGAGACAGTAAAGCTGGGTGTTGGTAGTTCACACCTGTAATCCGAGCTACTCAGGAGGTAGATCTGAGGATCACAGCTCAAAGGCAGCCTGGGCAGAAAAGTCCATAATACTCTTACCTTCAATCAATCACCAAAAAACCAGAAGTAGAGCTGGGGCTCGAAGTGGTAGAGCACTAGCCTTAAGCACAAAAGCTCAGGAACAGCTCCCAGGCCCTGAGTTCAAGCTCCATGACCAACCAAAAACCAAACCAAAACAACAACAACAAAACAAAAAACCATGATTGACTTAAAAAAAAAAAGCTTGGGTCTTCCAGGTTTTATTTTTTTTTAATATTTCCAGAAACCTGCTTAATAAAAAATAAAAAAGCAAATACAGAAAGCAATTTTCCCCCATGAGAGGTCAAGCATTTGAAAGATAAACAGAATATTAGATTACTTCAGCAACTGAGCTTGAGAAAGCATCATGTGCTGTGATGGAATATTAACTTGTCATTCTAGGAAATATTTCAAAGATATTGCAATATATTAGAAAACCTAACTGAGTAGGCAGGCAAACAATGAGAGCGTATAAAGTGGCCATAAAGTGGCCAAAAAAAAAAAACAACCCTTTTTAAAGATGAAAACTCAAACTAATAGCTACTAGATACAGAAGAAGAGGAAGAAGGAGGAGGAGGAGACAGAAGGTACTACATTTCTTTGTTCACCATAAAATAGCTCCATGATGCCATACAATGTTTTCGGTGTTTATTCAATCAATGTAAAAAGCGTCTATAGGCAAGAACATCTTGTGATTTCTCCAAGCACTACTAATGAGATCCTCATTGCCTGCTTTCCACCATATCAGCAGCACCGAGCAAACACAACAGCTAACAATGTTTCATTCCTTGATTCTTTTGTGGCTGTGTGTACTCAGTGACAAAAAAAGAAAAAAATCACTGAGTTGTAAGCCTATGGTTTGGGCCTATGAACTAGCAGCTCTGCCAAGTCTGAAGAGACAGTGATGCATGAAGGTAAGACTTTTAGTCCCTGGAGCATCTAGAAGATTCACAGGACCCCTTCCCCCCCCTTCCTGCTAGAGTTCTGCAGCCAGGCCACTCTTCTGTATCAGAGAACTAGCAGATTCTACCAGGCTACAGGGCCTGCCCGGGTTTGGAGCTGCTCCTCAAATCCATGCCAATAGGTGTGAGCACTGTGGTGATCTATTGTACAATGGGAATGGTGAACTCCAGCTTGGACATGGACAGTCCAAAGAACGCTGGGTCTCAAGCAGGGAGCTCCATAGGCTGGGTCAGCTACTTCTGTTGTGTTCACAGAGACATTCCCTGTGATCTGCAAACCGAGGGGGGCAGGGCGGGAAGACACTGGGGCCCATCTGCTTTTTCCACCTACACCAAGAGCCCCATGAGCTTCTGATAGTGGAGCAGGCCCAAGTGTGACCTGCTGTGCACCAGAGCTGCCCTGTGAGGGAAAGGGGGCGGGGGGGGGGGGGGGGGGGGGTCTGGAGGGGGCGGGGTCAAGGGCAAACCTGTCAGTTGGCAGTTTCTCTCTTCCATGTATCATCCAGACTACTTCTCCCAGGGGGAGGGGGGAGAGAGGGAGAGAGAGGAAGAGAGGGAGAGAGGGGGAGAGAGAGAGAGAGAGAGAGATGGAATTATAGCAACAAAACAGGATTTCTTAAGATCTGTCCATTTCCAAGCTTTGAGAAAGACAAAACCCTGGGCAGTCCTTCCCAAATAGTTCTGGAAAGGGCCAGGCTGATTCTTAGGGGAGCCCGTGCCAGCCCTGCCTTCCTCCACTCTTCTCTCCTGCTGTTAGAGTCCCAGTAATGAGGATGTCACTGCAGCCAGGGACAAAGGAGCAGTTGCACTGAGGGCTCCCGCCAGCCGCCCCAGATCCTTGCTGCCAAGGCCAGCGAGCGCACAGAGGGCTCACATGGATCCTGATGCTCTGGCTTGACGGAAAACGTGGCTGCTGATGCTAGCAGAGAGGTTGATGCTCATGCGTTTAGAATGGCGCTCCCTCTTCTGCGTTCACCAACTATTTCTCTCGGGGAAGCCCTGCTTGTTTAGTTCTTCCCTCCTTACAGTGAGTTCTAGTCTCCTGTAAACAAACCTCTGTCCCTACTCGGTCTCCCAATGAGGCTAAGCAGAGTTTAAAAACAAATAAACAAAAATCCACAAAACAGAGCAAGAGAAAACCTAGGTGGAAACGACTGGCCCCAAATTAGAATATCTGTCCGGAAGAAGAAAGGTCCAACCAGCATCTCATAGCTGCATGTGGACAAATACAGTGATTCTCAACTGATAAGACACCTGGGAAGAAAATAAATTGAAACAGTCACGACTGAGAAACCTGTTTATTTATCCCACCATGTGTTTCTGCTGTGAAAAAGCTTCCTCTCTTGATTATAGCTCTTAGTGACTGCCAGACATGGGCAAGTTATTTTCTTGCAGCTTTTCAGAAGGTTACTCTCTTGAGATTGTAAATAGCCAGTTATTTCCTACAGAATCAAAGGTCTCTATATTTTTTAAGGTCTTTGTCGACATTAGTAAGTGGGCTTGACAAGGGTATCACAACAAATTCACATCTACAAACCCACAGGCTCAGGCCCAGGCCTGTGGGTGAACATCTGGAGGAAGAATGAGCCCCATGGAATGCATGAATCTTTAAGAGCTCCATCATTCCGTGCACCCATTTAAATAACTGTTGTATTCTCTCTGTCCCAGGAAATTGAATTTCCCCAGAGCACTTTTTTTTTGGGTGGGGGGGTAAGCTCCATTTCTTTCCACCAAGGAGCCCTATTGCTTGGTCAATTTTTGTTTGGTCAGTCTCTGGTAAAGCAGGAGATGTTCATTTCTCAGTGTTTTCTTACATTCAGCCAAAACACTTCCTGAAACCTCCTTTCCTGGGAACAGAGCATTGCTAAGATAAACCATTGGTAAAAAAGCCTTGGAGAAGGCAGTGTTTTATCCACATAGGAATGTCTTGATCAGAGGTTGCAATTCTTATATTTGTGTGACTGTGGATATTATTTGGCTGGCTTCTATTAGATCAAGTTTGTGACACACTATCTTATCTTTGGATACTATATTGGTTTTCTTATGCCTTTGATGTATCAATAGCTCCCAATCCTCCCACACTTAACCTTTTCTCTGAGAATGTCCCTTTAGCAAATTATCACAAACTTGCACACAAACCTGAGCTTTGGATATCTTCAGACAAGATTTTTTTCCTTTAAATTACAATTGCTGCCCTTGTCTGCAGACTTTGAAATAGAAAGGGGTGTGTGGGGTGGGGTAAAGCACAGAAGTAAGGATTGTGAGTCTTAGGTAAACATCTTACAGAGGAAGAGTTGAAGGTAAATTCTGTTTTCCTAAAGAAATATGTTTGGATGTATTATATATCAGAACTCCAAGTTTTATGTTTCGGCCACTTAGTTGTATGTCTCTGAGCAAGATGTTGCTTTATGCTTCATCTGCTTTCTATGCAAAGTGAGAATAATAGTACTTGCTCTGCCATCTCACTGGAATTAGGACCCTATGAGATGATTTAAAAATGGACAAAGATGCACACACCTGCAATTTGATAATATCATCATAAGACAAGTGGAAACAACATCATTAGAAAAAGAAGTTGTTTTCTCTAGAAATTATTTCCCCTTGTTTTCAATAAACAGACTAGACAGCCCTTATGAAGTGTCACTCAGAGATGTAAAAAACACCCTTGACCATGTCCCCCATGCCTTAACCACCTGCTCATCGTTACCTGAGATCTAATGATGCATTTCTAAATGAGGCTGACAGGAATTCCTAAAGAAGGATATCCGGCAGAAGCTCAAGCCTGTAAGGCAATTGAAAAATAAACTGTTGGGCATCAGTTGCTGGTCACTCACGCCTGTCATCCGAACTATTCAGGAGGCAGAGATCAGAAAGATGTATGATTTGAGGCTAGACTAGGTGAGATCCTATTTCAACCGATAGATGAGTACTGTACACATAACTGTCATCCTGAGGTACCAGTCTCCTACAGCAAATGTAGTTTGATTGTCTGCCAAAAGTTTCTCACTCTTGATTCTTCAGTTTATTATCAAATATATATTTTCAAAAATCTCTTTTTCTCCCCTGATCACAGTTGATGGCTGGTCACAATGAATGTACCCATCACCCATATAACTGACTACTGGCTAAGGCTATACATTCACAGGCAGGGCTATTGAAAGTCCTGTTACTAAGGCCACTCTGTGCCACAAAATGTCACAAACTGAAGGAAGTGACACAGAGTAACCCGGAGCTCATTTGGAACGCACTCCTGAACAAGTTAACCATTTGTTACAAAGAGCTCAGGAACATGAGACTCAGCAGAGATCAAATAGACATTGTGAATGTGTGAATCTGAATGACGTTAGACAATAAGAAATGGCAGGGCATATGGCAAACTAAAGAGAGAACATGTATTTAAATCCAAGCTCAAAAGGTGCGTTAACTTGGGTATGTCCACAGAGTGATCACATTGGCCACTAGCCTGCGACTCGGGGACTTCTGACCCAATCCTTTCACGGTAAAGGGAACTCGTAAGACACACTATAATGTCTCCAAGCTGGATGGTTCAACTTCAAACTCCTCCCAAGATCTATCCCCATAGTTCCTGGGGAGTATACCTTGGGTATCAGCACCGTGGGCTGTCTTCTCTGCTCTTTCCCTTTCTCCCCTCTTGGCCTGCTGATCTCAAGGCAATGGGAAGAACGCTGCTGTAGCTGACACTGATGCTGCCTTTGTGGAAACACCAATGTGATGATGATGATCCCTAGGAGTTAGCCCAGAGAGCCTCCAGCAACGCCAGCCCATGCCTTCGAAGCGTTGCTTTCCAGCCAGTATTTCCCATACGTACCCATGAAGATTTTGCACACTCCAGGCTATGGGCCTGCAGAGAAGGGAGAATAGCTCTCTGTCCAATGCAGGGTAGCACTTGGGCCCCAAAGCCACTGGGAGTGAGCCCAGAGCAGCAGACGGCTGCTTTTGAAAGCAGCTCCATGGCTTCCTTTTCCTCATCTGGTCTCCAGTACAGAAGTCTCAGACAAATACACAAACACCATCCATCTTTGTTGAAAGAGCCACGGTGGGTACACAGTACAAATAACACCAAGGCACATTCTTTTTTCTCTTCTTTCTCTCTCTCTCCATCCATCCTACCACCAAATAAGCAAAAGCAAATTTGCAAAGACATTGCTTTGACTCACACATACCCAGGGGTTTACACTCATCACAAAAAAAACAAAACAAAAAACCCAGATTGTTTAAAACGTCAGCATGAAGAAAACTGTCCAGCCAGCACTGTCAAATCAAGATTTGGTTTATATTTGTGCAGCTAAGTGGCCTCTTCAATTGATTATGACAAAGCAGAGGAACAGGCTTCTCCAAGAAGCACCGAGTCTAACTGAAAGCAGTTCTCAACTAAAATGTTTCTACATCTATCCATAGTATCTTCAAAAAAATCTTCTGATTTTCAGTCAGCCTAGCTTGCTGTATACCCATGAAGATTTTGAAGTTTTAAGAAAACATAGGTCTGCAAATGGTTCCATCAAGAGAATGAAAAGAGAAGCCATAGACAGAGAAAGTATTTGAAAGAGACTTGAATCTGGCCAATGAGAACACAAAGAGATGCTCACTTTTATTCATCAAGTAAATACAGATAAAAACGAGTGAGCCAGGGCTCTGGTGGCTCACACCTATAATCCTAGCTACTCAGGAGGCTGAGATCTGAGGATCACGGTTCAAAGCCAACCTGGGCAGGAAAATCCGTGAGACTCTTATCTCCGATAAACCACTAGAAAACCAGAAGTGGCACTGTGGCTCAAGCGAGTGCTCACCTTGAGCTGAAAAGCTGAGGGACAGTGCCCAAGCCCAGAGTTCAAGCCCTATGACCTACAAACAAAACAAAACAAAAATACACACACACACAAAGAGTGAGATACCTCTTTCCCACTTACTAGGGTGGCTATAATAAAAAAAAATCAATAACACATTTACACATTTGACCTGTGGAGAAACAGGTATTCTCATAAGGTTCTGGTAGAAATATAAAATGATGCACTTTATTTTTATTTATGTCAGTCTTAGGGCTAGAATGCTGGGCCTGAATGCTGTTCCTGAGTTTTTGTGCGTAGCCTAGGGCTCTACTGCTTGAGCCACAGCTCCACTTTCTGCTTTTCATGGTTAACTGGAGGTAAGAGTTTCACCCACTTTCCTGCCCAGGCTGCCTTCCAACTGTGATCCTCAGATCTCAGTCACCTGAGTAGCTGGGATTACAGGCATGAACCACTGGTGCCCAGTTTGATGCATTCACTCTTGAAAAGTTTGATGTAGATGTGGATATGGAAACAGATATAAAAGTAGACCTAGGTATTAAATATTTTAGGCAATTATTGGCATTATTATCACTTCCTATGTTTAATAACTTCCTGTGACAATTTCTGTGTGTGTGTGTGTGTGTGTGTGTGTGTGTGTGTGTAGCACTTTACAAAGGTTCTCAAATGACTTGTAAGTGTAAATTGTGTTACAGTTCTTTGTGATTGAGAAATCTCTCATCTGTTTTACTCCTGCCTTCACATTTGCCCAAACAGAACAAAACTGCCTTCACCCATACCACAAAACTAAACAATGCTTGAAATTCCCGAATTTGCCTCTGATGCCCATAAAAGGTAAATTGCGCCGCTATGTGCCCAGTGTCCTTCAAAATGGCCCTCAGAAAGACACACGCTCAGCTGCCCCTTAGACGGCAGGCTGAGCAGCCCACGCAGGAAAGAGCCTTGAGCTGTGCACTCTGGCTTCAAGCAGCAGGGGAAAGGGAGGCAGAGGGGATGAAGGTGTGCAAACCTGCACTTGAGCACTCATCCCACGGGTGGGAAGTGAGAAAGCTGGATGCCACTAGTGGGCAGGTCGCAGTGGCCAAACCAAACCGTGGGAGCAAACAGGGACAGAACACAACTCTCCAACGGCTGAATGTAAACATGAAAACAATTTTTTTAAAGCACTGGTTCAACGCCAAGGGTAGCATTCAGCCAATTCTAACAGCAAGGCAAGATGAATCAAATGCAAGGAAACTTTGAGTCACTCGGGTTGATTTAAACAGGAGGATACAAAAATACAAGCAGTCCCTCTGGAAAGGCAATGGTAGGATCTCTTGCAAAAGATTTTCTAGGGTCACTGCCCTTCCACCATCCCACAGATCCTTTCCAAGTTCAGCTAAAACTCAGGCAACACTGTATACAGTCACCCAGAATTTAAAGTCAAAGTAACATGTATTCCCTCTAGTCCTGTTGTATTGTCCCAAGCCAATAGCTTGCCTGCTGTGAGGCTCAGTTGTCTCATCTGTATAGTGGCTATGCTAATAAGTGCGAATAAAACGTTAATGCTTAGGAAGACTTACATGAGCAAACATTGGGAGCCCCTAGTCTGTCTCCACCCATTGGTCCCTTTTGTAGATCGCAAATGTGTGGGAAAGCTAGGATCACATCAGTAATCCCAACTACTCAGGAGGCTGAGGTCTAAGGATCCCCACGCCAAGCTAGCCCAGGCAGCAAAATCTCTGAGGCTATTATATCCAGTGAACCACCCAAAAGCTGGCGGGTGTGGCGGGTGGTAGAGCACCAACTTGCTTACTCTGGCCAATCAGCATTCCCTCTAAGGTTGTCTCTGGCCAGTCAATGTGAACGGCTGGATGGAGAGAGTTCAACAAGAGAGATGAGGGCCATCTTCTCACCTACTTAGACACAAGCTGGAGATGGTGCCCTTGGCATGGTGGTTGCCTTTGGAGCCCCTGTGGCTGCCTTGGAGCTTGTCCCAGTGAGAGGCTCACATTG
The DNA here is from genome assembly GCF_000151885.1 of Dipodomys ordii. Lineage (NCBI taxonomy): Eukaryota > Metazoa > Chordata > Mammalia > Rodentia > Heteromyidae > Dipodomys > Dipodomys ordii. Next base: position 15,288,080 of record NW_012267226.1, read on the forward strand.
AAATTTCCTGGACAAGGAGATCAAGACTCCACCCTAGCGAAGTCATGGATTCTTCCCTGTGGATCACCTGGCAGTTCGCTACTATTGGGGTCTCATGACCCCTCCAGTGGGCCTCTCACTTGGAACCCAAAGGGCCTAAGGGTCACTCTGGACTAAGGGAGCTAAAACGAATGTCAGCTTTGCTCCACTGAGAACGGAAAAACTCACAGTGCGGTCCCTTTGCTCTGGACTCCTGTCTCCACAAGCTGATCGAGCTACGGTGTGTTCTCCCAGGTCTACCAGCCCTTGTGGCTCAAGGTGCCGCCGTGGTTCCCTTAGGGCCCCCTAGCTCTCCTGACTAAAGGAGAAACAGAAATTGGTCTCATTCTCCACCCCACAGAGACAAAGTGGAAAGAACGCTTCTCAGGCAACTCCTCTCAAATGTCTTCTACGATGTCCCCTCAGCCTAGATCCCTCCACATCTGGCCAGTGGGCAATAGAAGGCCTTGAGAAATCATTTGGTGCATGGCTGGACGGGCACAAAGGCTTCCCCTAGCTCTTCTCAGCTGCCCATGGCCTGTCTGCCTTATAGCTGGTGAATGATGTTATAAATGGCCCGTGGCAGAAAAAAATGTCTCCTTACCCCTATTTGGAGGATAGCCTCAGGGTACCAAAGGGAGTTTTCTACAGCCATCTTTGAAAGTCTGACATACACAGTGCTTAGACATAGTTGGAATTTTGGGAATCGTGTAAGCCAGAAAGAGAGCACTATAGCATACCACATCATCATCATCATCATCATCATCAATCATCATTTGATAGGACAAATATACACAGAAGGAGGTCTTTGTCTGAATAAATCACACTTCTGGAAACATACATTAAACATCTGCACAGTACTCCTCAGGTTCATTCAAGCCCCAGGCACTCATGGCCCAGGACTACTAGGAAGTCTTGCCAGGAAACAGGAAGGCAAAGCATTCGGTAGAAGAGATGAGCCAGACATGTTAGCTTCCCTCAAGTGAAGCTCACACTTCCTAGTGAGTTAGTCACAGTGTGAATTTCCAAACTGTTTTCTTCAGTCATTATATAGCCATCATGACCCTTGTGAGTCTTAGTTTCTGCAGAATACTAGATTGAAGCTTCGAAAAAGTCAATTTTTATTTAAGGTTGCACAGCTAGCTTATTGCAAAAGGAACCTGAACATGTGCTCTCTCTCCAGTCTACCACAGTTGAGCCTATCTGTACATGAGTCCACATATTCTTAGCTGCTTCTTCATAATCAAGCTGAGTACTCCTGCTTGCCAGCCTCAAAGTTCAAATTAAATTGCTCTAAGCAATTGCAAATATACTTGGAACCGTGTGTTGCAGAACCTCTTAGATCTATGGTTTTGTAGGAATGCATTTGTCATGTCTAGTGTTCCAGCTTGTTTCTGAGATAAGTCTCTGAAAATATTGGTCTAATAAGGAAGAAACACTAAACAAGTTTGTCTTCAGTTAAGAGAGTGGCTCCAAGTTGGGTCACACACAAGTTTTGATGGGAATGTGTCATATGTTTAATTTTCAAGACAAAGTAAAATGTTTCCCCTCTCCTTTATGCCTCCAAAGTTTTGTGATGACACACAGTAGCAATCTGAAAGAAATACACGGACTCATGGAACTGTGAGGGGAGGAGGGCAGGGAATGGTCAGACCACTGGGCCTCCATGTGTGTCCCTTGTCAATTACTTTGTCAGAGGACTGGTCAACACAATGTGGGCAGCAGGCTTCAGGACTACTGAGACCACCCCCATTCAGAGCAGGATTGTCCCCAGTCCAAATCAAGCAAGTAGCAGCTAGCAAGTTTCATCTGAAGTGACAACACGTTTAGCTATTCCATCATCACCGCTATTTGTGTTGTATCAGAAATGAAATTTCTTAATTATCTTTAAGTAGTTTTACAAAGGAGTTTCCACTTAACAAAGAAGCTTATGAATACAATACAACTTGATCAGTGTTACCCCTTTTCAACTTGCTCACCCATCCCTCTCTACCTATTACCTCGCTCTTAATTTTGTAGGCCATGTATTGACTTCTTGACTGAAATTCCCCCTCTCACCTGCTTCATTCATTTACCCTTTTTCCCTACCCCACTTTTCTCGAGTACCTACTTCCTGGTGTTGATTTTGGCTTTCTGAGGAAATACGCTAAGATGGCCTTTGAATCTCCCATGTTTCAGTTCATACATTTATTTTTTTGCAATTTTTATTATGATTAAGTAATTACATAAATTTCACAAATTTCACAGTATTATGGGATAAAGTCACAAATACATTCTAACCTTAATGGGGCAAATTGTCTTTATCATGGTCTATAAAGTTTATGAGTTCTATGAGTTTTGACAATAGTTATTTCTTCCACATCAGGTGATATGTACATTTCTTTTCTTTTGCTTAGTGTCAGCTGTTCCCTTTCCTGCTCATATATATGTACATTTATATACACTTGCATACCACCAATATATTTACTTATGACTAAGTAAAATCTATAGCTTCCACATATAAGCTCCTTTGTCAGTCTGGGCCTACCTTTCATCACTTAACATAATTTTTTCCAAATCTTTCCATTTCTTTACAAATGGTACAATATCATTTTTTCTAATGAATGAATAAAATCTATTGTGTATATTGCATTTTTTGATCCATTCATCTACTGAAGGGCATCTGGGTGAAATTAATTTTATACACTTAATTTTCAGAGAAAAAAACCCATGAATATCTATGGAGAACTTTTTTTTAGATTTTTAGCTCCCTAATAGCAGAATCATTTTTAAAACACTTCTAAGCAATAATAAATTAAGGCCTTATATCCTGTACAAGATTAACTGAAATAGATCATAGACCTAAATGAAAAAAGGAAAAAAAAACTCTATAAGACTCTGAGAAGGTAATGTGAGAGTAAACCTACATTTTGAGAGTACTATGACAACATTTTAGATACAACACTAAAAAGGTTCCATGAAAGAAATAATTGATAAGTTGGACTTTATTAAAACTAAAAACACATTTTAAAAAACCCAAAAAGATGAACCACAGACCAGGTGGCAAAAGATTTATCTAATAAAGAACTGTAATCTAAAACTCTGACAATTCAACAATATAAACTAGCAAGACAACTTGATTAACAATGAACCAAAGATCTCATCAAAGAAAGTCCAATGACAAGGGGAAAAAAACCTGTCTGACTTATCAAGAGCGGCCAACATCCAGGATCTGACACCACCAAATGCTGGGGAGAGTATGGAGCAACAGGAACTCTCATTCATTGCTAGCAGAAATGTAAATGGTCCAGACACTAGAGAAGACACTTTGGCAGTGTCTCACAAAGCTAAGCATCTTCTTATCTTATAATGCAGTCATCACACCCCTTGGTATTTACTTCCAGGAAAGCTTTCATCCACATAGAAACCTTCATAATGGTGGTTACAGCAGATCACTCATAAGCACTTAGAAGCAGACAACACGTCCTTCACTAGGTGAATAATCAAGCCATGTTGCATCCAGACAATAGGCTAGTATTACTTCTTCACAGGAAATAAAACTATCAAACCATGAGAAGACATGAAAGAAGCCAATCTAAGCCAATCTAAAAAGGTTGTCTATTCTGAATGATTCTAACCCCATGACATTCTAGAAAACTATGGAAACAGTAAGAGAATCAATGATTACCAAGGACCAGTGGAGCAAAAGGAATGAATAGGTAGAACATAGAAGATAGCTTGGAAGGGACAAGATCTTACTATATGCTCCAGTCTGGTCTTGAACTCATGATCCTTCAGTCTCAGTAAAGAGCTGGGATTACAGATATGCATCATTGTGCCTGAGTAACACTGTAATTAACAATGAACACTTGTCATTACCTGTTTGTACAAATCCACAGTATATATATAACACAAAAAAGTGAATCATAGTGCAAGTCATGGACCTTGGTTCATTATGATTGTTAACAGCACTTATCAACTATAAAAGTTATTCCACTTTGAAGATATTGACAAAAGGGGGCTATACCTGTGTGGAAAAATCACTGTGCCTTCCTCTCAACTATGCTGTAAACCTACAATGGTTCTCAAACTTAAAACAATGTATTCGAACGTACACAAAAATGAAATAAGGTGAAATAGGAAGGAGTTTGACCCCCATAGGGGTTCAAGCCGGTTTGGGCCTGATGCAGAGGAGCTACAAGCAATCACTGGAGCTGGTTAGAAAAGGAAATGGTAGAGGCACGGCTCTGAGACAGGTCTTTTGAGCAAGGGGTTTAGGTGTACCATGTAAATCTGAAAGCACAGAAATGTTACCGATGTCATAACTGTTCATAACTTCCTGTTCAAAGGTTTGCATATGATGACATGTGATATTCTATCTATGAATTCCCCTTTAAGGAACAGAGGGAGAGACGGGGAGATGCCCGTGCTTGTGAGAGGTGGCAGTAGAGTTGGGGCTTGCACAGCTTTTGGAGGAAGCTGTAGGGTAGACTCAGCATGGCCACTCCCTGGACTTATGGCATGAGCAAGATCCTTCATCTACCTCTGTACTCCAGCTTTGTCATCTTTAAAACCCTCAAGGACTCTTGTAAAGGCCAAATGAGTATGGTATATGCTGTGCTAGAATAGAACATGGAAGGTGTTGGCTCCATTCCTTCTTCTCATCTACAGCTGTGCACCAATGGATGACTCCAAGTAAATATATTCAAGGTATGTGTTGGGCGCCGTGGCTCACGCCTGTAATCCTAGCTACTCAGGAATCTGAGATCTGAGAATCGCAGTTCAAAGCCAGCCTGGGCAGGAAAGTCTGTGAGACTCTTATCTCCAATTAACCACCAGAAAACTGAAAGTGGCGCTGTGGCTCAAGTGGTAGAGTGCTGCTAGCCTTGAGCTGAAGAGCTCAGGGACAGTGCGTAGGTACAGAGTTCAAGCCCTACAACTGACTTATATATATATACACAAAACAAGATTGGCTGCCTGGATCTTAATGCTAGGGACCCTCTCTCCGTCCTGCTTGCTTCTACACTCCTGATTCCTGAAATAAACAGAGTTGAGGCCTGCAGGTCTCCACCACATTTCCAAGAGCCACTTTGCCTTATGCCCTTTCCTGACAAACTGATGCTAGGGACAGAAATGTCAGCCTCATTACCCTAACTAATGGCCTGTCATGGCTTCACAGGCCGTGAAATCTTTATGTAGGGGTGGAAGCAGAAGCTTGCCTACTTATTTTCAGTCATGACATCTCACCAAGTTCCAAGAAGTTGGAAGCCAGGCACTCACTGGTGGCTCACGCCGATGATCCCAGCTGCTCAGGAGGCTGAGATCTGAGGATCATGGTTCAAAGCCAGCCCAGGCAAGAAAGTCTGTGAGACTCTTATCACTAGTGAACCACCAGAAACCTGGAAGTGGCGCCGTGGCTCAATAATAGGTACATGTATTTTCTAAGAATTTCTTATCAATCCTCTGATTCTAGAACTATCCAGACCTTGCCCAAAGGATGCGATTCTGCTGAAATTCCCGCAGGAAGTGTTTCACAGCCCTTCCCCGTCTGGGATGAGCTGTGTGAGCGTAGTCATCCATGAGTGCCGTCCTGGGCATTCCTCACTCTCTTTTGACGGCATCCTCTGTGGGTTTTCATGAAGGCTCCACTTCGTATTAAAACGCTGAGTTGTCACACAGTCGGGATCTTTCCTACTTAAGCTTTTGCCTCACCAAGAGTCATCTTCGGGCCTCGTGAGTACTCTTCTTGGCTCAGAAGATTCTTAACCCATGTCCTGCCATGAGGATGCCTGGACACTGGCTAAGTGGATGTCCACAAGACCCTGGTGCCCAAGGTGGTCACTAAGGAAGGGCTCTCCAGCACTAGCTCAAACACCTGTTGGGAATGCAGGGCTGAGCAGAGTGGAAGGAGTCTGTCCGGCGTCAGGAAATCTTTTCTTGCCCGTTACAGCTGCTAGCAGGTGGGATCAGGAAGCCAGGACTAAACAGGTGTGCCACGTAGACAGGAGGAGAGAAGAGGGCGGGAGGCAAGGCAGATGGTTTTCTCTGCACCTTGTAGGCTAAATGCCACGTCCACCACGGGGAGGGAGGATCGAGAGCAAGTGTTTGGCCATGTCCAGACCACCACGGTTCCATTCTTGCCTTTGCACTTGCTGCGTATTTGGTGTGTTATTCTCTCTCTAAGCACCACTGAAGGATAAAAACGTGCTGTGCGGCATTGTAAGAAGCCTAGGCTACTCAGGAGATCTGAGAATCGCAGTTGGAAGCCAGCAACAGTCATTAAAGTCTGTGACACTCTTATCTCCAACTAACCACTAAAAATCCAGAAGTAGAGCTGTGGCTCAAGGGGTAGTGCTAGCCTTGAGCATACACACTCAGGGACAGTGCTGAGGTCCGGAGTTCAAGCCCCAGGACTAGCAACACCGACCTCTGTGCCCCCCCCCAAAAAAAAGGGAAACCCAATTCCCTCTATTACCCACCTGACCCTTTGTCCCCTGAGAAGATAGGGCTGAACTCCCCTCTACTTCTAAGTAGAGCTACTAATCTCCTTTCTTCCTGCTCACATATGGCACTGTTCTGCCTTCCAGACAGACAGACAGACCCACCAGAAGGATGCCAGGCCCAACTTTGAACAGATCTGATGGTATAACCCTGGCATGGGCAGGAAATTCTGTGCGGGGGTAGCTCGTCAGCAGCTTGAAAACTGTTTTAAGTCTCCAGAAATGAAAGGCCGCTATTTCTTCTTTCTTTCTTTCTTTCTTTCTTTCTTTCTTTCTTTCTTTCTTTCTTTCTTTCTTTCTTTCTTTCTTTCTTTCTTTCTTTCTTTGT
>NW_012267226.1:15294954-15385302 GCF_000151885.1 Dipodomys ordii
TTTCTTTCTTTCTTTCTTTCTTTCTTTCTTTCTTTCTTTCTTTCTTTCTTTCTTTCTTTCTTTCTTTGTTGGTCGTGGGGCTTGAACTCTGGGCTGGGCGCTGTCCCTCAGCTCTACAGCTTAAGACGAACTCTCTACTGCTTGAGCCACAGCTCCACTTCCAGTTTTCTAATGGTTTATTGGAGATAAGAGTCTCACGGACTTTCCTGCCCAGGCTGGCTTTGAATCATGATCCTCAGATCTCAGCTTCCTGAGTAGCTAGGATTACAGACGTAAGCCACTGGCGCCCGGCCAGGCCGCTATTTCTGCTATCAGTAGAAAACCCTGCGGAAGGCGTCTTGGCCAGGAGAGGTGGTATGTTATCGTCAAAGCAGACAATACCAGTCTCTAACAAGATGAATTCTGACATTCCTCAAACATGTGCTTCCTTGGCTCACACAATGAGCTGCCAAGATTTAAAAACTCAGCATTCACACAAAAATAGAGGTTGAGGGCTTCTTTTTCTTCTTGATCAAAGATCTTCCTGACTCATGTCCGTTGTGCAGGCAAAAGTAGATGCCTTTTCTTTGTCTAAGAGACAAGAGCTCTGTTTTTTTTTTCAGTAGCCTCTCTTTTCTATTCTGTTATAATTCATCTTCCTGACTTCCAGGCACCGGAGTGTGAATCTTACTCATTTAACAAAATTTGGTGGCAGATATGAGGCGGGACAATAGATATGCAAACCAGGGAAGGGAGGGAAGATGTACAGTGGTGCTCCTGTGCTCTGACAGCTACAGACCAGCACTGTGGGAATGCAGAAGTGGGCGGGACTAGTTACTGAATTATAACACCTGAAACGTATTGAGTGCTTACTACGTGCCAAGCATCTTCGCCTGCCTGTGGACTCAGAGATAGTTCTATATTGTTTCATTTGAGTGTCTAACTGCTCAAGATTAATTGTCAAGAGGAGGAGGGCCTTTTAGACAGACCTCTTGTACATGAGTCAAGAGAGGTTTCGGAGGCGTGAACACCATGAGGTGATTTTCATACGGATACCAGAGGGGCTGGGAAGTGTCAGGGCCTCTCATCTTAGTCTGTAGACCGAGAGGACTAGAATTCGATCCTATGGCCAGTAGATGCGCGCCTGATTGTGTATTTTACAGCATTTCATTGACAAGGGCACATGGTGGCTACTGAAAGGGTTGCAATGACTCGATGCCCCTGTGTAATAATCGAGGCTCCCCGGCAAGCGCAGTCCCCGCCATCCATGCTGTTGTCCCTTAGGTCCCCAGAACTTGTCCATCTTATAACTCCACCTTTGAACAACACCTCTCCATTTCTACCACCAGCAGCTCCTGGCACCTACCTTTCATGTTTTTGCTTTTATGGGTTTGATGTTTTTACAGTTTACCTATGAGTCAGCTTATGTGTTATTTGTCTTTCTGTGCTTGGCTTAATCCACGTGGCAAATTCATCCAGGTTGTCATACATTCTTTTGCAGTTAGTAGTCCATTGTTTATCATAAATATACAAAACTTGTGTACACACATACATATAAACCTACATATATTTAATACACATATTTAATATACTTATTAGGATATTAATGTATTTAATATCCTCTACATGTATTTACTATACTTATTGAACATCATAGCTAGGCGTGGCCTACCTTAGACCTGCTCAGAACACTTACAGTAGTCTGCAGTTGAGCAAAATCACCTAATACAAAGCTCATTTGATAACAGCGTGATATTTCGTGACATTGCTCGCATAGCTCTGCCCTGTGCTGGGGTTGGCTGTGACCCTGTGGTTCAGAGGGAATTTGTGAGCTCTGTCTCCCTGGCTAGCAGGACCTCAAAGGACCACAAATCACTAGCCTTAAGATTTAAAAAATCCAAAACTTGACATAGAGCTTCTCCTGAATACCTGTGTGCCATTGCTAAATTAAAAAAAATGATTATAAGTTGCACCAGCCTATGTCGAGGACGGTCAATCCATTTGTCCATATCCAACAGGAGGAGAAAGAGGAAGAGAATGCTAGATAGATGACAATTGATTGGAAACCCAAGCATGGCTGTGTCCCTCCATCGTGACTGGATAAAACTCCTCCCTCATGTAAGCCTCTAGAAAACTCTCACCTTTCTTCCTCCTAAAGCTGAGCTCAAGGATCTTCCCTAAACCTCGTCTCTCGCCACTGCTTTCCCCCAGCATCTTGTGTGCTTGGTGTTAAGTCCTCTTCTGGGTAACTTACTTCTCTTTGGAGACATCCACCCTGCCCCTGCTAATATTCAAAGGGGCTTGGGGAAGGGTGGGATCTGGGGCCATTTCACCATGCAGATGACTTAGAAGAAGCAACTCGAGAAGCCTTTTGGGAAATTCTTGCATGTAACTCAATCAGAAAGTAATATCCTGTTTTGTCTGCACTCTGTACTGGTCCTCAACTATCCTGTAGAGGAATCCTGGAGTTGTTCCCTGCTGGTTGAGAGATAAACAAAACCCTTGGCTTCCAGCCCTACCTTAGAGCTGTCCTAGGGAATGACACTAAAAACAAAAGATAAAGAGGGAAGTAATGTCTTAAAGGTCTCATCAGATTTACACTGAAAGTCCTTGGAGCAGAAATTTCCATTGTTTTGGCACGCAGGGTAACTAGTTGTATCAAGATCAGTTGGCTCCAGTTTCTCATTTGAGTGTTCTGTGGTGTGTGTATATGTGTACATGTGTGCATGAGCTGGTACTGGGTTTTGAACTCAGGGCCTGGGCTCTGTCCCTGATATAAAACTCAAGGCTAGTGCTCTGCCACTTGAACCACAGCTCTACTTCCAGCCTCTTGGTGGTTAATTAGAGCTAAGAGTCTCCCAGACTCTCCTGCCTGGGCTGGCCCCAAACTATGATCCTCAGATCTCAGCCTCCTAAGAGACTAGGGTTACAGGTATGAGCCACCTGTGCCTGGCTTGCTCCTTTTTAACTTCAATAATTTCAACTTAGACATCCTAACTTGTTTCCCACTGGAATTTAATACTCTTGGAGGGACCAGGGTTATGTGAATTTAAGCTGAGACAGGGTGATGAAATTAGAAAGGTCACCCTAAGATATCAAGATGCCAAACATGCAAAAAAGAACTTAGTCATACACAATGGGCAGCAGGAACAGACTATGCACCATGGGTCAGGCTCCATGCGACGAACTTTAAAATCTCACCTGGAGGGCTGGGAAGATGGCTCAGTGGTAGAGCACTTGCCTTGCATGCCTGAGGCCCTGGTTCGATTCCTCAGCACCACATAAGCAAAGAGAAAAAAGCCGGAAGTGGCGCTGTGGCTCAAGTGGTAGAGTGCTAGCCTTGAGCTAAAGAGCTGAGGGACAGTGCCCAGGCCCAGAGTTCAGGCCCACGACCCGACCCAAAAAAAAAAAAAAAAAGATCCAGGCAAAAAATCTCACCTGGAGGAGGGAGAAGACCCCAGGTAAAAGTGTTTATATGTGTGAAAGCAATGGAGATCCCAACGTCTTTATTTTCTTCCTGGTCCTGGGGCTTGAACTCAGGGCCTGGATGCTGTCCCTGAGCCTCTTTTGTGCTCAAGGCGAGCTCTCTACCACTTTGAGTCGTAGCTCCACTTCTGGTTTTCTGGTGGTTAATGGGAGACAAGAGTCTCATGGACTTTCCTGCCTGGGCTGGCTTTGAACCATGATCCTCAGATCTCAGCTTTCTGAGTAGTTAGGATTACAGGCTGCTACAGATATCTTAAGTGAGTTTAATTCCATACAAGGAATGAATGGAGTGCCACGACACAGGGAAAGAGGAAAGTAAGCAAATGAGCAATGGCTGAGCTTACAAAGAAAGTTGGTTTTCTGTTGGGCCTGGAAAGCTGAGGAGATTTGGACATTTCATAAAGCTCATACCTGTTATCCCTGAGAAATCAGAGTTCTGAAAGAACAATTGTTTGACTTTCTTTTTTCTTAAGGAGGGAAGACTTTTCAGGAAAGGATGGGTGAAGAATCATTGCCTAAAGATAAAAGGGACACTCATTACTAGGCAATATAATAAATAAGCCTCTCGACTCATGGGCCAGTCATAATTGCTCAGGTTTTGATAAAAATGAATGACTTTCCTTATTACAGGCTTAATTCTCCTCCCCCCACCCTAAATTCTCCTCCCTCTTCCCACTTCTAGTTGAATCCTAGCCCCCACTACTTTGAATGTGACTGTTTGGAGATGTTTCTTTTTTTTTTTTGCCAGTGCTTGGGTTTGAACTCGGGCTTCACACGTGTTCTGGTGCTCATCCGGCAAGCACACTACCTGTTGAGCCACACACCTTAACCTAGCTTTATGTTGGCTATTTTAGAGATGGAATTCTTCATGGGCTTTTCTGCCCAGGCTAACTTCAAACTGTGTTCCTCTGGATCTCAGTCTCCTGAGTGGCTAGAGTTATGGGGTGAGCTACCAGTAGGTACCAAGCTGGATATAAAGCCTTTGATGAGGTAATGACATTGAAAATGGAGTCATAAAGGTGGGAGCTAATCTACTAGGACTGGTATCCTTCTAAGCAGAAAAAAAATGTACTCATTAACCAACTTATGCAACTGTAACCCCTGCGTACACCACCTTTACAAGAACAATAAAACAAGTTTTAAAAATAGTCAAACATCCTGAAGCAGGCATGGAAATTAGTCCTCTGTAAGAAAATGGATCCAGTCTCTTGCTGAATGCCTGCCTGATCTTTTTTGTCTACTCAGTGCTGCCATCACGGAATGTCTGAGATCAGGAGATTCTGGAGATTGTTCTAGAACCTTCTCACTGCAACATATCGTGGCAGATGGCAGTGTGTGGGAAGAAAGTCAGGGAAACTCATGGTCATCACTAACCAACTCCTATACTAACAACAATAGCCCATTTGTGGGGGGTAGAGCACCTCTGGCCTAATCACCTCCCACCAGTGCCTATCAACCAACACTGTGGCATTGGGGATTAATTTTCCAACGCTTGAATCTGGGAAAATGCATTCAAACCCTAGCAGCCACTAAAGATGGCAGATAAAGCATAGAATCATTGGAAATGAGTGAGTTAGCTCGGAATGACTCCACCAAGGGTTTTGAGGAACCTGACTTGCCATTGGCTGCCACCTTCCAGAGACCCACACTTTCAGCCTAATTAGTTAATACCACTTATGGCTTTCAGCCAAGCTTCCGTCTATACTCCTGAGCTGCGTTCTGACCCCCAGTCCATGCCTACTGACAAGGATGGATGTAACTCTGGCCCTGCAAGCTTCAGTGATTCATTAATTCAGATTCAGTTCTTCCATATCAATCACCAGCTTCTTAAACCCTAAGAGAATGGCCAATGCCCATTATACCAAGGATAATCACTAGTCTACAGCCATTTATACTGGAAAATATTAAAGAAACATTTACCAAGACCTTATAAACAATAGGGTAATTCTGGAAGAGAGAAGTAGCAAATTACAAGAAATTCCAGATATTTTAGGGTTTTTTCCCTAATTCTCTCTCTCTCTCTCTCTCGCTCGCTCACCCTCTCTCTCTCTCTCTCTCTCTCTCTCTCTCTCTCTCTCTCGCTCTCTCAGTATTAGGGCTTGACTTCAGGGCCTTATGCTCTACCTCTTAAGTCACCCTGCCAGCCCTTTTATTTTTAGTTGGATTTTCAGATAAAATTCTCATGCTTTTGTCCAGGTTGGCCTTGGATCACTAGCCTCCTGCCTCTATGTCCTGAGCAGTTATTACAGACGTGTGCTACCATTCCCAGTCCACCATTTTCCTTTCCCAAAAGACAACAAATAGTAATCTAAGAAGTCTACCACTTCACACCCTGATCTTTCTTTGTTGCTGGGTAGTGGCTCTGTTATTGTTCAAGTCCAGTTCTTTCTGGCTCTGGGAAAGAGGACAGGTAATTGTACCTGGAGATCCAGCCTCAGGCTCCAATGCACATGGACAGTATGTGGATAGGCAGTTGAACAACACATTTAAGAAGGAAATAATCTAAGCCAAATTGGCAATGCTGTTTTATGTGACTTTAACATCATCATGATTCTCTTCTGCTCAAGGGTTCTAGAGAAAGAAAGGATTCATTTAAATGACAAGATTCACTCTTGAGATTTCTATGGTTTTCCCAAGCAGTGTACTCCACATTTAATTTGTTATCAATAATTCTTGCTTACTGAAATTCTAGTTCCTTGTGTGTGTTTTGTTTGCCCATCCTGGGCCTTGAACTCTGGGCCTGGGCAGTGTCCCAAAACTCCTTTTGCTCTAGGCTAGTGCTATATCAGTTGAGCTACAGCATCACTTTTGGTTTTATCTGTGACTAATTGGAGATAAGAATCTCACAGACTTCCCTTCTCAGGCTGGCTTTGCACAAAGAGCCTCTGATCTCAGCCTCCTAAGTAGCTAGATTTCAGGTGTGAACCACCACCACCTGACGAGAAATAGGGCCTGCAGTTACATTATTTCTGTTGTTGTTAGTTGTGGGGTTTGAACTCAGGGCCTTGGCGCTGTCTCTGAGCTCTTTTGCTCAAGCCTAGTGCTCAACCACTTGCTTGAGCCACTGCTCTACTTCCAGATTTTGAGTGGATAATTAAAGATAAACAGAGTCTCATGAAGACTTTTCTGCCCAGGCTGGCTTTGAACCTTGATCCTCAGATGTCAGAAATAAACACAGGACAAACAACCCATGCTCTGGTTATTTTCCTCAGACTCAGCCTGGACTTTGATCCTCCTATTTCTGTTTCATGCTGTACATGGGGTAACAGGTATACATTCTGATACCCAGCTATTGATTGAGATGGTAACTCAAGAACTTTTTGCCCAGGCTAGCCTGGAATCCTCCTAATCTCTTCCTTCCAAGTAGCTACAATAATGACAGGGTAATTAAGCCACTGACACCTGGCCCTTCTTCTTCTACTCTTAATCTTCAAAACACAAGATTTCCCCAGGCCCACCAAGTCCCAACTGTTCTGTATTTTCTGAATTCCTGTGTGTGGTAGAGTAGAAATAAGATGGTGGGAGAACGGCCGTTCCTTTCATTGCCCTCCTCTCTGCAAGTTGAAGATAAAGACACAAGGAGTTGACAGCGTCCTCATTTTATTTTCTGATGTGCCTGGCACAGACACCAAAGACAGCTTCAAGTAATTGCTCTCCAAGCCCCAGTGAACTAGAACATCTTCATTTAAGTCATGCATAGCCTGGAATTTTCTTTTCTTTTTTTTTTTTTTAAAGGAGAGAAAGATGACTTTCTGCGGTAGTTGCTAAGCAGCCTGGCTCTCTGGGAGCTCAGAGGTACAGCCAAGGCTTTGCTGAATCTCAGCGGGAAGCCAGGCAGCCCTGCAGAACTCTCTCCTTATGTAACCCTGACAGTCTTCTGATGCTTCCTGTGATTTGAACTACCCACCACTCACCCCCCCCCCCCATTAACTGGTGACAAACTGGGAGAGAGGAATTGTGCTACTCACTGAGAGCTTTAGGTCCGATCTTTGGGGAAAATGACAATGGAAAGGCATGAGGGAAAGTGAGATTTCATAGCATTTCACTTACTGCTTTATAGTGGGGGATGGGGGGAGGAAAAAATTAAGAAGACAAGGCAGTAAAATAAAATTCTGGTGAAATTTAGTGATAATTCTTTCTATAAAGATACACGATTAATTGGGATCAGACCTCAAACAGGCTTAGAAAATAGTAGTCATAAGAGTCACTAAATGATTTTAATGAATGGATGAGCATATTCTATTGTTATGACACTGTTTCAATGAATATTGCAATTTATTTTCACTTTAAAGACTAAAAGCCTCATTATTTTATTACATAACATATTCATAAGATATAGTATATTATATACTCGTTTATACATTATATATTCATTACATAAGATATTCATTATATCATTACATCGCATGAATTATATCATTACATCGCATGAATATAATGTAAATCTTTTTCTGTTTTTTCTATTTTACCTTTTGTTTTGTTTCCAACACTCTGTCCCTGAGCTCCTTTTGCTCAAGGCTAGTACTGGAGCCACAACTCCACTTCCAGCTTTTTCTGTGATTAATTGGAGGTACGAGTCTCATGAACTTTGCTGCTTGGGCTGGCTTTGAACCATGATCCTCAGATCTCAGCCTCCTGGGTAGCTGGGATTACAGGTGTGAGCCACCAACACCTGAATCTATTTTACTATTTTAAGTATTTAGTTTTGGCTAATTTTTACTTTAACAATGCTGTTAGAAAATTTATATATAACTTTTTAGCTTTTACTTATTTTTATTAGCATATATTAATAGTACAAGGAGGTGGCTTGTTCTATTTCATATGCAGTATGCTTGGAGCAAGTTCACCCTCTATTATACTCTCTTCATGCTTTTTTTTTTTTTTTGCTAATTGTGGGGCCTGAACTCTGGGCCTGAGCGCTGTCTCTCAGCTCTTCAGGTCAAGGCTAGTTCTCACTTGAGCCACAGCACCACTTGCAGCTTTTTCTGCTTATGTGGTACTAAGGAATCAAACCCAGGGCCTCATGCATGCAAGGCGAGTACTCTACCACTGAGCCACCTTCCCTGCCCCATGCTCCTTTTTTAAACAGCAGTTAGTGAGTCTCATCATGCTATCTTTGCGTATAATTCTTTTTTTTCATTTAATTTTATTTGTGAACATACTGTACAGAGGGGTTACAATTACATGGGCAGGATAATGCATACATTTCTTACCAAGCATTGCAGCCTCCTCCTTTGGTTTACCCTTCACATCCCTTCCCAGCCTCCCCCCTCTCCCCCAATCCTTCTCCTTCCCTCCCCTCCCCCCCCCTCGCACCTACGTTGTAAAGCTCGTTTTGGACATGACAACTTGTACTTCTCATTGTTGCAACAGGTCCACCTGTGTCCTTAAACAACTGGTTTTTCCCCATCTCCTCCACAAGTTATACTGACATCAAATATAGTGAAAGCAGGGGTTATACTGTGGGGGAGGGACATACAAAGCAACAAAGAGATAATCTTATAAATGCGTTAGAAACACATGCATGAAAGAAAAAACATTAAAATACATATCTAAGGGTTCATTTTCCTGACATCACATTATCTGACCTTTTCCGCTTCACTCATACATATACTAGATATTGCATATAAGGGAAACCATGGGACCTATGTTTCTTTGGGCCTGGCTTACTTCACTTAATATAATTTTTTCCAAGTTTTTCCATTTCCTAACAAATGGGGCAATGTCATTCTTTCTGATGGAGGCATAGAATTCCATTGTGTATATATACCACATTTTCTTGATCTATTCATCTACTGAGGGGCATCTGGGTTGGTTCCATATCTTAGCTATGGTAAATAATGCTGCAATAAACATAGTTGTGCTGGTAGCTTTAGTGTGGTCTTGTTTGTAAACATTTGGGTAAATGCCCAAAAGTGGGATTGCTGGGTCATAGGGGAGCTCTATGTGAAGTCTTTTGAGGAACCTCCATACTGCTTTCCAAAGTGGTTGAACAAGTTTACATTCCCACCAACAATGAAGTAAGGTTCCTTTCTGTCCACATCCCCTCCAGCATCTGTTGTAGTTAGAGTTCTTGATTTTTGCCATTCTAACTGGGGTGAGGTGGTATCTCAATGTTGTTTTGATTTGCATTTCTTTTATGGCTAGGGATGTTGAACATTTCTTCATGTGTCTATTGGCCATCCTTCTTTCTTCTTCAGAGAAGTTTCTCTTTAAGTCTTTCGCCCACTTGTTTATTGGGCAGTTGTTTCTTTGAGGATTTGTTGTTGGGGGGCTTAATTTTTTGAGTTCCAAGTATATTTTAGATATGAGACCCTTGTCAGTTGTATGGCTAGTAAAGATCTTCTCCAAATCCGTGGGCTTTCTATTGATCTTGCTAGCTATGTCATTTGCCCTGCAGAAGCTCTGCAACTTTATGCAGTCCCATTTGTCCAACCTTTCTTTGATTTGTTGTGTTTCCGGGTCTCTATTCAGAAAATTTCGGCCTGAGCCAAGGAGACCTAGGGTTTCTCTTATTCCATCCTGTAATGTTATCAGAGTGTCTGCTTTGACTTCAAGGTCTTTGATCCATTTGGAGTTGATTCTTGTGCAGGGTGATATATAAGGATCTAGCTTTAGTTTTCTAATTTTGCCAGCACCATTTACTGAAGAGGCTGTCTTTCTTCCATTCTATTTTTTTAGCTCCCTTATCGAAGATTAGATGGCTATAGGTCTGTAGGTTCATTTCTGGGTTTTCAATTCTATTCCATTGGTCCTGAAGTCTGTTCTTGTGCCAGTACCAAGCTGTTTTGATTACTATGGCTTTATAATAGAGTTTGAAATTTGGTATTGATATTCCTCCAGCAGTGTTCTTTCCGTTGAGGAGCGTTTTTGCTATTCGGGGTCTTTTATTGTTCCATATGAATTTTTGGATTGCCTCTTCTATTTCCTTGAAGAATGAGGTTGGAATTTTGATAGGTATTGCGTTGAATTTGTAGATAGCCTTGGGTGCGTATAATTCTTAATATTTATTGTCTATATGTTCTTCAAAGATATTGATGTTTGTAGTTAAATCTAAAAATCTAAAAATAATGGCATATCTGTATCTTTATTGTTTTAGTTTCTCCTTTATAACTTATTATATTATCAAAGAACATGGACCGTTATCAGTGGTGGTAATAGGTCAGATAGGTCTTTTTTTTTTTCATTTTAACTGGAATTTCTCTAGAGTTTTAACCTTGAGAATAAGGTTGGCTATTGTCTTTAGAAAGATGTCCTTGACGTCTGAAGGAAACAATGCTATTTCTAGTTTTATAAAAATAAAATAAAGAGGGCTGGGAAGGTGGCTCAGTGATAGAGTGCTTGCCTCACATGCATGAAGCCCTGGGTTCGATTCCTCAGCACCACATAAACAGAAAAATCCAGAAGTAGTGCTATGGCTCAAGTGGTAGAGCGCTAGCCTTGAGCTGAAGAACTGAGAGATAGTGCCCAGGCCCAGAGTTTAGGCCCCACGACCAACAAAAATAAATAAATAAATAAAAATAAAAAATAAAGAACAAGTACTTCTCTTGCTAACACTACTTTTAACAAGCCCGGTGCTGGGGGCTCATGTCTGTAATCCTAACTACTCAGGAGGCTGAAATCTGAGGATCATAGTTTGAAGCCAGACCAATCAGGAAAGTCCATGAGACTCTTATCTCCAATTAACCATCTAAAAACAAAGTGTAGCTGTGGTTCAAAGTAATAGAACACTAACCTTGAGCACAAAAGCTCAGTGACAGCACCCAGGCCCTGAGTTCAAGACCCGTGACTGACCAAAAAAAAAAAAAAAAGATACTTTTAACATCCAAAACAATCCTTTTAAAATCAATTATTATTGTAAAAGTAATATACATAGGAGTAACAAAATAATCTTTAAATGTTTAAAAGATCTGGTTTTTGCATAGTTTAATTTTTTTATAAACTCACTCATGTTTTGCATAAAATATTGGGGATGAAACATTGCCAGTTCTTATGGGTGTGTGTCCCAGTCCTAAGGCTTGAACTCTCAGCCTGGGTACTGTTCCTGAGCTATTTTGGGTTCATGGCTAGGGCTCTCCTACTAATGTTCTCATGGACTTCCCTGGCCAGGCTGGCTTCAAACTGTGATCCTCAGGTCTCAGCTTCCTGTATAGCTAGGATTACAGATGTGAGCCACAGTTGTCCACTTACTTACAGATTTTTAAGACAAAAAAAAGAGATAATAATTGATAAATTTATTGATTGATCCCTAGAGTTACACGTGTTCCATCTTCAGAATAGGGAAAATAAGAGACTTTTAAAATCCGATAATCATCCGTATAGCAGCTAACATTTCAGCACTTCCAAGCATGTATGGGTGAACAAAGCGGTTCCCATGAGCTAGACTACATTTTCATTACAAATAAAACATGCTGAATTAACCACAACGGTTTTCTTCTGGATAACTTTATTAAAATTTGAATAAACATATTCAACTTCATGGATTCATTTATTTGGATATAGTCCCGTAAGATGCCTTCCTAGGAAAGGTAGTAAAACATGGTGCGTAGCATCAATTTTCAGCTCTCAGAAATTTGCCATTTGAATAGTGCTATGTTCCAAGTAGCAATTATAAGGAAAGGTTTGATCTTTCCAACTAGGTTTTTTTAAAAAAAAAAAATCAATTCCTGGATGAAGCAATAGGTGTACGTGTCAGATATCAAATATCACAGCGTTGGGAAATAGAAGGAATTCAATGGTCAAAACAAACTTTTAGATGATGCTCAGAGATTTAAGTTTAAACAGAAAAGGACACTGGCTAAGCATCTGTCCAACACTGTGGACAACAAACATTGCTCTATGTCCTACAGTATGAAACTTCCAGTCACTAAAGAGTGGCCTGATATGGACATCCCAAGTAAGTTCTCCACAAAGCAGGTAGCGAAGTGGAGGTCAGAGGGTGTTTACCAGGGTGCCCTGAAATTCAGCACCTGGGTAAGGCAGGGTAGAAAGGGGTGAGCGAGCGGCTGCCTTGACCTTGCACAGCAATCGTTACAGCTAAAATGAGACGGTTCAGAACCAGTCTAAGTTTAGACCAACATGGCAGACCTTTAGACCTTTGGACTGATCAGACACTGGATGTCATGTCCAAAAGGACATGACCTTGGATGAGGCGGCTTTCTGCAGCTGAGCAATCCATGAAGAGTTGACAGCTAAGCGCTATGGACAGACGGATGGTACTGCCAGCAGCTGGGTCAACAAATCCTTCAGTGAAGGGGTCTCTGGACCATGTCTTACAGTGTCCACCCCCGTGGAAAACCTCAGTTCCTGCTTCAAAACCATTGAAAGGCGAGGGAGAATATATTTTTAAGATGTTAAGCATTAAAAGAAAAAAAAAAGCCAAGAAAGGGTGCCAAACGTGAAGTGAGCTAATAGGCAGAACATACTTGGTCCAGATAGATGCCACAGAAGAACATGGTTTTAGGTCTCAGGAAACAGATGCAGAATATTCTGGAACATATGACCTTCAATACATAGCTGATCAGTGCTCCTCCAACCAAGGAAGAAGAAAATAAGTTGCTGCAATATCTAGTACATTTCAACCACATGTTTTAGTTCCACGGAAGACTTCCCAGAGATGAACTGCTCATCTCTTTCTTATCCGAGCTACCCAGCTATACCACACCCCTCAGCCTTGCTTTCAGCCAGAAGAGATCACGAGACTGATGCGTTGACTTCCCAAGCTGGCTGTTCACAGCCTCACACATGCACCTGTGCTCTATCAGAAGACTTGGCGCAGAGGACAGAGACCTTGGAAGCCACTGCTGAAGGTCAGAGAGCCACCAATGGAAGGGGTGTCCGCCCCTGAGACCATGCATGAAGGAGAGTGTCCATCACCAAGGACAGTTGCTTTTCCACTCACACCATCGTATCCTGTCTGGGCGATGGCACCTTTGGCTACTTTTCTTTTTCATTTGTATCAGATCAGCAATGTGTCTACGTTGTCACAAGATTTGGAAGAGACTCATGTTACCTATGTGTGGGGTGAACACACAATCACCATATTTATAAACCACAAAAGGATTTTAGTTCTAGCTAGCATTACCTTATACAGTTTCCTTAAATAAGAATTCTCCATCCTGTTTCTTTAAATAAGAGTTCCTCATCCAATTTAACCCCCCCCGACCCCTTGTCTGTCTGATTCACTCTAATGAAATTCTATTTATCACATTTCAGTTGCCCCCAAGAGAGATACTCTCACTGTAGAAATCTTGGTCACTACCTGAAATTCTATCATAGAGCCTGGCTCATCATCTTGTCACTGATCCAACCTCTCTTGAGGGCATATCTTTTTTATTTATTCTTCTCCACCAGAAATTACTAACAGGTGCGCTTGCTCTCCAGCCACACTGTCACTTGAAGTCTCTCCCTTGCTCCAGTTTATGTCCTCAACAACAAGGTACATAGCAGCAGATGATTGTTGATGGGGTCAATAACAATTGAGAATTGTCACCAAATGTGAGGCTAAGCCTCTGATCTCTTCGACACAGTAATACTGTGCAATAAGGCTACCCAGATATGTGTATGTCAACAGAAAACAGTGCAGGTTGTGTACTGCTAAGCTCCTATTTATATACAAAGGAGATCAAGTTGATGTCGAAGCCACTATTTCTGCACATAAAACTTAACACAGCATTCTCTTTTTGTTCTCCTGACAAGATCAAGGAAACTGGCGTGTGTAGCTATTTTTAAGCTATGCACAGGGTTCCCCTGAGCAAATGGTCTCTCACTAAATTAGTAAGTGAGTAATGGTAATGAGATTACTCTGGGAATAGCGCATGTCAGAAAAGCACAGTGCTCCTGGGAACAAAAAAGCAAGCCTCCAAGCCTTTCAGGAAATCTTGATCTGCTACTGAATAAACACATCTGTCCAGCACAAGGCCAAATAGCTCATAGATCCCTGATCTTCTAGAGCATAAATAAAAATTTAGACAATGTTCAAGGGCAATGCATTCTTGCCCTTCTCTGAGATTTGCACTGGAATTACAAATAAGTGGATGGGAAGAAAATATGGCCTTCTGTGTGGGGGGGGAGGGGAGAGGGGTAGGGAGAGGGAGAGGGTGTGTGTGTGTGTGTCCCTGTGTTCTTGGGACTGAACTCCAGGCCTAGGTTCTGTCCCTGAGCTTTTTTTTTTGCTCAAGACTAGTACTCTACCACTTGAAATATAACTTCACTTACAGATTTTTAGTGGTTAACCGGAGATAAGAGTTTCACAACTTTCTTTTCTTTGAACTGTGATCCTCAGATCTCAGCCTCCTGGGTAGCTAGGATTATAGGCATGAACCACTAGCACCCAGATGCCTTCTTTGGTATTTTCAGAGACTAACAGTAAATGCCAGTGCTGGCTAAATGAAAGATGTCTGATTCCTATGCACCCTAAAGAAGGCTCTAGAACCCTAGACCTGCCCCTACTCCTTCTGTGAGGATGACCCAGCATAGTAGCTATTCACTTCTAAATCTGCCTTTTTTTCTTACCTAAGAACTGGTGAGACTAAGACTCACTCATGATTGCACATTTGGTACCAAGGTTTTAGTAAGTGTTTATTCAATCGCTGTCAGCTCATCATGGAATTTTCCTACAGCCCTCAAGCCAATAGTGATGAATTCTCTCTTTGTTATGAGTCGACTTGGGCAGAGCACAAAAATAATCATCAGTCACACACTCTCTCTTCTGACCAGGGAGGATGTTCCATGGAGACAGGAATGTTCTTGCTCTTTCTTGGTATTTGTGGGGCCAATCATCTCTCCTGTGCAATCCTTTGAGGATGCTTGTATCACTGGTATCATCTTATCATGATGAGTTCTTGACATTATCACATCCCTGATGACTCTGAATGTGCAGAACTTGTTGGCTAGCTCTGGCAATGTCTTCACTTTCGGCCATTACTGTAACCCATAATTGGAAACTTAGACAGCTTGAACAAACGCTGCTTTATTAGCTCACAGCTCTCTAGGCCAGAAAGTCCAGGCAGGCTCCAAGTCTGTGCTGTGCATCTCACATGATCAACCAGGCTGGGCTGTTCTCTCAAGTCTGTAGGGGGAAAACACACTTCCACACTCATTCAGGCTGTCAGTAGAATTCACTGTCATGTGGTTGTAGGACTGAGATCCTCAGAGTCTTTGTTGGCTGTTGACCAGGGGTGATAATCAGCTTCGAAAGCCACCCACTTGCCCTGGCTGGTGACCTCCTTCTGTCATGTTCAACTTGGTAATGGTGGGCTTGGAGTTCTCCTTGGAGGAAGTCCTTGGAGCGAATTGCCCTTCCCTTCTGTCTCCTTTATCAGTCTCTACTGCTGCTTTTAAGGGCTCGTATGCTTACATCAGCCTGTCTTATCAAGGCGACCTCTCTGCTGATTTGTCACTGGTTCAATTGGCAAAATAATCCTTTGCAGTCGGTCAAACATGATCTCATGCAGCTACCAGGAGAATGAGAATTTAGAACTGTCTCCCATCCTCATAGTAAGCGAAGAAAATAATCCCAAATGCTAGACAGTTGTTATATCAATTAATCTCAGACGAAATAGCCATTGCTTCTGCCATATTCTAACTGTTAGAAATTAGTAAGACCACTCACGTTCAAGGGCAAAGGGTGAGTACCAAATTTGGGGTACTGGCAGGCAGGAATCATTGAAGATCATAGAAAGCCTACCACAGCAAGAAAAGGCAATTATAATACAATGTATTGCTTAGTTCAGCTTGTATACAAACATAATAAGGTAAATCTGGAATACTTATGTAAGCAAAAGTATCACAACATGAAACTGAGAGGTGGTAATTACAGAACAAAACATGTTTGATAGGAAAGAGAAGAAAGCTAAGTGTTCCTCGTGACTGTCCGAAACACCTAAAAATGGTGAGTGGAAAAGTAGCCCTCGATGTTATTTAGAGACATAAATGGGAAATGGAAAAATCGGAGCTGGGGAAACGTCACTGTGGGACGGTTGCTGGCGAGAATGGCTATGGTTTATAAACATGGCTCATTGAATCCATTGACTCGTAAACCACGTGTGCATGGAACTTTGGTTAGACAAATGGGAAAGAAAACAAAAAGAAAAAAAAAAGGAAGGAAAGTGAGGAAAATTGTGAAATTGCTAGTCTCTAATGAAAACAACACCTCTCTGCGATAAAACAATTAAGAAAAACGTCACCCCAAGTAATATAAAATAGGAGAGGCCAATAACGAAGACAATGGGTGGTTGTACCTCTATTCCACTTGCACATTTAACCATCTGACCCCCTGTCTGCCCTCCAGGCCTGGGACCGACAGGGAAGGCCAGCCTACAATTTGCCTTCTGTGTCTCCCTTGTTTCCTACTCTGCTTCCCCTGCTTCCTGATGCTTGGTGGCATTTCTAGATGATCAGTCTAATGGTCAGGCTTTGGAATACTATCCATGCAAATTTGATGGCTCATGGTTATTTGTGAGACCCTCAAGTTGGTTCCAAGGCCAAACTCATGTCCACCCTAGCCCTTGTGCCCTAGCAGCCAGGGGGTATGTCTGGATCAAGATCAGGCTGCCCGCTCCTTGTCAGTCAGTCCCATGGAGTGTTTCCTTCCCAGGGGCTTTTCCTGACCTTCCAACCTCAACGTGCATTTGTCCACATCCCCATCAATGCCTGTCACGTAACTCCACCTCGTTTTCTTCTAGCATGTGCCAAATATTGCTTTTGATTTTTCTTTGTTTCATTCACAGGGGTGTTCTTGAGACCTATGATTAAAGTTTCTGCATGATATCAGCTACCCAATACATAAATAAATGTGGAATGGAAAAGTAGATTTGTGTAGTGCCATAGCTCATATTTACTGCAACATACTACATAGCAAATCACCCTAAAACTTGACATCTTGGAGCAGCAACCATTTTCCCCCCTTGATCATCCATCTATGGGTCAACTCGAGTTCAGCTGGCCTTGGGTGAGCCCAGGCAGGCTCGTCTCCACGCATGCCTATGTTCAGTCTCATACCAAGTGTTTCTTCATGGCTCTCAGACTAGAAGCTCCCTGGGACATATTCGTCTCCCAGCAGACCCCCCAAACTAAGGTATCAGAACCATTCCATGCTTTCTTTTGTCAGTCATGGGGCTTGAACTCAAGGGCCTGGGTACTGTCTCTGAGCTCTTTTGCTCAAGGGTGGACTCTACCACTTTTAACCACAGCTCCACTTCCAGTTTTCTGGTGGTTCATTGGAGATAAGAGTCTCACCAACTTTCCTGCCCTGGCTGGCTTCGAAACATGATCCTCAGATCTCAACCTCTTCAGTAGCTAGGATTACAGGCGTGAGCCACCAGAGCCCAGCCGTGCCATGCTTCTTGAAGCCTTGGTGGGAACTGCTACTTGTTTTACACCTTTCTACTGATCTAAGCAAGTCAAGTGACTAAAACTAACAAGGAAAGTAAGAAAGTATACCATGGATGCTGTCATTTAGGCTCATGACAACAAATTTGAAAACACTGATAGACACCATCCAACAGTAAAACGGTAAATCGTTTGGATCTTGTCCGACCACTCCATTTTTCAGATAAGAAAACAGACTCTGAGAAATGGAAATCAAAAAAGTACTTCGTGGTTATAATGACAAGGGTGACAGACATCTTAAATTAGCACAATAAGTCTATTTAATCTGAATAGACTAATAAATGAATTGCACCGAGGGAAAGAATCTATTGGAGAGGTAGGAATTAAAGGCACAGCCAGAAAGGAAGATCTTAGGGACGGTAAGGGATGAGGTCAAAGTAGATAGGCCTGGGAAAAGAAGGCTGCTGCCTGAAAGAGAGAGAGAATGAGCAGGTCTGCACACATGCTTCTGTGCTGTAGGGAAGGAAAAACAGGATCCTGAAATGCAGGTGTGTGAAATAAAGGATCACACAAGGCCAATTTAAAGATGCCCGGTCATAGCTTGCATTGGGGGAGATTCGTGATTGATGATGGCTTCTCAGACCCCAGTGTTCCCGGCCAGCTAGCTGTCCCACTTAGGAGCATTGCAAGAAGGTTTCACTGTCTGTAAATCACCAGACTGTGCTCAACACCGTCGGTGAGTGCTGCTCTCTCCCTGACGGAGGTGTGAGAGTCATTAGTTTAATCTGAAGGCAGCAAGAGTTGTGTAGGTGGCTTGAAGCAAATAATAAAGGCTTGCAGTAGAAGCGAAGGGAATTGTAATAGAGGTGACTAAGGCATCAGCAGAACACGTATGGAGACATAACCATAAATCAGACGCCGTGTCCGTTCCTGCGGTTGAGCGGCTTCCTCCAGAGCCCCTTCATTCAGCCTCCATTCGCAGTGGACCATAAAATGCAGGGACAGGTCCTAGTTTTAGGCAGAGTATGGTCTAATCAGCATAGCCCTGAATGAGTTAATAACCAAAATCTGAGGCAAGGGACTCATGCAAATGTAACCTTTCCATCTCCTCTGCCCATATCAGATGTCACTGTCACTTAATTTTCTAATGAATTGAAGTCATAGGCAGTGCTTTAAGGCAAAGTTAGATGACATCACTAAAACGTGGGCATTGAACAGTAAAATATAAATTCTATATTCCTGTTTGTTACTACCTGGGTGAGAGATCCCATTTACCTTGAGATAATATTTTCACAAAAGCATTTAGGGAGAAGAGTTTCAGCCCCACTGTCCCAAGAGGATCACTGATCACCACTATGATTTATGATTATGACACTAAATTTAAAAACACACAGGTATAAACCTCTTCCCTCATTGCTGCTAATTAAAAATGTGAAGTGCTAAGGTCACCAAGTGATAGAACTATGAAACTTTGCTCTAGTTCAAGTGTCTTATTTACAGATTTAAAAGAAAGAAGAATTGAAATAGCTTATTTTGTAAAAGGCATATTAAAAAAAAAACTGGCAGCAAAACCAATTCCAGTACCAGTCTGCGCTTCCCTATATATGGCCCCATCAGCACACGAGGCCCCAGCTTCCCACAACAAGTAGCTCTGAACATAGAGAAGAGAAAGGTATTGAAAGAACAGGTTGCACGCAACATCTTGGCTCATCACATGATTAATTGGCAGAGGCCCAGAGAAGCAGGCTTTCTACATAGAGCCCGAGAGACACAAGACTCACCGTGATAATGGCACAGACAACTGCGATCTCTTTGAGGGCCCACACAGCCAGCATGTCAGACACTCAAAGATGTCTTCTGAATGAATACTTAGGTAATCCTAAGTGACATCTTTTAAAGGATTCAGGAAGGTTGTGAAATCACTAGGTGCTGACTCAGCCAAAGCCAGCCAGTGTGCCCAAGGAATATTACCATTCAGGCTCATCTTCACAGTTTAGGACTAACCGTGAGACGTTAATGGCCTGCGTAATAATCTTAAGCATTCCAGACACTACAAGTTGCTCCAGAAACATAGATCACACACACACACACACACACACACACAACACACACATATGGAATTTTTTAAAAAATAAAAGAATTAAAAAAACCAAAAGACTTTTGGAAGAGCATTCTAAAATGTAGTTAGGAAGAATTTGAGGTGAAGTAAGCCTGATGTAGGACACTGACAAAAGCTTGATAAGGAACTAATAGTGCAAATCACAGAAATAAATGTGATTGAAGAGGAAAATATCTGGTCATTCAAGGACACAATCCATGACAGTGT
Source organism: Dipodomys ordii (assembly GCF_000151885.1). NCBI lineage: Eukaryota > Metazoa > Chordata > Mammalia > Rodentia > Heteromyidae > Dipodomys > Dipodomys ordii. The sequence continues at coordinate 15,315,077 of NW_012267226.1, forward strand.
ATTTATAATTCAGGAAGAGGAGGCATTCTCTACTAACCAAGAGAAGTAATCCGTTCAGTCCTGAATGCATGAAGTTTGAATTTTTTTTCCATCTAGCTTTTATGTTCCAAGGGATAGAAATGTCAGACACAGCCTTCCCTCTGGATGATGGATCACAAATAACTTCTGCACCCTGTTTCACACGTGCCAGTACTAAATTGAGACCAGGGAAGATATAGACACTGGAGTAACACACTGATGAGAAATCTATTTTTAAGAGTAACCGTTAAAATTGGAAAGATTTGTCAAGTTTAAAAAAAGAAAAAAAACTGGGAGGAAATTATTTGAGGCATAACTCTAAGAAATTCAAAGGAAATTCAAAGCTCAAATGAATGGACCAGCTATTTAGTTCCAAAGGGCTAAGAGAATCTTTGCTCAGTTTTAAACAGAATTCTGAATGTTTTTAACGTATAAAGGCAAAGGGAAGTCTTTATAGCCTGAGAGATTTGAAATATGACTTGGAAGAGAGGAAAGTATCTCTGAAATAAGAAAAAATATAGTAAGCAAATATATCTTTTTAAAATTTTTTTATTTTAGGGCTGGGGATGTGGCTTAGTGATAGAGTGCTTGCCTAGAATGCATGAAGCCCTGGGTTCAATTCCCCAGGACCACATAAACAGAAAAAGCCAGAAGTAGCTCAAGTGATAGAGTGTTATCCTTGAGCAAAATTAGCTCAAGGGACAGTGCCCAGGCCCTGAGTTCAAGCCCCAAGACTGTCAAAAAATTATGTTTTATTATCTTTAAGTAGTTGTACAAAGCATTTATCATTCAACCAATTTTTATATAAGTATAATGCATCTTGATTGATATCACCTCTGTCGCCATTCTCCCCGATTGAATAATGTATCTTTTAAATATTGAGATATAAAAATACGCCTTTAGGGAGATTCATTCTTCAAACTAAGATATGTATTTATAATTCAGGAAGAGGAGGCATTCTCTAACCAGGGGATAGAAATGTCAAACTAAGTAGTTCAAACTAAGATTATCCTAAATTGATTATTTAATTCATTTATCAAATATTTTGTTTTCATACCTGCTCTGAAATATCACCACTGGGTATTTATACCAGTGACAATGGTAAGGTTATAACACATAAATTCCAATGACGAAAACATTCAATGAAATATCACTTTGTTAGAACCACAAGACAGAAGTTGAACCAGAAGACAGAAAAGTTTTGATGTTACCAAGTGGTAACAATTACTTGGCAGATATTATCTGGGTACTCTGCTCATGTTATTGTTATTCCACAGTAATAATCTAGGTATTGTTTTCAGAAAGAAGGAACACATTCAAAGAGGTTAAATTACCTGTGCAGCACTTGGTTAAAAGAATCCAAGTATAATCTAAAAGCCACCAAATAGAATGATGGTTAATTATATCCACCAATTTATTGTTATATAAGCCTTAAAACTAATTGTTCCAAAGATCATACAGCAGAATGGAAAAGACTTAAGATCCAATATTTAAATATATTCTTGAGAACACACATACATACATATTATGGTGTCTATGTTGTGATATGTAAAATTATATTTACAAATGGAAATGGTAAGACATGAGGACAATTTATATTTGTTGTAGGGTGAATGGCTTGCTTTAGCTTAAAATTTTGCATCATTTAAGAATGGTCAAGAGGAAAAGTGTAGAAGAATGAAGAGGGAGAATGTAGTCAAGAAGCCAAAGTATATCCTACAAAATTAAAAGGAGTAAGAGAGTCAGGTACTATGGCTCATGCCTATAATCCTAGCTACTCAGGAGACTAAGATCTCAGGATTATGGTTCGAAGCCAGGTAGGGCAGGGAGGCCATGAGACTCTCATCTTCAATAGACTATCTAGAAAACTGGAAGAGGCCCTGTGGCTCAAAGTGGTAGAGCATCAGCTTTGAGCAAAAAACCCGGGGACAGTACTCAAGCCCTGAGTTCAAGACACAGACACAGACACACACACACACACACACACACACACAGAGGGAAGGGGTGGATAGAGGAGGGATGAGTAAGAATTTTGAAAGGGGTAACAACTGATCAAGATATATTGTATTCTTAAATTCAGGGACAGTGCCCAGGTCCTGAATTCAAGCTCCAGGAGTGGCAAAAAAAAAAAAAAAGATATATTGTATTCTTAAACTGCTTTGATATATGACAACTCCTTTATACAACTACTTAAACACAAGAAAGAAAAAATATCAGTACTCTAATTAGTGCAGCCACAGGCTTTTTTTGTTGTTTTGGTTTTTTTGTCTGTGGGGGAGGAGACAAACTCTTCTAAAACAGTCATAATGCAGTCATGTTTAATTTTTTCCTGTTGCAATGCTTTTGACAGTTTTAAGAGCAATCTTTTGGCTCAGCCCATTCTGTGTTGCTTTCAATGAAATAAAACAACCAAACAAAACAAAAAAGAATGATAAAAGAAAGGACATTGATCAAGCAGCATTCTATTTATAAACGGATTCATTGAACAGTAACTTTTTGTACAACTAGTTAATAAAATTAACATTAATTTTTTAATAAAAGAAATACTGGGGCTGGAAAGTTGGCTCAGTGGTAGAGTGCTTGCCTCGCATCTATGAGGCTCTGGGTTCAATTCCTCAGCACCACATAAGCAGAAAAAAAGCAAGAAGTGGAGCTGTGGCTCAAGGGGTAGAGCACTAGCCTTGAGCTGAAGAGCTGAGGGACGGCGCCCAGGCCCAGAGTTCAGGCCCCACGACAGACAAAAACAAGCAAAAAACTCATCGAGAGGCTACATCAACGAGCAAATTAAAGTCCCTGCCCTTGAGGAGAATATATTCTAATAGAAAAGACACATAAAATTTTAAATCAAATTTTACAGAGAGCAGTTAGGAATGTCCCCCTGCAGAGATGACATTACACAGCCATGTGAGAGAACACCACAGCCGGTGCCCTTGGCTCACACCTGTTAGCCTAGCTACTTTGGAGGCTGAGCTCTGAGGATCACAGTTCAGAGCCCAGCCAGGCAGGAAAGTCAGTGAGACTTTTACTTCAGAGCAAAAAGCAGAATGTGGAGGAGTGGCTTACAAGGTAACACACACACACACACACACACACACACACACACCCTACCATATACACACACACACACCCTACCATACACACACACACACACACAGACACAGACACACACAGACACACACACACAGACACACACACACACACACACACACACACACACACACACACCCTACCATACATACACACACAATTTGGGAGGAAAGAATACTTAAAAGAATATTTGCATTACCTTGCTCATGTAACTCATTACCTTGCTCATGTAACTGTAACCCCTCTGTACAGTATCTTTATAATAAAAATTATATATTAAAAACCGAAAGCTTTAATTGAAGAAAATTAATATGTAAAATAGAAACATACATGAGTGCACGCACACACACACACACACACACACACACACACAAACCTGTTCCCTAAGTTACATTCTTTAACAAAATACTGACAAGTGGCTGGACAGGAGAAGATTGCAGGTTTCGCTGAGGATGTGTGATTTAGACCCTAGGAGGAAAACTGCAGATGTGTCTAGAGACCAGATGCGGGTCAGTAATGTAAGGCATGGATCCCAGTAAGTTCCTTTATTGACAAGGATCATAAAAGCTTGGAATTTCGCTCCTAGTAAAAGCCTCTAGGAATTTGTGAATTTCATTTTCATTCCAGCAGAAAAGTGACAAATCAAATTGTAGCAAATCCACAGAGAGCGCCCCCTCCCTGGATTCTTGGCTAACACTGGTCTCCAGGGCACTTAAAAATTCCTATTCCATCTAAATGCTTAGCAAGCATGTCTCTTTCATACGCACGGCCAGACCCTGTGGTAGCACTGAAGAAGCAGACAGTGAATTCAAATCATCATAGTAATCTATAACTTTTGTAGTTGGCAAAAATAAAGTACAGGGGTTTTTTTCTAAGTTTAAAAACTTGGAACAGTTACAGTTCATGTTCAATTTTGAAGTTGTAGACAGTAAATTCAAATAATCATAGCAATCTGTAACTTGTATTTGAAAAAAAAATTTAAGTTGAAACACTTGGAACATTTGTGGTTTGTGTTCAATTTTTGATTCAGAAATATTTATTGAATGTCTTTCTGAATAGATCTAGATATGAAATCCTTTCAAATACATTACATGGACTCTTAAATATTTTCTAGGAAAGGAACAGGAAATTTTGCAGATTTTCTCCTTTATTACTTTGGAATTACTTTCAGAGAACCACATCATTTAGATGCTTGGCAAAAAAAATTAATAAATTGAATACTTATAATTCCGTAAGAATTATATAAGATGTTTATCAAGATAGCAGATTTTAAGAGTGCTTTCCCTTCTTTAATTTCATTTTTTATTCTTATGACTTGCATCCATAATGCTTTCCCAACCCTTGTGTCCCAGAAAAGCCACTTCCAATGACCGTCTCTTTCTTCTGGTGTTCCTGCTATGTTTCTAAGTAGTTTATATTGTCTCTTAGGGTTTTATTTTTTAAAGCATTTTAATTGTATTGAGTCCTATTCTCTAAAGTGGAAGTTTAACTCTCACAGCTATCCCCCTCTTGCTCTCATAGACAAATATAGTTCTCTCTCAATATCCAGGGAATGGGAGGGTTTGGTTGCAGAAAAGACAAACACACGACCACCACCACCAGCACCAGCACCACCACCAGCACCACCAGCACCACTACCACCTTCCAAGGAACTCAAACTGGCTGATGCTCAAGTCCCTCATAGAAAATGGTACAAAATTTTCACACAAGCAATGCCCAGCCTTGAGGACATAACTCATCTCCTACATTACCCAATAAGGTGCTCAGGACATACAGAGGAATGTCAATACTGTATTGTTCAGGAAAATTAACAACACACACACAAAAGGCCTACAAGTTCAGTACAGATGCAAGTGTTTGTTGAAATCCACTAATTGCACATGGATATTTACTAACATATTTCCATATATCTTTTGATCAAATTCACCCTCACACTCTTCCTCAGTTTCCCCAACCTTCCCCTTCCCATTTTTCATCATGATCCTTGAACTCAGGGCCTGGGCACTATCCCTGAGGATTTTTGCCCAAGGCTAGTGTTCTACCACTTGGAGCCACCGCACCACATCCGGTTTGGAGGTGGTTAATTGACGATCAAAGAGTCTAGTCTCAGAGACTTTCCTGCCCAGGCTGGCTTCGAACTGCAATCTTCAGATCTCAGCTTCCTGAGTAGCTAGGATTACAGGCGTGAGCTATCAGCACTCAGCTCCCTTTTCTTTTTCTGCTAATACTGGGACTTGAATTCAAGGCTTCAGGCTCTTCCTTAGCTTTTTCTCTCAATGCCGGTGCTCCACCACTTGGCCCACACCTTGGCCATGGGATGATGAAGAACAAAGGCCCTCACCAGACGGCATTGCCATGCTGCTGCTGTTGGACATTTCTGCCTCTACAATGTACTCCTACTGTGTATTAATTACCCAGCTTCAGGTTTTCTGTTATCGTAGCAAACAAACAAACACAGACCAAGAAAACTTTCTCATTTCCCTTTCTGGTGGCTTCGAGAAGTTCCCCTTCCTCTTTACTGTCCTAAAATAATTACGGCATGTCTTTTTTTTTGCTTTAGTTTGTATCTCTCATGTCCCATTCTGACATCCAATATGTTAGCCCTTTCTTTAAAAGTTAATTTCTATAATTCTGGGTAACAATTTTAGATTAGACCTTTAATCATCACTTATTTCCTCATTTGGTAAGTTCTATTATCGTGCATAATGTGGTATGAATCAATTCTTTAACTTTTCTCATCTATTACCACATCTTTGGGAAATAAACTTTGAAATATTTCCTCAGCTCCTAAAGTCTACCAAATCTTTCATCTCTGCTATTAGCTTTTTAATATCGAAGATTGATTTTTTTAAAGCAATCTATTCTCTTTCTGGAAATGTTTTCTTTTCTTCTGTTTCTAAAGATATTAAAAAGGCTCTGTCTGATGTCTATTTATTCAGTTAATTGCTAGTCTTTCTTCAAATACCCAATAATCCGTGAGGACCAGAGTAGAAATTAAATGCCACTGTGGAGAATATGTTGATCAGTCAGTGAGTTTGACAGCAAGATGTCATAGTAAAGACACAGTTGTTGTTGGTAGTGGTGTGTGTGTGTGTGTGTGTGTGTGTGTGCGCACACACACGCATACACATATGCATGCCACTACTAGTGCTCAAACTCAGGGCCTTCCACTCTGGCTTGGCTTTTTCAAACTCCAGGCCCGCACTCTACCACTTGTGCCACACCTCTGCTTCCAGCTTCTTTTGGGAGTTAACTGCAGATGAGAGTCTCACAAACGTTTCTGCCCAGGATGGCCTTGAACTTTGATCCTCAAAGACCAGTCTCCCGAGTAGCTAGATTACAGCTGTAAGCCACCAGCTCCTGGCCAAAGTTTCTTTTTGATGAACCACAGAAGCAGTCTTTGGAGCATTTCACTCTTGAGCCCATACTTCAAATTCTTTTTTGGGGGGGGAGGAGGGTCCGGGCCTGAACTCTGGGCCTAGGCACTGTCCCTCAGCTCTTCAGCTCAAGGCTAGCGCTCTACCACTTGAGTCACAGCGCCACTTCTGGGTTTTTTCTTTTTAGTTTATGTGGTGCTGAGGAATCGAACCCAGGGCCTCAGGCATGCAAGGCAAGTGCTCTACCACTGAGCCACCTTCCCAGCCCCATACTTCAAATTCTTAAACAACAACCTTCCAGAATCCCAAGTTAGGATACAGGAGATGGTTCTGAACTCCACAGTGAGTGCTTAGGATGCTACATGGGGCTGGGAGTTTTCGTGTCCTCTGTGAAGATCTCACCAAGGATCCTCTATTTCCAGAAAAAGGCCTCTCTTGTACCTGAAGCAAATGTGCAGCTTCTCCAGTTTGTGAGCCCTTATGATTCATTTTCCTTGATAGTAAATGTCAGGTCTTTGGCTAGAGTCTAGAGGACAGTTACCCTGAAAAAGAAGGTCCAGACGAACTGTGGACATCCATCATTCATTGCATTCTGCACCTCGCCTGGCCCGGATACCTGTGGTCTCAAATTCCTGAGTCGTCTTCAAGTTCTGCAGGACTCATCTGTTTGCTTATATTGGCGTTCCATGAAGCAGGCTTGGATCTTCACTTTCTCAGGTCAGTTAAGTCAGTTCTTTCTAATTCCTCCAAATTCCTGTGTTCGGGGTTTTTTTTTTCAGAATTAGTCTTCTGCAAATGCAGGGCCTTATGCTTTTGTAAATAGCTGGCTTAAAAAAACAAAAACAAAGAAACAACCACCTCGTCCTGTATTGTTACTCAATGAAACCTGGTGAAGAGGAGGCAAGCAGGACAAGCGTTCTGCTGTTCTGGAACAGGGTCTTTCGGTTTATAAAATAATAAATATCCCTTTATTATTCTCATGAGAGAGGAAATATCAGACTTTGTAAGCATGAAGCAGTTTCTTAAAACTTATGTTGCAGTAAGAAGCAAGGGCATTTAAGTACCTGTCTTTTCATTTTCATTTTCTAATAACATGCTACTGATAATCTACCTCATGGTAGAGATTACATGAGGAGATTCATTAAAAGAAAAACCTGCCTACCCTGTAATGTCAAAGGTTAATTTTAATTACAGGTGACAACTTTCTACTTTGATAGGATTGTGTTACAAGCTTCTCATTTATATTAAAAAAACTTTGCCTTATCCATCTTACTATCTTTTATTTCTTAAAAAATAGTTTTGCAAGCAAGTTACATTCACTTGTTATTGACTGTCTCTGTCAGTTTCCAGTGCGGTCACACATACCTGAGAGAAACAAAGTGTTTACATCCATGGTCAGCTTGGTCCATTGTCTCTGGGTCTCTGATGAGGCCAACCACAGCAACAGGAAGCATGTCTAGAAAGCGAAGTAGCTCACATTGAGGTGAGCTGAGAGAGGGAGAAAGTGAAAGAGAGGAAAAGAGAAGAAAGGGAAAGAGAAGAGAGGGAAGATAGAGGAGAGAGCAAAAGAGAAGAGGGAAGAGAGGGGATGGAAAGAGGAGAGAAGAGGAAAGAGGAGAGAAAAGGAAAGAAGAGAGGAAAAGAGAAGAGAGTAGAGAGGAAAGAGGGGAAGGAAAGAGAGGAGAGAGGAGGAAGGAGGAGAGAAAAGAGAAGAGAGAAAAGGAAAAAGGAGAGAGGGAAAAAGAGGAGAGTGGAGAGGGAAAGAAAGGAGAAGAGGGAGAGAGAAGAGAGGAGAAAAGAATAAAATAGAGGCAAGAGGGAAAGAAGAGAGAAAGAGGAAGAGAAAGAAGAAAGAGAAGAGAAGCAGAGGAAGGAGTAAAAAGAAGAAAAGAGAATGAGAAGAGGAGATAGAGAATTTGTCTTCACTAATGGCTTCCCTCCTTCCTCTTCCATGTGCCTGGGTCCCAGCCACGCACATGTGTCCAGTGTGGACCAGGAGCCCACATCCAAGGAGGGGCTTTCCCCCGTGGATCCTCTCCAGACACCCACAGAAGTGTGCTTTACAGCTCTCTTAGTTGCTTCCCAATCTAATCGAGTTGGGAAGTCAAGATGAACCATCACAGTAACCCTCCGGTTAAACAGCAAACACCCAGGGAACCAATGACACAACTAGAATTGTATAATGGTGAGTAATGAGAATGTAATAATGAGTAATAATACTAGTAAGGCAAAAAAGTAAATTGATTCACTTTAATCTTGGGAGACAGAATATATGGCAAGATGTCTGAGAATGAGAATACAGCAAGGCAAAAGGGGAAAGAAAGGAAGGAGCAGTGTTGATGGGGAGAAATACACAACAGACCTCCCAAGACAAAAGGAATGGGGAGCTTATAAGGAGAAACAGTAGACTAGGACTGCAGCTAGAGATGCTGCTGCTGCTGCTGCATAGCAGAAGGCCAAAGTGAGCCAGGATAAAAATCTAAGACTTATTTCCAGGCCAAGAAACCAGTGAAGACTTTGACAAAGACAAAATCAAGGTCAAGCCTCTGTGTGTAAAACCTGACAATAATGACCACATAGAGACTGAGATGTGGGCGATTCAGACCCAGGAAGCTTAGGAAGAAAAGCTTCACAGTGAAGAACCAGCCCAGGGAACCAGAAACTGGTTAGCCAGTCTCCATTCTGCTGTTAAATAACCATTGAAGGCCTATGCGTCATTGTGTGCCAGGCACTGTGCGAATGCCACAATGCTTATTCTTCCCAGAAACTCAATGAGGTAGGAGTCATTATGGTTCCCATTTTGAAGAACAGGTAACTGAGGCAGGTTAAAGCCTGCCCCAAAATAGCACCAGGTGCAGAGTAGGGCTTTCACTGGCTTCACAGTTCTCTGTCATCATACCACGCTGCCTCTGGTGCTCAGTGCATGTCTCAGAGATGCGCAACAACCCAGCCCCTCCCTGCCCAGCAAAGGCGCGGAGCTCACCGGGAGCCCTCTCTCTGTACATGGAGAGGTTGAGCGGAATCAACACTTAGCTCCTTCTCCTTCCAATTCTACAATGTTCTGCGGGGAAATGAAGATAATCTGCTTGTCCTTTGCCCCGGATGGAGTTCCACAGTCTCTAGACCCTGACTGGACTTGAACCTGGCTCAGAGGCCCTGGAAATTGGAGCAGACATCCATACCCTCTATGGCCTTCTCTCTGATTGCAGGAACTTTTCCACTGCACTGTTCAATCCCAGCCCATTCTCGCGCCTGCGCGGCCAGTCTTCCGAGATTTCCACCATCACCTTGATGAAACCAGAAACTAACAGGATCATGGGTACTTCTGAGCTGGAAACCCTTCAGAGGCTTGAACTTTTGGCTTTGTTTCCTTAGTAGATTTTTACATAAGGAACACATGTTTTGTTAATCAGGAAAAGAACATACTTTTAAATATGTTCTCAATCAGGTATCTAATTTGGGGGCACTCACTAGTTTCTTAAAGATTCAATTTAGTAATTTTATACATATATATATTTTTTCTTTTTTCAATCTGGCTCCTCCAAGTAACATTTAATGTACTAAAGCTCTAAACTTAAAGTAGGTCAGGCTGTCTTGCTTGGAAGTAAGAAATCAATAAAACTGCAGACTGTTCGAACTGAAAAGGTCTCCATATTATCAACTCCAGGGATCTTCAAACTGTGTCAGTAAATCTTTTAGGCCTCTTTGAGTGAATCTCAGAGCCACCGTACAATGCATAGTGTTGATGAAGTGAGTATGAGTTTTAATCCCCTGACTCTTCTGGAGCCAAACTACCTCCTTTTTAATCCTCTCCCACCCCATTTTTCCCAGTATATAAAAGTAGTGTTTCCTGTTGGGTGCTGGAAAAGTCCACAAGACTATCTCCAATGAACCAGCAAAATACCAGTCTGAAGTTGTGGCTCAAGTGATAGAGCGCCAACTGTGAGCAAGCCACGCAAGCATGACGCCCTGAGTTGAAGCATCATAAGAGTCCACATACACATAGAGAAAGTAGTGCTTCACGCCCCATTGTTTATCTGGAGTAACTCGTTTCCCTGTCTCAGGGTCACGCTAATCTGATTATCTTCCTCCCGGTATGAGATTATTATCATAATTTCACATCCAGTCATTTTGCTTCCATATTTACTTCTCATCTGTAACCACCCCACTTCACACTTTTCCTACTGCATCCAACTCATACTTTGTATAATACCAACATACAATAGAAGTATGCTGAGGTCCCAAAGCACCTGAAGATACCAGTAGTTTAATTTTTTTTAAAAATCATTTCTCATTCATACCAGAATCTGATATGCCCTTCTCTCAAAAGTGACTCCAGAAACCAAACTTTAAAACATCACCAGCACAATCACCATGGAAAAAAGAAGGTTGGAGGAGAAGCCTGGGCACAGAACTAGAGCAAAGGCCATTGGTAGCAACTGAGTCACATGACCTAAACCAACATGCAAGACAGACCTGTAGATACAGTCTTTCATGACACCCAGTAAAAGGTGTTGATTCCAGACTGGACTGAGCCTTACTTTGACCAGCAGAACAGCGGCAGTTGTGTACTCTAACTTCCTGCCGTAGGCCCAGACCTTCGCATCTTCTACATTGCCACTGTTGAAGACTAAGCTAATGGCCTTGTCAGAGATGACACGGGGGCTCTAAGGAATGAGATATCAAGAGAAAGCTTTAATCAGATCCATGTTCTTCCAGTTCTCCCAATGAAAGCACAAGAACGGGAGAGGAGCCATGTTGGATCTTCCAGCCTCAGTTAGCTAGCCCAGCCAGCACCTCCCGAACCAAAGTGCACATGTGCGAGAAAGCACCATCACCATTGTTATTCTGTAACGGTAGGTAGTAGACATGCTATCCTAGGACCTTTCTATGCCTCAGCTTTCTTACCTGTAAAATGGGAAGAATGATTCTTCAAAAGGCCAGAGGACACATCACATGGGATGTTTTGGGTCTTTGATTTTTGGTTTTGTGACTTTTTTTGTCTTGTTGTTGTAGCTCTGCCTGGCCTTGAGCTCTCAGACCTTCTGCCTCAGCCTCCCGCATGCCACGATTAGAGTACAAATCTCTTTTAGTTCTCAAAATCCACCCAAGGAAAAGCATTTTCTATTCAACATCCCCATAAACACCAGGGAATGCAACCCAGCAACATAGGCCAGGCCTGAACTCTCATTTCATAACTCACGATTCTGAGTTTTGGGTTTTTTTTTTTCCTTAAAGGTATTGTCCAGGCTTGGCGCTCCTCTGGCTAATGGTTTAAAGTCTTTTTTCCTCTTTTACAAATTCATGCTTCTGGTGGGGAGCCTGACCTAGATAAAACCAAATAGTCCATCATCTCGGGATGCTTACATTCTTCTGGATAGATTCTTACAGCAGCAAAGGCCAAGAAGGAAGTGTGCTTTAGCATAGGGTGCAACGGATTTCTGAGTCTTCCTTAATTAAAAAGGGATTGAGGGAATTTATTTTATCAAGATCCTCAGATTAATTCAACGAATACATTTTTTTTGAGATAAATGATTGTGTTACCAAGAGTAATAAGAGATATTATTAAGGGCTCCATAAATATTTAAAGAATGACAAAGAATTTTAATGAGGCAGGGTAGAAAGTTTCCTTCCCCTAAGAAATAATTCAGGCTAGTAGAAGACCTTGAAAAACATCTCAAATATTCCATTCTATTCTTGCATTAAAAAAAAAATAAAACACATGGATAGGGCCTCGAGAGCAGCTGTGAAAGAGAACCACTCCTCAGCTCCTTTGAATGTTAAGTCAAATGCAGGTGGAGGGAACTAGAGCCCATCTTTTCTGGATTGTCTTTCTGGATTCATAAACCCTTTCCCCCATCGCAGTGGGAGGGAGGAGGAGGAGGAATGGGAGACATCAGCATGTACTCTCAGTCTTTCTGATTGCTTCTTTAAAAAATGTGTTTGACTGTTCAGAGATTATCTGCAGGCTACCATCTTTGTAATTGATCTGTTTATGGACTGCAGAACAAGAACTGAAGGTATTTATCTCAACCACTCCCTGAACTTGACCAGTGGATTAACTATAGAGTGTCAGACACGTCAGCCCATCTGCCAGTGTGGGGCAGCATCAGGAATTATAATGCCTGTCCCTGAAGTCACAGGGTTTTCATGCTGTTGTAGCTCTGCCTGGCCTTGAGCGCTCAGTTGTTTTCCCTTTTTGAGTGACACTTGTAGACTAGTAGAGACAGAGGGGAGAGAAGGCCTGAACATGGCAGCTCTCTTGCTGTCTTCTTATGGGACAGAGAAGATAAAGAAGATAGCTCTCCACCTCTTTTCCTTGAAGGGCACTAATCCATCATACAGGTCTTATCCTCATGATGTCATTAACCTCTATCTTCCCTTAAAAATGATCTCTAAATGCCAGCACACAAGAGCTTTAAGGTTTGAGTTTGAAATGGGAAGGAGCAACAATTCATTCTTAGCCATATGCACTTGGAAAGAAGCTGAGGCTCTACGGGCACTTGTGTATTGAGACATCAAAAAATGCTCATCCAATTGTTTCAATCGAACCAACCATGGTAGAGCACCTCTGTAATCCTAGCTACTTAGGTGGCTGAGATGGGGAGGTTAGGGTTCAAAGCCCGGGTGGGCAAAAAAAAAAAAGTTCTCAAGACCCCTTGTCAGCCAATAAAAAGCTGGGCACAGTGGTGCATACAGGAAAGTGGGACGCTTCTCACTGACCCAGAAGTGAAGTTCTCTGGCTTCTAACAAACAGCAAAGCAACCATTAACACAGATAAATAGGCAAAATGATTACAGGCACCTATTCAATGTAGAGGAATCCAAAGACATTATCAAGAAGATGTTATCTGAAGATAGAATCCTTTTTTTTTTTTTTTGGTGAGACTAGACTTTGAACTCAGAGTCTTATGCTTGTGAGGAAGCTACTCTACCAAGTGAGCCACCCCTCCAGGCCTTTATTTGCTTTATTTTTCAGCCATCGATTTTCCTACCTCTGCCTTCGATGTCACCGGAATTACAGATACACATCACCAAGTAAGCTTGTTGGTTTTATTGAGTCTTGCTAAAAGTGCCCTTGAACCTTGATCCTCCTATCTCTGCCTCCCAAACCCCTGCGATTACAGGCATGAACCACAGTGCTAAATTCCCCCTTGAGCTTATTTTCAGAATACTTCCGGGCTTCCACCGCTCTGGTAAGCAATTCCTCGAGCGGCAGTGGATAGATCAGCTGTCCAGCTTTCTTCATCAGCAAGAAAGGCTAAATGCTCTTTTTTCTTCTTCCTTCTTTGAAGGCTAACATATACATGGACTGTTGTCTTTGTTTGAAAGGTGGGAGAAAGGGAACACTTTTTTTTTAGTAAGCGGTCCTTGCTTTTTCCCATAAGTGATCAAACAATCTATTCAATATGTGCAACATGGTTACACTCAGGCACATGTGTCAGTGCCCCTCCCAAGTCCTACTGAAAGACGACACCAAATGTAATAAAATAGGCTCCAGAGAAGTCTGTTTATTTATTCCAAATAGCTCGGCTAATGAGAAAGCTCATTTGAACTCCCTTTCCTCAGGGACCCTTGCAACCAGGCTTGCTAGCAATGTCCTTGGCCTGGACATTCCCATCTGTTCCTCCTTTCTCTCAGGTTTTTAGGAGGGGTCTCTCCCTCCTTCTCTCCCCCTCCCCTTGCTCTGGACCCCTCCCCCCAGCCCAGCTTATTAGACACACCATCGCTTGCGTGGGATGCAGCGTCCTCACTCCTGCTGATGCGTGGACTGTGATCCCTCTGCCAGCTTTATCAGTTCTTTCTCTGCTGCCCCCACCACCACACACACACACACACATGCCATGCTCCCCTCCAGCCCTCCCTCTCTGCAGGACCCCCTCCCCTCTGTCATTCTGTGTGGCTCCTGGCAAGAAGCCACTTTGGATGGCTTCCATGGAACTCCCCACCCCAACCTCCGTTTGAAGTCCACACACACAGCTCAAACATGCCCAGCCCAAGAATCGGTGCTGCCCTTCCCACTGACTGGCAAATTCATTAGGCAGCCCAAGAGGTCTCCTAGTCCTAGCCCTGTGCCACCAAGAACGCTGAGCTTCCTCTTGGAAGGAAGTGGACAGGTGAGTTTGGGTCCAGCACCAGCAGCCATAATTAGAGAACTCAGGCCTTGGGGAGAAAGAGGATTGACAGTGGGTTTGATGCCCAGCTATGCCTTGCTTGCGATTGGTCGGCCTTTAGCAGCCCACTTTGTTAGAGTTTATGACTAGTAACCACTCCCCTCAAGATCATTATGAGGCAATGGCTCAGCACCTATGTACATACGACCAGATAAGATGATGCTGATCTAAATGAACTCCAAGATATGGAAACAAAAAAGGTGTTTTTCTTACTTTTGGTTTTGGTTTTGTTTTTAATGTACTATGTGAAGTTATTTCTTTTTTTTTTCCTTCATTTTCCCCCCTTTGGTTTGTCCCCTATTGTCACTGCTTTTGACTTTGTTGCCCTATGTTTCGTATATGTTTATCTGATTTGGGGAATTAAAAGGGAATAACAAAATGGTGAGATAAAGGACAAAGGGTGAACCAGTGCAACAATGATTCTCACAAGACACTATGTTGGAAATGAACTTTCCAACTTGGAGGGAAGGGAGTCAGGAGGAGGGAAAGTGGGAGAAAATGAGGGAGGGGTAACAGCGTTCGGCAAGAAATGTACTCATTACCTTATTTATATAACGAATCCCTCTGATCATCACCCTTACAATAAAAGAACCAAAAAAAAGATCATTGTGAGGATTAATTGGTCAAAGTATTCAGCTCAGTATGGAAAAAATATGGTCTCAAAAAATAATAAGTGTTATTGTTATTTCTAGTGGTCAACCTCGGTAATAGTATAAAGATTTCTAGGAAGCCCATGAGATCCACTTTTATCCTGAGATTGCTCAGAGTGCTAGAGCAAGAGAGACTACTTGCTACTTATTTGATACCTGCATATTCATATACCAGTGCTCTAAGCACTAAAGGCAAAGAATATTCATAGAAGCACTAATCATTTCAAAAGCTACCATCTATTTTCCAGGAGGTACTGGAGTGAGCCACAGAAATACAAATTTTGGTAAGTATTATTTGAATCTAATATTTGGAGATCTTATATTCCTAGGAAAGCCTTTTTTTCTAGCTTTCTGCCTTGGAATGAGCACTATTAGGTCCTGCATCTAAGGAAATCCTTCCGTCTTGGATCAACTAGACAGTTGATCACTCTACGTAAACCCACTGAAAGTATATAGAAAATTTGGAGGAATATGTGTGCATATGCAAATGTACATCTTTCTATAAAGAGATTCCAGAGCTCTATTCAAATCCCAGCACTTCATAAAAAGCAAATTAACTACTGATTCCAAAGATCTAGAAGAGTAGAGAGCTTGACATCTCTAATTCTAGTCACCATGAGAAGATTTAAGGAGAAGGACTCACCTTCTCCACAAAGAACCAAAGTAACAAGTGTTCAGCGGCATTTTGAAGTGAGTGGCTAGTGGGAGAACACTGGAAATCAACAAGAGACTGGACCTTGTAAGACTCAAGAAATCTGGGGTAAAGCCAGGTGCCGGGGGCTCACGCCTGTAATCCCAGCTACTCAGGAGGCTGAGATCTGAGGATTGTGGTTTAAAGCCAGCCCGGGCAGGAAAGTCTGTGAAACTCTTATCTCCAATAAACCACTAGAAAACCAGAAGTGGCACTGTGGCTCAAGTGGTAGAGCGCTCGCCTTGAGCTGAAGAGCTGAGGGACAGCGCCCCGGCCAAGTTCAAGCCCCACGACCGACAATATGTAATAGCATAATATGAGAAACCTGGTATTACAGTATCTGCCATCCAGGCTTCACAGCCAGAAGAGAGGGAAACTCCCATGTGCATCTCAGGGAACTACTGGAAACTGCAGGAGCCATCTTGAGAAGTGAGCTGTCACTGGAGTTTGGACTGCTCTGGGAATCAGAACCCCCTGCATATTCCCATCTCAGGACCACAGATATGCTACTTGTACTGGTTTGGGGGTAGTGGCCTTACAAATCCAACTGGGCCCAGCAGGGAGAGTATGGCCTAAGCCTACTGGGCATCCTGCACCTTAGGTGCTCTGATAGTGTTGCATCATGGGAAGGAATGGAGAACCAGGATATCAGGGAAGAGCTTTTCCTATGAGACCCAGGGCGAAGCCACCCCTCCATGGACTACAATGATATGAATGAGAAATTCAGCAGAGGGCATGTCATAATGTCAAGAATTTAGGAAAACCAGTAACAAACCAAACTCCAAATTAGCAAAGGGAACACAATCACACAGATCACAGCATTTAAGAAAAAAAAAAGAACTAAAAATCTACAAGAAATGAAACAAAGTTCTTTGAGAAACTAAGGAAAATGGACAAGGGAGGTGGAAATTTTAAAAAGTCATAGGATAGGATCAAAGTGTATGTATATATGGAAATACCACAATGAAATCCTTCACACGGTGCAATTAATATACACTAATGACAAACATTTAGCTAACGTAACCCGGAATAAATTAAAGATGTGAATAAAGACTCCTAGGAAATGACTGTTAGAACTTATAAATAAATTCATTGCAGTGGCAGAGCAGAAAACCCAGCATTATAAAAATCAGCCCCACTTACATACATCCAGAATGAATTTGCTAAAAGAGGAAGCATGAAAGTAATCACATCCACAATAGCTATAAAAGATGACGTAGGAATAAATTTAAATAAGGGAGTGAAAGAAATCTACAATAAAAACTTCAAAACACTGATTTAAAAAAAAAACTAAAACCAACACAAAATAACAAAAATACGGGAACACGGCTCATGTTCATGCATTGGAAGAACACTGTTAAAATAGCCATACTGTCCAAAGTTAACTAGAGTCGATGCCATCACTCTCCAAATACCAGTAATATTCTTCACAGGTTGGGGGGGGGGAAATCCTAAAATTGCTATGGAATCACCCAACAGTTGAAGCAATCTTGAACAAAAAGGACATAGATGGAGAATTATAAAAAGTACATTATTTTGAAATGAAAACAGACACTACATTGATTGATGAATCAGAATAGAAGAGCCAGAAATAAGCCCCAGATCTGCAGTTAACTGATTCTCAGCCAAACTGTCAAAAGCATACATTGAAGAAGACAACTTCCTTAATAAGTGATACTGAGACTGGTGATATTCACACACAGAAGATAAAAGCAATCAGCTCAAAAAATCAACTCAAAATGAATCAAAGACCTTACTGTAAACTCTGAAACTATGAAAGTAGCACTGGAAAATAAGGAGGTACCTCAATTGGGAAAAAGCAATGATTTTTTTCTGGATAGGACCCTAAAAGCACATAAAATACAAACAAAACTTGGCAAATGGAGTTATATCAACCCAAGAAGTCTGTCAGAGGGTTAATATCCAGGATAAAGAACTCAAAAAGTGAACAAAAAGACCAAGTAATTCAACTGAAAAATAGGCCAATGATCTTGAATAGTTCTCAACAGCACAGAAATAGCCAACAAATCTATGAAAAATGCTCAGTATCACGAGCCATCCAGGACATACACACCAAAGTCACAGTTAGATACTATCTCACTCTGATTAGCATGGCCATTAAAAAAAATTAAAAATAACATATTGGCAAGGATGTGGAGAAAGAATTTTTGCACAGTTGTTAGTGGGAATGTAAATTAGTACAGCCATTATGAAAAACAGCATGGAGATTCCTCACAGAACTAAAAATATATTACCATATGATCCAGCTGTTCCATTTCTGGGCATATCACCAAAGAAAATGAAATCAGCATACCAAAGAGATACTTGCATTCCTATGTTTACTGGGCCACTATTCGTAATAGCTGAAAGATGGGATCCGTCTAGCTGCTCATCAATAGTGTAAGATACATTCGCATGGAGTATTATTATTTGGCCATAAATGATAATGAAAGCCTTCACAACAAAATGGTTGGAAGGTGTTATGTGCAATCAGCCCACCAGACACAGAAAGTCAATTACCGCACATTCTCACATGTGGAAGCTGAAAAGAAAAATACCAACATGAGAATAACATAGCAAAGAAGAAGAGTTGGGAAGAATAGGATGAAATGGATTTCACCAATATGTTCTATATGAAAGAAATATTACACTGAATTTCATTACCAGGTATAATACATGTTAATAAAAAGCAAAGTATGTACTCATGAATAAACTCAGAAAAAATGCTTTGCCACACTTCCTCAGTAAGTGAAGATTAAATATCATTTATTTAGAATCTATCAAATTAGACAGTTGCCAAACATTTCCCAAATATCTATTGCAATTGTGAAAGCAATTTCTGAGTCCAACAAAGAGCCATAATCAAATTCTTTGTGGAATAAGAAAAAATGTTGCATGTGTGTTTGCCGGAATTTTCTGTCTTGTTTTTAATTCTTGTGTTTATTTGTAATCTAGGAGACAAATTTGGTTTGGGAATGTACTTTTATCCTCTGTTTTCTGACAGCCTTGTATTATTCATCTTAGAAATTATTTGGAACAGTTGTTCACTATAATACACTAATTATGAAAAGATATTAGGAACATTTGGGGAGGGGAACAACTTTAAAGGAACTAACGTTACTTCTCACTCTTTAAACTGCATGAATGGCCACATAAATCTATTACTGCTAAGGTTCATCTACAATATCATCATCAATACAAAGGGCTACCCAAACATGGATACCTCCATTAATATAGCCATCTGTGTGCTCCACAGATACACACAGACAATGACCTATGACCCTGTGATAGGGAGCAGGCAAGAATGACCAGTTGTGGCTGCCTGCGAGCTTGCAGTCTCGGTAAGGCCACAGACAGTAAGCACGTACTGAAATCATCAGAAGGGTTTAGAAATCGAAGGGGGAAATGTGACATGGAGAAATGAGAAAACCCAGGCATTCAGGGGAATGGTTAGCAAACATCTGTCTAAAATGGGAACATTTGTATTTGAAGTCCAACAAAGTAGTCAGAGATAGGATAAAGATTATTTCGGTGGTGGTGGAGCTGGCACAAAGGGCCTGAGGGAGGAAGGCGCTAGAAAAGAAGGCCAACATGAAGGAAGCCTTTTGAGTGCCAATGCCATGGACCCAGAGGGCTGGAAGAGACAAGAAATTCCACTTGAAGATCAGTAGGAAACAAATGGAAAGTTTTGAGCAATGTGGTCATTAGTGACTTAAAAAAAAAAAAAAGATCTCTCTGATTGCTATGAGGAAAAGAATTTTCAGAGACCATGAGCAGAAGCAGGGCACCGCTCAGCTCTGGCAACAGGAGAGAGGCTGGACTCAGTGGTCAGGAAGAGGATACATTGCAGATGCACAGTCAATCACACTTGGTATCAAGAATGAAGCCAAGAGTACAATGAAGGGTGATTCTATATATTTTTTCTCAGTTTGGGGCTTGAATTCAGGGCCTGAGCGCTATCCCTGAGCCTCTGTGCACTCAAGGCTAGCGCTCTACCACTTTGAGTTCTGGTTTTTTACTACTTCCAGTTTTCTGGTGGTTTACTGGAGATCAGAGTCTCATGGACTTTCCTGCCCAGGCTGCCTTTGAACCATGATCCTCAGATCTCAGCCTCCTGAGTAGCTAGGATTACAGGCGTGAGCACGGGACTATACGCATAGCCCCAGGCTGGTCTTAAACTCATGAGGCTCCTGCGTCATCCTCATTGATTCCTGGTGTGTGCCACCACGGCTGGCCAGGGTGATTCTAAAATGTATTGCTTGCATGGCTGTCTTTGCTACAGGGCTGTGGGGTCCCTGCTGGTCAGAAGTGAGTTGATTTCACCAACTAGAGGCTTAGAATATGGCTCCTCTTCATATATATTTGCTGGGTGACGCGTGGAGAAGGGAAGTTGGACATCTCTCTCTTCTAAAGAACAAAGGCAAGGAGAATGGGGACAAAGAACAGCTCACAGCACTTGCAGTTACAGTGATATCCACTGTTCTGTTTCCTTAGATCTAGTCTCTGGAAGAAAGGAAATAGAATACATCCTACAAAGACATTAAGAGAAAGATAAGCCGGGTGCTGGACACTCACGTCTGTCATCCTAACTACGCAAAAGGCTCAGATCTGAGGATCATGGTTTGAAGCCAGCCCTGGTAGGAAGTCCACAAGACTCCTACTTTCCAGTGAACCATCAGAACACTAGAAGTGGAGCTGTGGCTCAAATGGTAGAGAGCTAGCCTTAAGCAAAAGAGCTCAGGAACAGCACCTGGGCCCTGAGTTCAAGACCCACACCCACCAAAGAAACCTGAACAAACAGCTTTGTTTTAATCCGAAAGTTAACCATCAAGGATCCAGAACAAGCATAATGATAACCAGGTGCTAATCAAATGCTACGTGTACCTACTCCCAGAAGTTTCCATGAAGAACTGTGTCTCCTATGAGTTTTTAGGTTTTCCTTATTTGCTTCCTCCCTTCTTTATGGGATATTTATAGATCTTATGGATTCTTTCTGCCCAAGATGACCAATAGAACAGCACTTGCCTAGCAAGTACAAGACCCTGAGTTCAAATTCCAGTACCACCAAGACAAAACAAACACAAAAACCCACCAAAAGTTATCTCATTATTCTTCGACCTTATTCCCGAAATCCAAAAAACTTTGTTTCCCTTTGCAGACCTTGGCCAGAAGAGATAGCTTGTTAATACTGATTCATCTCATTCTTACATACTTTAAAACTTAACAGCCTAAACTTAAACTTGGAGCCTTTATATATCATCTTCAGGAAAGTTTCTTCATCAGCATTGTTTAGGTAGGCAGTGAGATTTCTCTTATTTTAACAGGTGGTGATATTAGTTTACAGCGAAGAAAAACCAGCGCTTCCTACCCCAGCAGTTACCAGTCCCTCCGCTCTGAAATGTTCTACCACTTCAATGCAGGCCAAAGGGAACAATCTCTTCGATCCATAAATTATTCCCAGTGCCTAGCACACAGCAGGAACTCAGTAAAATGATTGCTGAACAACTGAATAAAGCCATTCGTTAAATCTCATTTTCCATGGTGTATAACTGTGCTATTTCAACCAACTGACAACATCGTTTGAACAGGTATGGACAAAACTTGTTGAAATCTGAGTTCAGGAATTTTCATTCTGAATGGAAGCCAGTTCAGGGCCCCCATATCTCCTGTCCTACTCTGGCTGCCAAGAAAAAATTCCCAGCAGGCCAAGAGCTCAGAGTCCCAACATCCCAAGCTTCACAGGTGTGGCCATTGAGCGTTGGCACTCGAAAGCCAGGTCAATGAGCCTCCAGTCTGGAAAACTTGGGAGTCAAGGCTCAGACCTAAGTCTCTTGGTTCCCAAGCCCAGGCTGTGAGCCTCTGGAACTCACGGTCACCAGCACAAAGGGCGCTATTTCTGATTTATCCAAGATTTCTATCCAGAGGCAGCTTAAGAACCCACCGCCAGTTGTTTGTGACGGAGCCAAAAACAGAAGGAAAGCGAACTGTACTTACTCACCAGTCCCTGGGAGGTCAGAGGTGCTCGTGGGACCCCGGGAGACAGTGGCAGGAGCTCCGGGAACCGGGCAGGCCAAGCATGAACAGAAGCCAGAGAAAACCTGCAAGACCGCGCCTTTGGGAAGGGAGTCGCCCCCACCCATCTGCAAGGCTTTCCCATGCAGGCCATGGATTGGGTAGTTTCAAGGAAGGGAACTGTTTACCTGGCTCAGGTGCTGACCATTAGACCAGCTCATGCCCAGCAGCTGCGGGCTGTGTTGGTGATGAGATCACACAAGGAGGAGAGCTATTGCAAGGAGACCAGCATGGACAAGGTACACCTGCGCTTCTCATAGCTAATGCCAGACCTAAAAACACAGAAAGGGGTGGCTCAAGGGTAATCAGGTTTGTTTCAAGCAGCACAGGAATGGAACCTCGGTGAAATCAGGGGACCAGGGAGCCGCCCCCTTAGGGAAAAATAAAAGATTTCACAAAATTGGTTTGGTTTGTTTGTTGGTGCCAGTCCTGGGTTGAAACTCAAAGCTTGGGCACTATCTCTAAGCTTTTTAAACTTTTTTATTCTTGCCCAAGGCTAGGAACACATGAGCCAACATCTCTACTTCCAGCTTTTTGGGGTTTAACTGGAGATAAGAGTCTCCCAGGTTTTCCTGCCTGAGCTGGCTTTGAATAACAATCCTCAGATCTCAGCCTCCCGGGTAGCTAGAATTACAACCATGAGCTTCTTTGTATGGCACATAAAATATGCATGAGTAGCTAGGATGACAGGTGTGAGCTTGTTGTACTGCATATAAAATATGATGCTTAGTATAACATGATAAATAAGACATATAAAGTAAAAAAAAAATTAACGCCACCCTCCACTCTTCATTTCCCTCCCTCTTCATGCATAATTAATTCAAACAGCCTGGAAGGTCAGCATTGTGGGCAGGCTGGCTTACCCTTTTGTACATTCCTATGCACACACATTCTTTTCCTTTCTTTCTTTCTTTTTGTTTTTGTCGGTCGTGGGGCTTGAACTCTGGGCCTGGGCACTGTCCCTCAGCTCTTCAGCTCAAGGCAAGTGCTCTACCACTTGAGCCACACCACTACTTCCGGTTTTCTAGTGGTTTATTGGAGAGAAGAGTCTCACAGACTTTTCTGCCCAGGCTGGCTTTGAACCATGATTCTCAGATCTCAGCTTCCTGAGTAGCTGGAATTACAGGCGTGAGCACCCCGGCGCCCGGCTACATTCTTTTCCTTTCTGCAGTTGGGCTAGGCTATGTATTTCCTGCAACTTGTTCTATTCAGATAACCGAAGGTTGCACATGGATCAAGACAGTATGGAGAGATGTGCTTTTATGTCTGTGAAGGGTTTCACATATGACATTGAAAGTTGCTTTTAATTTTGTTGGTTGTTCTTGTTGCTTTGGTTTTACGAATAGAAACAGCATTTCATGGGCATGTTTGTACCTTTTTCTCTGTGTGTGCATTTGTGGGAAAAACTTCTAGAAACTGGATTGCTGACTGAGAGATGAATACCTTTGAGACAGCTTTACCTCTCATCTCCTGCATGGAGAGCAGGAAGTGTTTCTTTATTTTTCTACTTCTCCTTACTTTCTCCTGTTATACCAAAATAAACTCCTTGTTAAAACATAAAACAAAAAAAAAAGAATTGCACACCTTTGAAATTTTAATTGCCATCACCAGCTGGTTGTATAAGAAAATGGTTACACGACGTTATATATAAGTTTTCAGAAGCTCTTAATTGGTCATTTTTCATGAAAAAGAAAGTGGGAAAACATGAGAGGGTGAAAACCAGGAACATTGACTCATGAGGTAGAGACAAGGGGAAAAAAAAAGCAATGGTAAAGTCAGTTCCCTACCCTTCCCTGGCTGGATCTGCTGAGTTGCTCATATCTCAGGAAGGAGCAGAGACAGACAGACAGAGAGACAGACAGAGAGAGAGACAGACAGACAAAGAGACAGAGAGAGACAGACAGAAAGAGAGAAAGAGAAAGAGAGAGGGAGAGAGAAAGAGAGGGAGAAAGCGATCTTGATAAACACTTAGCAAGTCAGAACTCAGAAGGTGTTTTCTCAGTAATAGATACTTAAAAAGAAAGATGGAGCTATTCGTGGTTGGACACCTTCTAATCTACCCTCCTGAGTGGGTTCAGCAATCTCTGCACTGCACTCCCGAAGAGAAGAGGCCTCTTGGCCAAGTTTTCTTGCAAAAACATCAAGTACAAAATGTTTCGAGTGCTGGTAATTTAATTCTAACACCCCTCAGAATTCCCAGAAGAAACAAGATCTAGCACCGTAGATGACTGAGTCATACAGGTACAATGAGGCTAAAGGGGCTGACGTCGATACATTGACTTTCTCTGGCCTCGTCTGGCTATATTAATTTTTTTTTAATCACAGGAATCCTGTTAACCCTATGCTTGTCAAACTTATGAAGCAAGTCATGATTCTTTCTCTGCTCAGATTGGCCTGAGAGCTGAATGAAGAGCTAGCTGATCGCAAGATAACAATCTCGTCAGCACCATTACCACCAAAAAGATTTCTCCTTGAGAAGCAGTAACGAAAATTAAGTTTGGAAAGGAAAAAAAATATGAATGCTAAAAACAGCAAAGTGTGCTGCTGGCATTTTCTCAAAAGGATTACCTTCAATGTGTAGGAAACTCTTCAAGTCCTCTCGCCCTTTCCTAATGTCAGAATCTGCAACTCTTCCCCTTCTTTCAAGAAATGTTTTAGTCATCTGTCTCCATGGCCCCCAATGTCTTCATACATTTTCATTGATGAAATGTATTGCAATTTTATGTTGTTTGGTTTTGTTTTCCAAGGCTGTCATGTCTGGGAAAAGATCTCATAGAAAGAGAGCAATAATTGCTTTTTTTTTTCTTTCCACATAAGAAAATAGCTTGCTTCACAATTATTCTAAGTGACATAAGTCTCTGTGGAAACATGACAGGAGGCGTAGCATCTCAGCCTTAGAAAGTGCTACAGCCTTGAGCCAAAAGATAGATTGGGGAGGGGGGAGGGTGGGGCTGGGAAGGTGGCTCAGCGGTAGAGTGCTTGCCTTGCATGCATGAGGCCCTGGGTTTGACTTCTCAGTACCACATAAGCAGAAAAAGCTGGAAGTGGCGCTGTGGCTCAAGTGGTAGAGCACTCGCCTTGAGCTGAATAGCTAAGGGACAGCACCCAGGCCCAGAGTTCAGGTCCTACGACCAACAAAACAAAAAAAGAGAGAGATAAGGATCCTACCTTAGCTGTGCTGGGGTAGGTGGAGGATCACCAAAGTGAGAAGACAAGGCAAAGGCTCCAGTTCTAAAGTGAGCTGCAAGTTGGGCAGCCTGACCTATTCATTCATTGTCAATGCTTATGAAAGCCTTCTGGATGTCAAGCATTACCCCCTAAGGACAGGAGGTGTATAGGGAAGGTGACAGGGATAAAGCTCCCTTTTTCCTGGAGCTGCATATAGGTAAATAAATGAATAAATAAAGCAAGAAAGAAAAAAAAAGGAACATTGAGATCTCATTGACCATTGCTTCCTGATTTATGGACTTTGAATCCCAAAGAGACAGGAAGCCCATGTGTTGGAGGGAGGTGAGCAACAGAGTCGTGTGGTCTGACTGAGGTTGTGAACAAGCTGGTGCTGGTGGTTGTGGAGAGAGAGGCCAGTCCCGTTTCTGAACTCGACATGACTTAGGCAGTGGGTGGGAAAGCACTGTGGAGACGAGGCTGAGTCAGCCCGGCCCCGGCCCACTGCCTCTCACATTCCTCTGTCGAAGGATAAGATTAATGACAAAGTCAGGGCAGTGGCGACCGCACCTGGGGGACAAAGTCACCCCAGCTGTGAGAGAGGCAGACCGGAAGGGCGGGAGTCAGACTCAACCCAACTTCACATTGTTAACCTTAGGGAGCTTTGAACAAGATGATGCAAAACCATCCCCCTGCAGACCCCTATTTGAATTGGTGGCCTGACGGTGGCAGAGTTTTACACACCCTCGGGTTATTCTCATGTGCAAGAAGCCCCTGATGAGGACCATGGCAATAGGATGTCACCACAGGGCAGGTGACCACACATCCAGTCATCATGCATCTCTTAAATATTTATTATGGAGCAGGGCGCCGGGGGGCTTATGCCTGTAATCCTAGCTACTCAGGAGGCTGAGATGTGAGGATCACAGTTCAAAGCCAGCAGGAAAGTCCGTGAGACTCTTCTCTCCAATAAACCACCAGAAAACCAGTGCTGTGGCTCAAGTGGTAGAGCATTTGCCTTGAGCTGAAGACCTGAGGGACAATGCCCAAGTCCAGAGTTCAAGCCCCACAACTGTCTATGCTGAGCTGGGAGCTGCAGAGCTTAGCCCATAGAAAACACTCGGCGACCTTTTGCTAGTATTACCAGATAAGAATGGCAGGAGACCTTTGCCCTGTAGAGTCACACGGGCAGCTAGCTGCTTCAGACATTTTGTCTGGCAAAGGTAGGACAGCACCTGGGAGAATTGGTACAGCAGGTTTTCCGTCTTTACAGTGTGTCAGAACCACTGAGAGGCCTTCTTAAGCCAGATTGCTGGGCTCTGACCCCCAGAATTTCTGATTTAGAACATCTGGGAAAGGGATGTTTAACTTTCCTCTTCTAACACGTCACCAAATGCATCCATGCTGCTCTGTAAGGCCATACTTGGAGACTTATGCTGTGTTCCTTTTGGCTGTGGCAAATAGCCAGGTGAGAGGTAAAAAGGTAAAAGGGAGAAGGAGAAAATCTGGGTGATACTGTGCAGGAAAGCTCAAGAATATAGATATTGCAATAGACTGGCTGAGAAGACAGCCAAGAGAGAGCAAAGGAGAAATCCGTGATGATGCCAAAGTCAGAGTGAGTTGAGGTGTTCAAGATAGTAAGCGACCTCCTTGCTCACTGACTCATTTTCACTCCTTTGTAAAAACTCAAAATGATGTCCTTTGTTTCCTCTCAAAAGATGATTGCCCCCTGTTTTCCCCTACTGAATTGTACGCTACTTTCTCCCCCACCCCTCTGGCTTATTTGTTTCATCAAATGAAAAAATGCCTGCCAACGTCTGTTAGGCTAATGTCATAGCTCAATTCCAGAACATCTTGTAGTCGTTATTTCAAACACGTTCTGGAATCTGTACTCAGGATGCTTAGTCCCTTCACCAACCCATACTTGCAAATGAATTGCTAGCACACAGCTTATCATGGTTATTACTCCTACAAAATAATTTATAGCAGATGTAGGCCAGGGAGTTCAGTCTCTGATACCCGTTATTTAAGTATACTACAGACCCAGAGGTGGATGCTAAAAAAGACCAAAAAACAAAAAAACCCAATAAATATTACAAAAAGTGTTTCTAGTAGATGAGACAATTGAAATAGTCTGAAATGTTTTCTTCATGCAGGGATATGAGGTTGACAGACCCTTGCTTATAAATTAATAAGCTAGTTTAAGTACTGAGATGATGTTTATTAAACATAATAGTCTATTCAACTGGAGATATCAAAGAGGCATTCTGTGGATTGTCGGGCTAGAGTACAAAGTGTGATGTATGATTTACAAAATTGATATCCCTGGGCCTTTGACCTTCAGATTATCTTTGTTGGAGCCTCCTAATCTGCATCTGAAAGTGTGATTGTAGGTTTGAGAGTCAGTGACCGGCAATATACTCCAAGAATGTAAATGGCAGTCAATCGATTCAAGAAGGTAGAGCAAGAAAAGCTGACAAGAGTCAGGTTTCCATACAAGTCTAATTCCATATGCGAGTATAAACCTCATCACTGAACTTCAGAGCAGAAAGCAACTCACCTAGGCCTTCACTGGCAAGTTTGTCATTCCGGTGATGAGGATTTCAAATTTTCTTCCTCTTAATCCAATCCTAGCTAAGTGATCATCTCATTTATTTGGATTTATCATTTTGGCCTTTGGGGCTGTCACTATACCCAAGGTTTTATGGTTGCTTCCCGCGGACTAATTACCTATTTGTGAGTTGAATGCTTAGGTGAAGCCAGTTTGAGCAGGGATCCTGAAATCCTTACATTTCCTTCCTCCATATGTGCTGGCCAACCACTCATAAATTGTCCCTACTTGTACTGGCATGGACTTTTCACTTTTGTGGAGGATACGAAAATAATGTGCACTCAGCTCTGGAATTCTGACATTTGAAGGATGAAGTCCTATCCTCTCTCGGGATGCTGGACAGATGCTGACACGCAACTCCCAGGTAGCCACTCTGTGACAAGAACAAACAACTGCCTTTCTACTCTGCAGGGCTCTGTATTCTAAGTTGTGGTGTTCAGTAGGTTAGGGGCAGTCAATGGATTTTGACCTATGATATTTTTCAACTTGCAATGGGTCCTATCAGAATGAGACCCCTTTGGAACTCTAGCTTATTTTGTGCATAACTTTCTGACATGCATTTTTATCTACTAACACTGGAACATCCTGGTGATTATAATTGTTTTAAACTTTTATTCAGGTCTATTGAGTCATAATTGACAAACAATACACTGCAAGTATGTAAGCAATGCAATCTGATGATTTGTGATACACGTATAGCTCCAAAAATCATTAGCAAAATCCAGACAAAGATCTATCTATCTACGGCCAAGAGCATGGCACTTGTCTACCATGTAGAAGGCCCTGGATTCAATCCCCAGTACTGTCAAAGACAACACAAATGTATTTAGCCCAGTGCTGTATCCTTTGTGATTCCTTCTCCCTTCCCTGCCTGTCATCATAAAGTATCAAAGTGTTTCAGAAGCATTAGAACTTTAAACAGATAGATGTTTTATCTTTTTACCCCCATCTTCTAATACTGATTTTAAAATTCATTTGCATTGTCACATATATCAGCAGTTCTTCCCTTGTCATTGTTTAGTGGGATCTCATCATGTAGAGGGAGCATTGTGTCTTTCTCCATCCACTTATTGGTGGACCTCGTATGTATATAGGTTTTCCGTTATCATGGGTCAACACTTTAGAGTTGAATGCCTACATCTGATGCCAAGCTGGTATTGTGGGAAGTTCTTTTGTCAGTCATGGGGCTTGAACTCCCAGCCTGGGCACTCTCCTTGAGCTCTTTTGCTCAAGGCTAGCTCCCTATTACTTTGAGCCATACTGCCGCTTCTGGTTTCCTGGTGCTTAATTGGAAATAAGAGTCTCACAGATTTTCCTACTTGGGCTGACTTTTAATTTCAATCCTCAGATTTCAGCCTCCTGAGTAGCTAGGGTTACAGGCATGAGCCACCAGCATCCAGCAAGCTGTTTTACAAAGTAGTCTTAACCCACCAGCAGCAGGTGGGTTCCTCTGCATTCTCACCAACACTTGATAGGGTCATTCTTCAGCAATGTCGGCCATTTGTGGTTCTGGTATGCATTTTCTAATAACCAGAGATGAAGACATACCACTCTCATTCTAGTTTTTGACGAAAAGGAAAACAGGAAGATGAACATGAGAAGCTAATAAAGTCCATCCCTGTCAAAACTCCAGAAAAAAAATTAATCAACCAAGCAGTTAATAAATATTTAGAAAAGTCGGGCAGTATCGCTGGCTGCCAACCTAGGCTCAGTCTCCAGAGTTCACACTGAGCGAAGATTATTAATATTTTTGCTAAGGCATTATTAGATCAGTAGATAAGAGAGAGACTGTAGGACAGAATCACTAAATGCAGTCGTCAAAACAGAGCGGTTGCTTTTCATGGTGGGAAATGCTTGTGTGCTCCTCGGTTGTCCTGTCCGGAGCTCCTCCAACTTCCTGGTTTGCTGGCCTCGTGTATCTCTTTTCCCTCATTCTCCAGCAGCGGGAATCTCTTCATTTGTTGTTGGGTTGAATCCAGATCCTCTAACAACCTCATGTTTCATGACACTAATTTCTGTTTCAGTGTGTACTTTTCCATTCACAATGGCCCCCTTCCAAACTTCTACATGTTTTTCCATTTAATCTAGTTGTCAACTCAGGATATTTTTATGAAAAATCACTTGTACATTGCTTGCCCGTAAATTTTTTTTATAATTTTCTAACTGGCTTAGCCATAATGGCCTGTTCTATCTGCTTGATCATTACATTATCTCTTGAATCTTCTCAGTTCGGGGGCTGTCATCCTAGATATATATAGATTCATATATAATTATATAATTATTTGGTTTAGCTTGTTCATAATTAGAATATTAAACATAGCTTCAGCCTTGTTTTCAGTTTGCCTTGTGCCTCTTAATCCTAAAGCAGTTCTGAATGTAAGCAGGTCCTAATCTACGTAGACTTTCTTATTATGAAAGTTGAATTGCTTCCCAAACCTGCTTCAGCTGTCAGCAAGAAATAAATTAGAGGTAGTTTTCTTAAGTGGTGAAGAAAAAAAAGGAAAATTCTCAAGATGCTTCCAGAAATGAAAGCGTACTCTGCCTTACTGCTTATCCCTAATCATTTCTAGAGGAGAAAATAAAATGTTAACAGCCTCAAAAACAAATAAAATTTTATCTCTGTGGTTAAGAAGGAAAACTAGAAAGATTATTCATGACCTTCCTTTTCCCACATCAGGAAAGTATCAACAAGATGGCCCCCTTCCTCCATGGAAGTAGCTAGCAAAGAATACAAAGGACACATGAGACTCTTCAAAGGGAGAGCTTCCACGGTTAAGAACTAAAGCCTTTATGTGGGCGCAGAAACAAGACCAGCTCACCACTCAAAATAGAAGATACATGTGATTTTCATGGTTTTCTATGAGATTATTTCCCTTAGATTGCTAAAACTCACACACACACACACACACACACACACACACACACACACACACACACACACAATGTTCTAAATGAATAGAAGGGGAAATTTGGGAATGCCTCAATAACAAGCTCACATCCAAATAAATCTACAGGTATGTGCCAACTGCCTGTTCCCAGCCTGGAAAGCAGTACTTTGTGTTGTTGTTGTTGTTTTAGTTGTTGATTAATACCCTATAATTTGAATTAATAGAGCTTACAGGCACATTTCTCAAAAGACAGTTTTCGTATCAGAATCAGATGCTTAGCTGATTCTTGGCAGCTTGTTAATTGTAAAATCTTGCACTCACTCCTGATCTCCTGACTCCAGTCAGGGAGAGAGAGCTATCTGTGTTTTTATCTAGCCTTCAGGCAGGTCACATGCTCAATGAAAATCCCTGCTTTAAACCTTGAAGAGGATGTGTTGAATAGGCCCAGTCAGCTTCTAAGAGTTAGGCTCATTCCAGATACAAAAGAACATTACATAGTTCTTTTTTTTGTTTAATCTTGGAATCAAGTTGTAGTTTGTAAAATCATGTTAATCTGCATGGCATGCTAATCATGCCAAACCACTCAGTTCTGGGGGGGGGGAGGCATTTTCTGGAGAAAATTCAAAGCCATAATAATAAAATAATCAAGGCCATCTACATTTAATTTCTTGTATTTGAGAATCTACATTACTCTCTGTTCTTACATAGTTCAGTGCTTTGGGGGTAACTATTTGGTAGGGCTTTGGAACTAATTTATCTTAAACTTACCTTAAAAACCTATTTAAACCCTTCTTGAAAAAATCTAATATGCTGAGTGTAGTTCCTGCTATAAAAGAAATCAATAAATAGTTAATACAGAAATAAATGGATAAATGTGTGCTCATCTCATTTTTTTCTGTCTCTGGCCTTCTGTCTTATCACAGAAATTAATATGACCATTTGCTATGGTTTGAATATGTCCCCTCTGATATTCAGGTGCTAGAATTAATGGCCAATACAAGGATATTAAAATAATAGGAAATGTAAGAGGTGATTAAAATATAATGACATCTTTTCTCCTGAATTGAATAGAGTTTGCAAATACAGTTTCAGAGACCACTGAATGTTTCTCTGAAGACTAGTCATATAAACTGAATTTCTAATGTCTATTAATTAAACAGGCTAGATTAACAGGCTGAAGTGAGAAAGGTAACTCAGAACAGACACTATGGACTAATTTCCTGTGACATCACCAATTCCTAAAACAGTACTCTCATTGTATGACAACAGGAGAAGCACAGTATTCTTACCATTAAATATTAGGCTCAGAGTCTGTTGTAGTTCTGATCTATTCGGTGTGATGATTGTGCTTTCCATGGTATTTTAGTACTTAGTACTTCCATAGTATTGGGGAAGTAGGCAGATTTCTACAAGGACAGACAGAAAAACAAGAGTAACAGGCCAAATCTTCAAAGGGCAAGATTTCAACCACTGAAGCGAATTCTTTATTTCCCAAAGAGTATGAAGTAAGATAAACTGGAATACTGCTACAATTATATGAAGCCTCAAAGCAAGATTGAGCCACTTCCTAATCTTGCATGTTCTTTCTGTCATCTACCTAGAGGGTCTGGGGGCACATGTCTGTAATCCTAACAGGAAGCAGAGATAGGTCATTTGAGGCCAGCCCAGGAAAAAAGGTATCAAAATTCCATCTCACAAGCAAGCTGAGCATGGTAGTTCACACCTGTCATCCACTTGAAAGATGGGGGTAGCTTAGGGAAAAGCATCAGACCCACAAAAAAGAACTCAAGGCAAAGAGAAAGAATTGATGTGTGGCTCTATCAGTAAATCTCATGTCAGAGCAAATGGAAGGCCCTGAGTTAAATAAATCGCCAGTATTATCAACAAAAGAAAAAGAAAAGGAAAAGAAACACATGTCTTATTGCCCCAGCCTTATTGGCTCTATTGCTTTTTAAGTGAAAAGAGACTCCATTTTGATTTGTTTTTATGTACACCTCCACAAGTCCATCCTGTCACCTCTTATCAGGTGTCTACCATGCTCCAATTACTAGTGAAGAACTGAAGAAGCAAAAATCCACAAGTCAATGAGCCAATTCCCAGAGAAACGCTGCTCGTATGCAATCTCCAGGTGAGCTCAGGCAGAAAGCCACCTCTGTTCACCATGAATTCCCTCCCAGTCCTACCGTTCTCAGCAAACCTGTTTATTTAACTTCCTCGTATAGCTGTATATTCTAGGTCTCAAGTTCTGTGCAGACTTTGGGTTTTTAGAACTCCCATGAATCTCCATAGTTTTAAATTTCTTGAACTCTGCCAATGTGACTGTCATAGAAAATGAAAACATAGACACACTCAGAAAAGAAATAATAGTTCGGGTCTTTGGTGGGGGGAATGGAAGAAAGTAGGATGGGAGGAGGGTAAGTGGTTTTGATGAATGCCAGTCTTATCATCTTGGCTATATCTTAAATAAACATCAGTAGAAGCCAAGAATGGATTTTGGCTCTACCGAAACAGATGTTGCTCTCATCTGGGTATTAGAGTTTGCCAACTGCTCTGAAAGGAACCATGACATCTAATTTCCTTAGGATGCCAATATTTCTGAATTATTACATGCCAGGCTCTTGTGGTAACCCTCAAAAACAACTTTGCTTACTAGCTTCCTTCTAAGTGATCCCTTTGGTCCCCATAGCTCTCTAAGGATTCCTGCTGACTACCATTAAAATCTATATCTCACCACATGACATTGTCAGCATGCAAATGTATCTCTACCCTAAGCCCAAGACAAAAATAACTCCTAATCTTCACAACAGTCTGAAAATAACAAGCAGGTAGGTAAGGGCATTCATTATACAGTGGCTCTGACTCCGTAGGAAATGTACAGTCCACATCCCAATTTGGAAGCTATTCACAGATTGCATACACTTAGCTCCAAGGGAGAAACATTTTTGGAAGATTATAAAGGAAAGTGATGAACGATGCACAGAATGTGATGCTGAGAGTTGTGGATGACCTTCGAGAGCAATGGTTCCAGTTGTGTGTCTGGACACTCAGACCTAACTAATCAA
Source organism: Dipodomys ordii (assembly GCF_000151885.1). Classification (NCBI taxonomy): domain Eukaryota; kingdom Metazoa; phylum Chordata; class Mammalia; order Rodentia; family Heteromyidae; genus Dipodomys; species Dipodomys ordii. The sequence goes on from NW_012267226.1 coordinate 15,348,871, forward strand.
ACATCTCCCTACAAAGCCTAGTGAATGAGTGGAATCAACTGATTCCATATTTAATAGCTTTCTTTCTCTTATCCTTAAATAACCCCATCAGGGAAACCTATGACATAAAGAATATTGCAAAGGAGCATAAGAAGCTGATTACTACTCAGAATTTTGAATCCATTCATTGATCTCTCCAGCCCTCAGTTTTCTAACTTATGAAATCTGCATAGATTCGTTGCTTGGATTGAATTCTATAATGCATATGAAGTACCTACATGATTTATGGAGATTATATTTCCTGCATCTGTAAATGTTGGCTTGGGAAAAATATGTTTTATGAGGCTTGTGGCACATGTCTAAGATTATATTTATATAGATAATGATTAAGTCTTATAGTAGCCAGGATATTCTAGCCAACACAGAGTAAAGAACAAATGAATAAAGTCTAATTAGTAAAGAATGGAATATAAACTAAATGTTTAGATGTTAGGCAAAGATGTCAGAAACAAAGGATTGAATTAAACTCCATGCCTCTGAGAAAATCTCTTCTTCTTCATGGCTTCATAGGACTTAGGGAGAGGGAATGGCCTTCATTTTGAGTCCCCTTGTCTCTAAGAGAAGTCAGGAACATAAGTTGTCTTACTTTCCTGCCAGCCAGAGAGCAAGTATGTGATTTGGTTTGGCTGATGAATTGCATCTGACCAAGACCTCAATTGAGAAGAGAGTGGCATAAAGGGAGAAGTCACCATGCAGAGTCCAATTTGGCAAAGCCTTGGAGAGTGACTTCTTTCAGAAATAGCCTCTGAACTGGACAGACAGCCCAGGGCTGGTATTTGTATGAGACAATATGAAAGACTTGAATCGCCTTCCACTGGCCTCTTACCAAAGTCAGCTAGCTTTAGGCCACCTAAGAAAATCAGATGTCTCTATTACCTTCTTAAAGCTACCCTGTCCTGACTTATATGAGTTTGTTCTGCATTCTTAACCTGACCCTTTCAATACTGGTTTAGATGATATTTACCAGTTATCCATTATTTACCAAACAATGGTGTGGGCATTGGAAATGAACTGATGAACCACATATTCAAGGCTCTTTTCTTTGTGGACTATGGTATAGGTTCATGGTACATAAATTATGCAAAAAAGTGAAGTGCTAAAAGATTTTTTTAAAAACCTGAACAGCAGAATAACAAATAATCCAATTCATAAATGAGCAAATCAAACAAACAGCTCTCAGAAGAAAAAATGCATACGAGTAATAGCCACATGGAGAAATGCTGAACATCCTTAGCCATAAAGGCAATGCAAATCAAAACTGTACTAAGATTTGATTGTTCCCCCAGTCAGAATACCAGTCATCAAGAAAACCAACAGCCAATGCTGGCAAGAACTTGGAGAAAAATAAATCCTCATACACTGCCGGTAGGAATGTAAACTCACTGAAAACAGAGCATCCTGCTGACCCCACAGACATATAGCCAAAGAAGTACAAATCAACATACAAGAGCAACTTCTGCATGACCATGTTTATTGTATCTCTGTTCACAGTGGCCAGAAAATGGAATCAGGTATGCCCCATGACTAAGGAATGGACTGAGAAAACTTGGTACATATACATCATGGAATATTACACAGCCATAAAGAAAAATAAAATTATATCATTTGCATGAAAATTGATAGAACTGAGTATCATCATATTGACTGAGATAAACCAAGCTCAAAATGCAAACTATTGCATATTTTTCACTCATTTGTAGAATATAGACTTAAAAGACACACATATATAGGCATATACATGAGATATACATATATATGTATGTACATATAGAGAGAGAGAGAAAGCAATTTAGTGAATACATATTATAGTCACAACGTTCATCTCAATACATTGTTTGGCATATAATTTGAATAGAAAATATATAATAGATAGCATAACAAGGGCAGAGTTTCAAATGTAATGCAATTCTAACCCCTGAGCTACCATAAAGACATTGCCTACTGTCTTTTAAAGCTAACAAAGAAATGTTAAATAATCCACAAACCACCCTCCCACCTGCCAATAAAATAAATTGCTTTTCAAAACGCCACTGAAACCGGGTAAAAAGAATAAATGGGATTCTATTGTAAATTCACAGCTCAGCTTGTCCTTAAAATGCTAACATGGAGCCATAACTATGGGTTCTTATTAGTTACTAGCTGTGATTCAACCCCAAGCAGGTCTTTGTGCTGGAGAGGATGACGGTGGTTATCCACCACTAATTACAATCACTTGGAGAAAGGGGGTTTGGAAGTCAAGTGCCTTTTCGATAGAAGATAAAGGAGAACAGCAGGGGTAGGGAGCAGGTCACCACTTCCCCAGGGAAGACCACCCTCGGCAAGTATTGGGGAGAAAGTAAGTAGGCTGCTCTTGCCAGTGCAAGCCATTAAGGAGAAACTTTGAAGAGCTTTGGGCCGAGTGTTTGTTTCAATGCTGTTCAGATTCTTGTCAAGATGGAGGAGTTTCTAGATTGTAGACTCTCAGTATTTCTTTTATTAAGGCTTTTGATATATGAACTCATTTTCTTTATACTGGCTCTTCAACTTGCATATATTCATCCACCAGCTATATAAGAGAGGGTAGGCATTCAAAAGATGGCTGTGGACACAGAAAATTACTTACACTCTCTCTCTCTCTCTCTCTCTCTCTCTCTCTCTCTCTCTCTCTCTCTCACACACACACACACACACACACACTATATTTGGGCAGCCAACTGCTCCCAGACTTGCACAATTGCCTTTGCATCCACACACTTTACATGACGCAAACAAAATACCACCCAATGATGACTGAAGCAATGCAAATAGCAAACCCTGGTGTATGCAGTTTCCAAAAGGGAACATAGATTGAGTACCCCTAATTTTTGTGAACATCAAAATCCGAGCCTGAAAGGATCCCCCTATCCAGATAGTTTTGAGCTAGTTTTGAAAGCTTGAAAAGGTCCCATTTTTTCATCTTATATAAGAACATTGGGGTCCAAAAGGAAAATATATATATAAGCAAACTATGAACTAGCAGGGTGAGATTATGGTGATAGATAGAGAGGTGAGTGATAGATAAATATAGATAGATGATAGATGACAGATATGAGATGATTTGATAGATGACATAAGCCAAGCTTATTAAATTTTATATATTAAATGTATTATTTACTCTATAATAAAACAATCTCAATATGGCCCTTAAAGAAACTATCTAAGGACTAGATATGTCTGTAGTCTCAGCTATTCAGAAGATAGATGTAAAAAGCTCATTATACTAGGCTGGCCCCAAGCAAAGTTAGTGTGAGGTCCTATCTGAAAATCTAACTCAAAGCAGACATGCAAAGGATGTGACATGGGTCAAATGTACAGCATTTACTTAGCAAGCATGAGGGCCTGAGTTTAAACCCCAGTATTTAAAAGAATGAAGAAAAGAAAAGAAAAGGAGAAAGAGGGAAGTAAGAAGGAATAGGAGGAAGCAAAGGAAGAGGAGGACAGGGAAGAACAGGAGGAGGAGAAAGGGAAGGAGGGGAAGGAGGAGGAGAAGGAAAATAAAGGAATCCAATCATAGGACAAAAATAATGGTTCATGGCTACTCAGCACACTCAATAGCTCAGGTGCCTGGGCTCCCTTGCCAGGGCAGCCCCTTCCCCTCCTTCAGAGCTCTGCTGTCCTTTGTCTCTGGTTCTGTCACCTCCCTCCTCTCTCATTCTCTCATTCTCCACTCTCTGTGTGTTTATGGGTTGTGTTCCTAAGGGAAGATCACAGTAATATTCAGACCTGAGCCTGACTACCTGACAAGAGATGTCGCTGTGTTCTATCTAGTGCACGTGTGATTGTCCTTGTTCGCTGAACACATCCCATTCCCATGCAGTCTGTTGTGTCCAGACAATCAATGTAACATGAGAGACCCCTTGGTAGAGTGTGTGGCAGGAATTATCTTTGGCTGACCTCTGAAAAGAGGCTGTGGCTTAAGTTCTTCCCCCTCATGGTACAAACCAGAAGGCTTCATCTACCTTTGTGTGGACCCCAGGATCCCTTCCCAGTAACCAGTTACTGAAATGGGCTGAGGGTGGGAGGGGGGGTCACTTCTGGTCCTCACCAGAGATTGGGGTTCTCAGGTCAGTGACCACTTTCGCTCTTGCTGCCAGACAAGAAGAGCAGGCTGAGGCTGGCACATTGCTGAACTATATCCAAAGCAGAAATGGTTCTCAGGAACAATCTATGACCAAAGAAAATGTTACTGTATTCTTGTGATCAACTCCCAGAGTTGCAGAAAAAGGTTAAAAGGATAATATATCTGCAGATCAGATCACAAGGCCCATAACAATAATTTATGCAAAGAAAAGAAGATCAGATGCTTGCCTTCCTGTCACCCAGTTAGAACACCATCGAAGAAGGTCCCATTCAGAAAATAGAGACTAAGTAGAGATTTTTTTTTCCCCTTGGTATAAACACAGACCACTGCATCTTGGCGATTTTCTCTCCTGGTGTGAGAGTTTGTTTTAGTTCTTTGAGCTGCTGCTACTGCCAAAATAAAAAAATTAAATCGTGCTGGCTCTTTTTCTTGCTTGATTTTCCAATGGTCATTTCTGCATAAGAACTCAAGAACCCATCACTGAGCAGGAGCAAGCGGAGGCGCCAGTATCTGTTTCTGTTGAACTTACTCTCATCCTTCCGAAATGAATGGGCATGTGTAAAAGGACAGACACAGGAGATGCATGTGCTAACCTAAAACCGTTCTCCCACACGAAGGCAATGGAGCTTCAGCGGTGGGATGAAGCTGACCCATCCTGTCCAAGACTTTTCAGTGGCTGTCCTAGGATCAGTAACATGACCCACAGTGAACATTACAGAATCAGAGGTGGAAGAGGAAGCCAGGAATGGTAAACAAGGGCAACTCAAAGCATCACATGTGCTGACAACAAGTAGTTGAACACTTTGCTCTGTGGATGGTCCCCTTATCGCTGAAAACAGGGTGGAACAGGAGTTTCTGAATGAGTCTATGGGAACCTCAAAGGCTCATTTCCCAAGGGTAAAAATGGAGTTGTATGGGCCACATGGCTATCTTAAGCCATTGTATTTTTACTAACAATTCTCTATGGACTAGCAAAGAGCTTTAAATGGAGGAGGAGGCTGCTCTATTCATGCACTCAGCCAGTAAATACTGGGGACTACTATGTGCCAGATGTTCCAAACTTTTATAATAAATAGTCCCTTAAAAAGCATGGTATATAAAAACATGCAATGGAGTATTATTCAATCGTAAAGAAGAATGAAGTCATGCCCTTTGCAGGAAAATGGATGGGACCAGAAGACATCTTGGTAAATGATGGTACACCAGACACTAAGCAAGACATGTTTTCTTTCATATGTGGAAATAGAAAAAAAAACAAAATGAAATTATCTGAAAGCAGAAGAGAAATTATTAGAGGCAAGGAAGGGTCAAGAGAGAGGGAGAGAAGGGAGAAAATGAAAGAAGGTAATCAGGGAGTAAGTAGAGGGATAAACAGACATGGCCAGTACATGAGGTATGCATACATGAAAATATCACAAGAAATGTATGCTAATACTCATAATAAAATATAGTCCATTAAGTCTGTGGGGTAGTTTTCTGTTTGGATATGAGCGCTTAACCACTGCCATATTGTCTATGAAACTTCCATATATAAAGTTCTATATTATAAAGAAGAATGTACATGTGTGTGAGCATGGGTGAGGAAGGGTGGGGGGGGGAACAGGTGTGATCAGATCAAGGTTATTGAAAAAGATGTCAATCAAACCAAGATAAAAATTGGCTTACACAGAAGTATGCTATGCTAAAGAACTTTCAAAAACTAAATCACAGATAGCAGCTGTTCTTAGCAACTGTATAATCTAGCAAAGATCTAAGAAGGGTAAATAGACTCCACATACTTTATCTACCTGGTTTTATCACAGTGTTGAAGCTGCTGGAATCTTTCTTCCCATACTGTAAGTTGCTTCCTAACCTCTCAGGGTCTGCAGGACTCATAGTTGAATACCTGGTTGGTTATGTCCATTTTCTCCATCACTGGCCTACCCATTCACTGAACTCAAGGAGGTGGAACCAAGAAGCCAGACTTATGCCAAGAGCTTTCTACTGTTTCATCTTGAACTTTCTCTCTTTTGTAAAACATAGCTGTAAAAAAGTGAGGGAGTTCCTGAGAACCTTCATGAATACACAGTAAAAGCAAAACAAAAAACAAAACCCTGACTCCAATATTGCTGGGAGATTTAGACTCCATATTGGTCTTTTTGTATAATTTAAGGCTTAAGTAAATAAACACCCTCATTTTAATGCAAATAAAAATAATCACTCTTAGTTTGCCATATTCATCAGAAGATTTCAAGTAAGAATTTTAAGTAGAACATGAACTATAAAAAATAGTTGTGTTGTTCGCTCGTGATCCTTATTAAAATGTCTGGAGAATGGCTGCTTCCCTTTTAAAGTTCTTTCCAATGCTTATTGTTTGTACAGCGTTGAATTCCATATTTTTACTATATATCTTTGTTTTTTGCAAATGCATATTAATAATATTAAAGCAGCAAAGTGACTTAGCTGGAATCTTCCAAGACACATCCACAAAGGTACAGTAAAAGGAAGGGAAGATTAGAAGAAAAGAGGAAAGGAAGGGAAAGGAGGGGAGGGGAGGGGACAGAAGGCAGAGGGGGAAGAGGGAAGGTGGTTATGAGAAAGCCACACTGGCCGAGCTGTTAGAAGGATGGTTTCTGTGGGAGGAACGAGTATCTTGTGTTGCTATAATACAATACCTGCAGCTGCATAATGCAAGAGGACAATTTTGCTTACGATTCTGATGGCTGAGAGAAACTAAATGTTATGGTTGTCCGTGGCAGAGAAGCAGAAAGACAACCATGTGTGCAGACAGGAAAGGAACGGTGTGGGGAGGGCCAGGCCCGGGCTCTCTCTACAAGCCCCTCTCAGGGGAATGGATCCACATCTATGAGCCCTAACTCAGATCTCATCCAGTCATGACAGTGATGGCTCCATGATCTAACTTCCTTTCCCTAAGCCCAGCCTCTTTCCCACTACCAGACTGGGGACCAGAGTTTCCAGAGAATGAACCTGTACGGAGCAAGTCAGAATCCAAGTTAAAGCAGAAAATGAGACTCATGCAGCAATTTCCTGTCTGCAACCTTTATTATTCATTCACGTTAACAGTGGAAAATCTGGCTCCCTATCCCAGCACACGGACACACTGGGTATGACATGTGCTTTGGAGCTGACTTTGGAGGGATGAGCAGAATCCTAAAATGGGCAGTTACCCAAGAGAAGTATTCAAAAGAATCATTAGATTGGAATCCAGTGCATCTGCATGAAGTCACCAGAGAGCATGTTCATTGCATATTCTATAACGCCTAGGATTTATTTATTCGTGAGTTTGAGCCTTGAATCTATCATATTTGGAATGCTGAAAGTTTACACCAACATAACTTATCAAGACAACAGCAACAAAAATGTTTTGCTCTATTGCTTTCTCCATTGTCTGTCTTTGGGGAAAACAGATTTTTCCTCTGAGTTAGATCACTCTGGCCCAACCTCTTATTAGCTACCAGAAGAACAAGAAGAAACAGCAGTGATGTTGAATCTGATTTGTTTACTATAATGCACCCAGAGAATGCTCTGGATATGTTGCATGCTCCAAAGTTGTAAATCTTGTTCAAAATCTCACGCTGCTTTGCCTTGCAGACCCTGTTTTCAAGAATTAATTCAGATGGAGCATTGTTAAAATACTTTTTGGGTGGCATGTCTTGCACAGTTTGTACTCTTTTATTTTTGGTCAGCATCAGGGTATGAATTCACATTCTCTCAGCTTGCTCTCCCCAGCCTCGCTATTTGCTGCTTAATTTGAGATGGAGTCTGGGTCTCAGACTTTTTGCCCAGAGCTGAGCTTTGAACTGTGATCCACAGATCTCCACCTCCTGAGTAGCTAGGATTTCTACAGCAACTATTAGCACCCTAAACTATTTCCTGAGCCCTAAAGGACATTATTGACAGTTGTTATAAATACTGGAATTAGTGTCTATCTTCTCTGGCCAATGAGATCACACAGCTTTTTACAGACAGCGAGGAATTGTGGTAGAGGAGAAGGTAAACTGTGGCAGAGAATAGCCCCTATAACAGGGATATTTAAACATAGAATTAATTCAGTCTGGAACCTAAACAACCAGATGCCTGGTTGAGCTTCCTAGAAAAAGACTCACAACCACCCTGCAATACCAGCCTTATATAAAGCTAAGCAGTCAAGCCTCCCGCCCCCAATCACCTACTTTATCTCTCAAGGTCTCGTCATCACAATGCTGTGTTTGCATCAGGGACCAGACTCAGCTGGGCCTCTTGCTCAGCAGCATACCTTATTCCCTCAGAGACATCAACTCCTGTGTATGAAATAACTGGCAAAAAGAAAAAAAAAGAATTCAGCCATGGGGCTGGGCACAGTGACTCACACGTGCAATCCAGAAAGCAGATACCAGGAGGCTCCCAGTTCCAAGGCAGCCCTGGTGAAAAGCTAACATGATTCTATCTCAAGAAATAAGTTGTGTGTGGTAATGGAGACCTGTGGCAGAAAGTATAAATGGGAGGATCACAGTCCCAAGTCATCCTCAGGCACAAAATCAGTACCCTACCTGCCTCAGTACCACCTATATAAATAAAGAAATACAAGTGATGACAATTCAACTGGTAAAAATCCAGTTTCAGGCTCAATTGCAGCTACTCCAGAACTTAGCTAAGACGGTCAGAATCTTCATGACCACTGGCTGCGTGTATTTTAGTTATTAAGCACCAATACAGGCCAGGTCCTGTGAGAGCATTAGATAAACCAAACAGGGCCTGAAAGACCAGATTTAAGAAGAAGTCATTGCATACCAAGGTTTATGCAGACATTTTGAACTAAGTTCTAAGTTCCCCAGACATTTCTCTGCAGACATTTTGAACTTAGTTCTCTCAGTATCTCTCCTAATGTTTTGCCAGATGATAGAGTATGCTCTATGAGTACGTTCAGTGATCCAATACAGCAGAGAGATGACAGAGAAGCAAGGGGAAATGGATCTGTTGAAGGCTGGATTTCTTTGTGATGTTAGGAGATTGAGTAGAGGACATGGACCGTGTATCCCACAATCCTCTGTCCACAGAACCTTTTTCACCAAAAATTTGGCAGAAACGCAATTGCCAGGAATGCTTCCTTACTGACTGTGGACCAAAGTTGATTTTGTGCTCTAAAACTAATTGCTGGAGGACCCAGAAGCCCTGGTCTGTGAGAGCAAAGAGGCTGGGGTGTGGTGCTAATGCATAACACAAAGGAGAAGAGCATCAGCATCCTCCAGGGGTAGCCTCAGAACACACCTGAGAAATCTGTGTCCTCCCATCCCCGGAAGTTCACACATGGAAGAATTCACACTAGGATAGCAAGGAAAAGAACATGATTCTTGATTTTCCAAGAGAGTCCACAATATATCTATGATATAAATATGTATTATGTGATTCAGATACATATTTATATCATATATGACATATACATATATTGCATGTGACATATATTAGGTGATATATAACTATATCATATATATCATAAATTTATATCATGCATTAATATATAATACATATGTATATATACTCTGTATTATATAAATTTACTATATATTTATAAATATGTAACATTTATATATCTTATATATGAATATATTTAAATAAATACATTTATATATTAGAATATATATCACGTAATATATCATATATATCATATGTGATATAAATTTGTATTTATATATTACTTATATTGTGAGTAACCAACCTTCCTCTATTCTGTGAAGGGTCCCAGAAAAAAATTAATAAAGGATCATATACAAAAGAACCTTTCTCTTACTAAGAGAACTATAAAATGTACAATTCATATGCTTTTCAAATTACCAACAAGGAACACAGCATTGAAAGCAGTAATTTTAAACCCTTTTTTCACCAAAACCTTTCATTAAAATGGCATGTGTGGAGGGGGGAGAGCAAATAGCTTTCTTTTTTTTTCATCTGACCTATCTATCTCCTCATGGGGTACTGATGAATAGGTTTTTTTTTTTTTAAAATTATAGCTCAACACACACACACACACACACACACACACACACACACACACACACACACAAGAAATGAATCTCTACAGGGTAAAGGAAAAGCCTGGAATAATTGACACAAATAATCCACAAAAAACATTGAAAGGACTGAAAAGAAAATTTGAGAAGCAAAGGTACCAATTGTAGGGAGATATTTCTGAAAGCATATGTAAATCCTCCCTCCTTCCAAAGATAGATAGCCAAAGGCATCATCCAAGTGCTCCAAACTAAGAGCCTTCTCTCCTCTACTAATTCTGGCATCTACAAAGGTCTCATTTCCATTTGACAATAAGTACACATGCCTACTATCTATAGTCCAATCCATGTGGTTTTTAGGGAAATCTTTCCAAGGAAGAAAGGAGTGTTCCTGAAGTAACAACTGCTGGAAGATGAGACCCCAGCACATGCAGAAGGATGGGGGAGAAAGGGCTGGAGATGCTAAAAAGCTTGCAGGATGAGCATGGGCGTTTTCATATAGTATCTAACTTAACCTGTCTAGCACCACTGATGAGTACTATTATTCCTATTTTACATATGTGTAAATCGAGGGTCATTTTCCAATGAATTAAAAGGCAGAATGAAAACAGTGGAGCCAGAATCCATCATTAGCAAGAGACAGGAAAGAAGGAGATAGGAAGGAAAGATCTCCAGTCTACATGTCTAAGATGAGTGGGGCTTGATTCTATTATTTGTAATATCAGTATCTACCACATTTGCATAGTCCCAGCTCTCAAAGAACTTACAGGTGAGCATGAGAAGCAAGATACAGGACAACTGACCTCCATAAGAAAGAAACACAGCTATTCAAGAGATGGAAAAAAAAACCATATATGATACGGCACTCAAAGCTCCAATCACAGAGATCATGATTGCTACAAAGAGTTGAAACAAAAGCCAAAGACATTAAGAAAAATAAATTACGAGGAAAGGTGGCCCCTTAAACAAGACCATAAAGAATAAGTTAATTCTGGGTAATTATGAGGTTGAGGGACAGCACACTAAGAAAAATTGGAAGGTGAGATTCAATAAGGCAGGCATGCTCAGTGGAGTGGCAGAAGAATCGATAATAACACAAATAAGATGACTAGCATCTGGCTACGGTATGCTAAGCTTAAACTCTGATTCAAGGCATTGAGGCTTCCAGATAATTGTTTGAGTCAATTTCAGCATTAGTGTGTTACTGATGGCACCTGATAATTGTATGTCCATAGAGAATATCAGAAGAGAAAAAAAGGTCTAAATTATATATCTCTCATGATGTCAGGCACCAGGGCCCGGGACTCCTGGGGCTCTGGATAGAATCACCAAGGAAATGCTTTGCTGTTGACATGTGCTTTTCAGAGCCAAGAATCCTAAATAGTGGAGAATAAATAAATGGCCATCACCTCAAAAAGAAAAATTCGATAAGGAACTCACTCTACAGAGAGAAGAATTGTGGTTACGCGGTAAGAAACGTGTTCATTTCTTCATCTGAAATAGAATTACGGAAGAGGCAGAGTTGGAATACAAGAGTTAGTCTTATTAAAGAGCCCGATGATCTAGACACTAATAAAGAATGACAAGAAAGGCTCAAAAAACAAAAATATCCCTAGCACCAATAGGCAGGGAAATTCCTCTCACATCCTGGTGGCAATGACTAAAGAAGATAGCAGCTAAATATTACCACGATCAGTGGTGCTAAGAGTCACACCGAGATGGCCGTGTTCGTCAAGGACTCTTGGATATAAGTCAGAATATGATGATAATGATCATCAAAGGTCTCTACGAGGTCTCTCATAACCTTAGCCAATTCTCTTCATGGACTGTGAAATGAGAATGAGATATTGTTGAAGAGGCCCGAGACTGAGCTATCCCATGGACATAGTTGTTTTCATTAGCTCACGATCAAGCTGATGTTTTCTGGGCAAATGTGTGTCACCTGAATAAATATATACATTCATCTATTCAGCAAAACGGAGCTGGAGGAGAAAATCCAACACTGCAAGACAGAGCCGCAAGCCCTGTGGAAGCACAAGGCATGGCGGTGACCTACCTCAGCATCTCAAGGACACGTTCAAAGGCATGGTTCTTGCTTCAAGGAGCTGAGGACTTAAGCAAAAAGAGTCTGTGTGGATATAAAGTGAGAGGCAGAAGGAATCATTCTTGTCGGCTCAAATTTCAGTTTGAAGAGATGAAGAGCTACACATGCATGCAAAACAGAGACTATGATAAAACATAGTTAGACCTTGGACATAGTAAACTATACATCATTGATGCCTCTCCTATGCTGCAGTGTGCTTATTTTAGGTACTTCTCCAAAACATTAGGTCCTCTCGGGACGTCCTAAAGCCTTTAGATAGACTTGGGGCTCCAGGTCCAGTTTTAAGCTTCCTCATGGAGCAGAATTCAGTCTCTTCAAGGCAAGCTGAGTGTTGTGAAGACAGATGGTTTCGATCAGTCATTTTTTTTTGTCTTATTATTCAAAACTTTCCCCCTCAACAGGAATTCACAGAAGTTCAAACTGTAGATGAGTCGTCGGGCTCAGTCAGAGTCGTCCCCATTTTGAAAAATACCTCTTTCCCCTGTGTTTTGGTTATATTTTCCTTTGATAGACAAACAGCTCAGCTGTGTTCACCCTGGAAGGGCCTCACACTCTTGCTTCATAACCCACCCTTCCCACAGAGATGAGGGGACCCGCCTGCAGGCCCTGGAGATAAAGGGTACCCACATTTTTCCCTCTGATCTTAGGCTAATTCAGCCTAGCAAATATAAATATGGCCTCTTGGACTGTAGCTCTTTAGATCTCCTCTACCCAGCAAAGAAAGAAATACACAGTTTTTGGACTGGGCATGATTTTCTAAAGAAAAGACAGAGAAAATCGAACACCCAAGTAGCTTGATGTGATATGTACATGTTGTTCCATAGCTAAGACAAAGTCTATTAATATACCTGAGACTCTTCCCAAATTCATAATGGCTAACATTTCATGCTATCATCAATTCATTATAATCAATCTTAGTTTATTTGGATGTATGTACAGTGGGGTTTGGGAGTTTTAACTCTTTAATTAATTACCTTTATTTATTTTTTTTGCAGTACTGGAGTTGTACATTACTACTTGAGCCATACCCCCAGCCCTTTCTCTTTAGTTCATTTAATAATAATAATAATCCTTACATAGTTGCATGAAAGGTTTCAATTCAACATGTCAATTGATGCAGACAATGTATCTTGATCCTTCCCTCCTTTTCCACCCTTCCCATCGATCCAAAACTCAAGCATCCCCTCTAGTGTTTTGGCTCCATTTTCACATATGTACATTAAGTTTTATGCCTTCATTCACTCCTTCATTGCTCTTTCCAGTCGTTGTTCTCCTACCCTGGAGCTCAGCCCGCCTCAGACATGTTTCTGCGTCCTGCATTCATTTTGTTAAGTTGTCTGTTCAATGTTTTAGCTATTTTTTTTAAATAAAGTCTCCTTTTCATACCTGGGTTAGCCTCCATTGACCTGGACTATGATTCTCTTATTTGTACTTACTAGATATATTTGCCCAGGCTAGCCTTGAACCTCTATCTTCTCCGTTTCTACCTCTCATTAGTTATGATTTCAGTTGTACATATTTGTGAGTTTCAGTAATAATTTGACAAATACATAATGATTAAGGATCAAATGAATGTAGTTAGAATTTCCATCTCCTTAGGCATGCTTCTAAAATAAAATTTTATATGCATAGTGCTGGGGAGCAAACCTGGAACTTTATGTATTCTGAGGAGTTTTACCACTGAGCTATACCTTCAACCCTTTAAAAAAAATTGATGGACATAGAACCATTGTACAAATTTATGAGGTCTGTTTTATCCTTGAGTCTAGTCAGTTTGTAATTCAACAAGTGAGGTATAATTCACTCTACCCTTGGTCAAGGACAGTGAGTTTGGATCATCATATTGACACCAGATCTGATATCTCAGATAGCATGACAAATTTCTGAAAATGAGAGGCCAATCACTACAGATCTGTTCTATCCAATGTGGCAGTTCCCTTCTGTAGTTAGAACATCTCATTCCATTCACCTGTTTGATATTTAGGATATAAAGATTTCAGATGGTAAAAGCTCCTGTCAATTGGCCTTGAGCCTGAAAGACAGGCCTCCCTGGCTTTCATTCAGGTGGACACTTAGGGGCTACCTCCAAAGATGAGGAACAGTACGCATGGATCCCTGGAGAAAAGACCATTTGTCCTGCCAACCCACAGCAACTCCACAGCATATTTCTCTAGCTTAGGTTTAAAAAAAAACTAGTTTCACCAGTTAGCCTTAAAGTCACCATTTCTAAAGATGGAAAGAATTGGGGGATAAAGTAGCTTTAAATGTTATGGCATCTATGGGCTGTATCTGTAGTGACTATAATTTCCAATAGAAATAAAGAAACTTAGAAAATAGAATCTAGGCATGGTTATACATATCTGCCATCCCAGCTACTACAGGAAACCTAAAATAGGAGGACTGTGGTCCAGGTATCCACCTAGGTGAGAAGCAAGACCCTATATAAAAAATAATCTGCACATAAAAGGAGTTAGAGGCAGTGTGTGTCAGTGACAGATCACCTGCAAGCAAACAGAAGGCCCTGAGTTCAACCCCCAGTATAAGGAAAACAAATCAAAACAAACAAAAAACTCTTGAGTTATATACACACTATGCTCTTGTGGTAGCACAACATTTCACAAAACATACACATGAGATCATTTCTAGGAGCTTCAAAATATTCCCAGGAATAAATACTCCAAAAATATGTCTGCTTAATGAGAGATCCGTATTCCTAGAATAAACACACTTCGTGTAATACATGAAGGTAAACAATCCGCAAGTCAGTCAGAATTGATATTTGTATACAACACGATCTCCTTGGAAAGCCATATTTGAGTAAGAAGAAATGGTTTCCAATGAGGTTCCTGATCAAGGCTAAGCCCGAAAAATCATCACTCATAGTTACATAGCCAAAACAGAGACATCTGAAAAATAATGTTTGTTTGAGAGACGCTCCTTAGTGAATGTGGGCCTTAAATTCTCAACTTCCTTCCCTGGACACAACGATTCTCAGTGGTCTGAGTTCTAGAAACACAGAGAACGGAGCTCCCTGGGGAACAGAATGCACTGGAAAATATGGACCTGGGAGAAGGCAGTGATCCCAAACCACTCCCTGGGTGCTTTCTTACTATCGCACTTGGAGGGGGTCCCTCCCAACAAGTACCCCCCCTTCTTATGAGAGATCTCATGGCCAACCCCATCTCAGGCTCAGACTCCATCTGCTCCACGCTCTATGTCTACTCTGCTCCCTATGTGCCCGATTCTCCCAATCTCCTGCATCTTCTACCCTCCCCTGGGTCAGAAATTACAACCTTGCCCTCTACCAGACCCTGCCCTGCCGTACCCACCCCGCTGTGGACACTCTGGCCCTCTTCCTTCAGAGGGAAGACAAAAGGGTCTTCTGAGTCACCTGTCCCCTCTCCCCCCACTTCAAAAGCAATCTTCACAGATTCTGAGAGGGTCTTTTCCACTGTCATGTGAGACATTTTTTTTCAACCTGCAATTGTGTCCTTCACTTTTCCTTCTTTTTTTTTTTTTTTCCTGATCCCGGGGCTTGAACTCTGGGCCTCAGTGCTGTCTCTAAACCTCTTTGTGCTCAAGGCTAGTGCTCTACCACATGAGCCCCAGAGCCACTTGCAGCTTTGTCTGAGTGGTTTATTGGAGATAAGAGTCTCACAGACTTTCCTGCCCGGCCTGGCTTTGAACTGTGATCCTCAGATCTCAGCTTCCTGAGTAGCTAGGATTACAGGTGTGAGCCACCAGCGCTGCCCAGCTGCTTTTTCTTATTCTTAAGAATTCAATTCCTGGTTTGGAAAAGTCTTAGAACCTCACAACTCATTATCCATCTCTGTGGCTTCAGTCAGCACCCAAAAGAAGCAAAAATAAATGGCAAGATGATCAGGTGACTCGGCATGGTCTAGTAGATTCAAATTAAAACCCAAACCTTCGTGTTCAACACTTACTGGATTGAAAAAAATGTTCAGAATGATAAGCCTGACAATATCAAGTTCAATGGAAGCACAGATACACGAGAATTCTCAGACACTAGTGGGACTGCTCCTTGTACAGCGATAGGACTGAGCAATCTGGCAACACTCGCCAGGCTGAAGGAGAACACATCCAGAACAACTGCTTCTAGACACTTCACACAACCACCGGGAAACACACGTGGCAAAGTTGACTTTGGCATTGTTTACACAGGCAAAACAGCAGCACTGTCCATCAACAGACAAAGAATTCATTATTCCTCGTAGGCATCTCGGAAGAGTACCTAGCTGTTCAAACACATATACACATCTCTAAAAATGTGACAGTGGATAACAGTTCTCTCCAGAGCAAGAAAAAGGGGAGATGAGAGTGAAGGTTTGCTACAAATGGGTTCATTTATATCAATTACATCTTTTTCATTACTTTAAAAAAGGGAGAGGGAGTTGAGTGCCAGGGGTTCACACCTATAATTTTAGCTACTCAGGATCTGAGGATCCTGGTTTGAAGTGAGCCTGGGCCGGAAAGTCAATGAGACTCTTACTTCCAAACCAGCAAAAAGCTAGAAATGGAGCTGTGGCTCACATGGTAGAGTGTTAGCCTTGAGAGAGAGAGAGAGAGAAGAAAACCAACCTCCTGGCACTGAGCTCAAGCCCCAGCACAAAGAGAAGGAATACAACCTCCCATGATTTTAACTACACAGGAGGCACAGGAAGAATCACCAACAGAGGCCAGCCCTAGACAAAAAAAAAGCAAGCCCCTCTCTGCGAAAAGAATAACTATAGTGAAAAAATGTTATGTCTGTGTGGCTCAGGTGGTATAGCATCTGCCTATCAAGTGCAAGGCCCTGAGTTCAAATCCCAGTACTGCCCAAAAGGAAAGAAAAGCAAAAGAGTGAGTTAAACCTGAGCAACAGGTAAATTACTTTCAAAGGTGCGAGGGGGGGAAATGTTTAGCCAGTTCTTCCTGGCGACAAGATTGGAAACTTGGAGTAATTTTAGAATTTCAAATATCCCCTAGCAATATAAAGGTTGTCCACACAGGGGGAAAAAAAGAAAAGAAAAAAGTGTTTGGCAGTTATTCAAGTCATTTCATTGGTATTAGACATTGAAGACTGAAATTTGCATGAAATTAATTCATGTGAAAAACAAATTATTCTTGCATATTTAATATTGAACCACAAACGTCAAATTAGAGTCAAACAAATCCCCATGACACTGCATATTGTATGGACACAATCTTATGCAAGTACAAATCTCTAAGAAAAAAAAAACACAAAAGTAATTTGTTTCTACACCTGGCCTTACTTAAGAAGAGTAATGCTTTATTTATTCAACATCATTGTGAAATGAAGTGTTTCAAATAATTTTACGCCTCTAAGTGCCAAGACTTCTTTTTATAATTTCAACCACTTGGATTGAAATCGTTGTTGGAAAGCTATTACACATTTGGATGTTTTTCTTCCTTTCTTAAGGCAGTAGACGGAATATGATTAAAGTTTTTGTGCTGACCTCAGGTCAAGATCCTAACCCCCTTTAGCCTTCTAATTCCCAGGGATTTCTGTCTACCTTTGTCTCAGGAAATGCATGTGGTGGCAGTTCTCAGCATCCTTTGGTATACTCAACAATTGTTGGGGATTTCTCTGAAAAACTGCTTTTTTTTTTTTTGGTGCCAGTCCTGGAGCATGAACTGTCCCTGAGTATTGTCCTTGAGATTTTTTTTTGCTCAAGGCTAGTGCTTTACCACTTGAGCCACAGCTCCACTTCTGCCTTTTTAATTTTTTGCTAGTTAAGAGATGTGTAGTTTTCTGTCTGGATTGGCTTTGAACTGTGATCTTCAGATCTCAGCCTCCTGAGTAGCTAGGACCACAAGTGTGAGCCACCAGCACCCAGCAAAACTGCTCTTTTGTAGCTCCACTGAAGCCATTATTTCAACCAATTCACTGAGTTTAAGTAACATTTATTCACAAACATATATGTCAATATTCCCTCTTTTCTACTAATCTGCTTTTAATGGATCTGCTCCATACATCGTAATCATCTTCACTGAAATCAATAGCAATCTATACATAGGAATGTTTAGTCCTGCAGGTGTCAGCTGTTGGGATGGAAGGTTTGAAGCATGGATGGTTTACGCTCATAGGATTCTTTAATCTCAGGCTGTCAGAAGCAGCTTTCTGTGTTCCAACACTGCCCTCTCCCCCCCATTTTTTTTGCCATTCCTAGGGCTTGAACTCAGGGTCTAGGCACTGTCCCTGAGCTTCTTTTGCTCAAAGCTAGCACTCTACTACTTGAGCCACAAAATCACTTCCATCCTTTTTTGTTTATGTGCTACTGAGGAATCGAACCCAGGGCTTCATGCAAGCTAGGCACACACTCTTATCACTAAACCATATTCCCAGCCCACGGTCCCCTTTTTTAACTTACTGTTTGTAGTCTACCTGGTTAAGGGAATACAATGATTTATTTGAAAGTAAGAATACAATATTACTAACAGGCTAGAGTCTGGCCTATAAAGGAAGTATGTAAACTTGAGTATGAATTGTGTGTGTGTGTGTGTGTGTGCACGCGTGCGCGTGCGTGTATGGGTGCATGTGAAAGAGAAAGAGAAAGAAACAGAGAGCAAGGTATTGGGGCCTTGTGTTTACTAGGCAAGAATTCTAGTACTTGAGCAATGCCTCTATTCCCTTCGGCTTCTAATTCGTTTTTTTTTTTAATCAGATAGGGCCAAGCTACCTTTGCCTGCTCTGACTTCAAACTTAGATTCTCTTACCTTCATCTCGCAATTAATTGAGATTACAGGTATGTACCTCCATGCCTGGCTTGTAAATCACTTTTAAACCTTGCAGATGTGTCCATTTCTTGCTCTTTGCAATGATCCAGAATAGTCATGAGAGTCACTGCTATGTGGCTGAGTAAGCCACATGTGTAGGCTGAGTCTTCAGGTCAGGAGTGAATCAATGCCAGGGCTCATGTGCAACCAATATAAAAATGTATAGAAATGCCCTTCATTTGATTCCTTTTCTGGACAGACAAAATAGCATTTGATACCAATAGCTTCTTATACTTGAAATTTTTTTAGATCCAATGTTAGTATATGAGAAATTTTATTAAAGGACTCCTGACAAACAACAACAAATACATTCATATACATATACATATACATATATATACATATATATCCATTCACCCATATGGATCTATGGCTATGTTTTATAAGTTGCTTACTAGAAGTTCTGCAGTTTTATTAAACTCTCCAGTTGATTAAAATGCAAAAGTGGACATTTTCAGTGATCAACAGACCTAAGTTTGCAAGGCTGGCATTTTTTTCCTTTTTTTTTCTTTTGCAAATCTAATTTTATCAGAACTCAACTCATTAGTTCATTTATTATCTTTGATTTCTTTTATGATATAAAGGCAGGGTTGAGTGGTTGAGACAAAGATTGTCTGGGGCCCAGTGCTTAAAATATTTAGAGAAAAGCTAACCAAACCCTAATTTATGTGAACTAATCTCCTTCTCCTAAGTAAGTTTACTTCCACAGCAAGGAAAGTTCTGAAAGCCTCTTCCTTTTTCTAAATAGAAATATGGAAAAGATGTAAAATAATCAGCTCAATGAGGGGGCAAAACACTTAATATTTTCTAGGGATGTTGTTGGTAAACACTTAACAACTGAGATTTGTCCCAGTAGCCTAGTAGGTTATAGACAGTACTGGAATTGATACAGTATGACCCAAGCTGCTGTAACTGCCACAGAAGTAAGAAAGTGCACATCATAATTTTGTGCCTGACATAAAATTAAATAAGAGGAAATTCCTTCCATGAAAACCATGCTCTACAAGGCAAAATGTAATTGATGTAGTGTTAGATCCACAGCCTGGAAAAAGTACAAACACTGAGAAATGTCTAGGCATGAATAGACTGCAATGCCATTAAGGCACGCTGAAGTTTATACTATTTAAGAAAATAAAACAAATGTTACTTGGAACTACTTAATATTTTTTTAAATCTAGGTTATACCATTAGAATGTCAAGAAAAGGAAAGGCAACGTGACTCCTCCCTAAGAACCAGAAAATAGATCTCTATAATTCAACGCGAACATTTTATGAGGTGTATCAGGAGGTTGCTGCGTGGATGTAGTTAGAATACGTCAAAGGGAATGATTTGACCCATAGCAACCCAAATCCATGAAATAATGGCCTAAATGTTGTTTTACACATAACACATATCTTTCACAAACACATGGTGTGGGTTTCTATTTAATTCAACCTATCAATGTCTCCCGATGTCCTTTGAAACTATTCCGTAAATGAAGCTTTGCCCCCTGCACCAGATTCACTTGGTCTCATGAGTTTTCTAAGGATTCTATCTTGTCTCATCCTCTATTCTCTTTAACCTCCTTAGTTAGTAAGCCATTCACTGGAGTATGATGTGAAGGATGTAACTCAGAATCTAAGAGGTAAAGAGAGTGGGCTGCTCTTCTGCGGTTTCAGCAGAGTTAACCCCTCCAGAAAGGTGTCTCCATCTTACAAAGGGCTACTGGATCCTGAAGACTCTGTTCTTCTCTGAGAAGAGAGCTTGTGTCCCCAATAGTCACTCAAAGGACTGATGACTTTGTAGTTCCTGGCTGTGAGGTGGAGATGCTGAGAAGGGATTATAGGAGTAAAGATATTCACTCCTCAAGAGCAGCAAGACTCCATCAGATATAAAGGTACTAACACAGACCCCAATGCTTTTTAGTATTATGGGGGGGGGAGATAGTGAGGCTTGAACTCAGGGCCTGGATGCTCTCCCTGAGCTCTTTTGCTCAAGGTTAGTGATCTACCACTTCGAGTCACAGCTCCACTTCCAGTTTTCTGGTGGTTCAGTAGAGATCAAAGTCGCATGGACTTTCCTGCCTGGGATGGCTTTGAAGTGTGATCCTCAGATCTCAGCCTTCTGAGGTTACAGACATGTAACATCTAGGCATGTCGACCTAGCTGACAACAATGCTTCTTAACAAATGCTTTTAAAAGAATTTGTTTTCAAAGGTTGTTTACTTAGCAGAGTACACAGCAATTTTTTTCTTTCCAAAATACCAGTTAGATACATAGTTGATCCAATGAGAAGGGGCTGGGGCAGTCTTGTGTTGGAATGCTGGCTGGCATTATGCAGAGTTTCTACCAAGGATAGAGTCGATCAGAGCAAGTTGAAGACTAAAACACTAGGCTAACATTCTTATACCCACTTTGGGGTGGGGGGAACCAGTCTGTCACTGTCATGAGACATGAGGCAGGCTAAGATTGCTTCTTGAAAAAAAAAACTAGAGAAGATGTAGACTCTATCTCCTGAGAGCAAGCACAGTGACAAAGTAGCCCTCCCTACCAAAGACTAAAGTTTGCTCTGCTTGATCACTAGATCTAACTTGGATGGTGCTAATAGGTAATAGTGCAACATTCCTGAGTCAGACAACTATCCTCCCCATTTCACAGGGGAGGAAACTGAGGCACAAAGATGTTATGTGACTTGCCATATTTGCATAGGCTATAGACCCAGAGTTTGCACTCCTAACTTCCTTCTGGGTCTGCTGATAGCTCTGGTGAGATAGAGAGAAGTTTCTTCACCCCTGACAACTCAAAAGACAGAGGTCTCCTCTGTGTGCTCACTATTACTACTACTCTGAGTTTTCTATAATGATTTATAGAAAAGGGATGGCAGAAAAATGGAGGAATAGGCAGGGAAACTGGCGACAGAACACTCAGGTTGTGTTCCAAGATTTTCAGCAAAAAAAAAAGAATGGAGTATATTCCATTCATGTCACTGCTGTTACCCCCAAATTCTTGCTTTCTACTGAGATGTCAGAGCCAAGTACTTCCGTGACCTACGCCTAGAGTTGTGGTACCACCTAGTGGCTGAAACTGAAAACACTCTCAAAGGAATGTCCCTGGCCAATCGGAGGCAACAGCTGTGTCCAAGAAAGGAAAAAAGTCCCGAAAGCCAAACCTACTCATAGTCAAGGCCTTCTTCTGCCTTTTCCCTTAGCCAATAGCTTTACATCATAAAGTTAGGTCATTTGTATGACAGCCTGGTCAAGCACTCTAAGTTTATTCAATGTACCAGACACTAAGATCGAGAATACAGGAGACCTAAACCCCAGAGCCAAGTCACTTACTCTCCAACATGCCATTCTCTAAAAGTCTCTCTCAGGACTTGGAACTATCCTGAGATAGTTCCTGAGATATCCTGCTCAATGTCCAGGAGGAATTCGATGTGACAGGGGTGACAGAGAAGGAGTAGGAAAAGCAAGTGACAAATGGGAATTTGTTTCTGCAGACATTCCGCCGTGCGTGCAGAAGAGTTCACAAAGTAGTCCCGGGGAGTCCTGACATGATGGCAGGGCTGGGGTCCTCCTTCTTTACTGCTTCAGGAGATGGTGGTGAGTGTCTAGCTCTTGCCTCTTACCTAGTGCATTGTAAGGATCAGCCTGTGGTACTCAGAGCAAAGCGAGAGTGTTGGTGGTTCACGTGAGACTGGGGCACAGGTAATAAGTTCCCTAGGAGAGGTGGGCAGGTTAATGGATTCTAAGGCCTCCAGTTTCCTAGCTGAAGCATGTGAAGGGGAGAAAGATGGAGGAGGCAAACAGCTTGGAGCTATGGCCTGAGGGACAGGATTGAATTTAGCTTCTAGAACTCTGAGCTATGATCGTGTTTTTGGTATCTGGTCCAGGTGAAGCTGTTAATTGATAAAGCCAAATGATTGGTAAGAAAGATTTTTATTAGGGCCCAGCTTCAGGAATATAGGCAGCTAATTAGGCTACTCTCACCCTAGCTCTGGAAAACTGGGGTAGATATAAAGTACCCCCAGCATTTGATAAAAACATAACACTTCACAAAGGGGGTGGGAAGGTGGTGTAGTAGTAGAGTGCTTGCCTAGCATGCATGAAGCCCTGGGTTCAATTCCTCAGCACCACCTAAACAGAAAAAGGCAGAAATGGCACTGTGGCTCAAGTAGTAGAGTTCCACCCTTGAGCAAAAGCAGCTCAGGGACAATGTCCAAGTCCTGATTTCAAGCCCCAGGACTGGCAAAAATAAACTTTAAAAGGTCCTATGTAAAAGCAAACATGGATTGGGGGGTGTGGCCAAAATGATAGAGCTCCTATCCAGCAAGAACAAGGTCCTACATTCAAACCCACCTCAACATGTACTACAAATAGACAAGCCTAGAAAAGGAAATAAACATTGCCTCTACTGTAGTAAGAAAAATGCAAATCCAAATTATTTTGAGATAACATGTCTCACCTTTACACTGGCAAAGATCCACTAATCTGCTAAGCCAACATATTCATTTTCTAATTACTTCTGTAACAAATTGCCACAAACTTTGCAGCTTCTGCAATACAAATGTATTTTCGTACAATTTTATATTAGTTAGGATTACAGACATGAGCCGCCATGCCTCGCCTGGTAGCATTTGTTTAACATGAAAAGTATCTTTTATATCTTGCTTCTAGTGCCCAGAAACTACTGCCTCCAATGGATGTCATGCAGGGCTCAAAACAGCCAGTACTCTTTGAGCACCTACTGTACAGTAGCACCATGGGGTCCAGGTAAATGTTACAGGCCTGTGGAGGAGAAGACAGACAGACAGCCCACCAGAGATGAGGGATGCAGCAAACCACCGATGAAGACATGTCTACAACTCTTACATATCATGTCAATGAATAAGTAGATGATGCATTTAAAAAGTTCAAGGTGGCATGAAATCAGTCCCACTGTAGAAATTAAGCAGGAAATGAACAGTAAGTCAGTTTTTGAAACTCTATATGGTGTCAGGGCTGAATCTTTAAAGATCTACAGAACTTGAGTCAGCACAGAGGGAAAGCAGGGGGCTCCCATTTGAGAGAATACTGTAAACAAAGGCAGAGACGTGAGAAACCCCTAGCACTTAGCATTCATTGAACAACTCAGAGCCATCCATTGTAATTCACAGAAGCCATCCACCCTCCGGACTGAAGAGGCGGAGCTTGTTTTAAAATGCAGATTATCTGCCATGATTGCCAATTCAGTAAGTATGGGATAGGAATAGACTGAATTTTACAAGCACTAAAAATGAATCTGGGGAAAGAGGTCCAAGATTCATATGAGAAAACCTATATTGGGGCACAGGCTGCTCAAAGTGAAACAATGAGAAGATTAAAAAAATAGCTGGACATGGTGGCGCATGCTGTAATCTCAGCTACTCAGGAAGTAAAAGTGGGAGGATCATAGTCTAAAGCCTTCCCCATTAAAACACAAGACTCTATTTGGAAAAAAAAAAGGAAATGTGGCTCAAGTGGTAGAGCACCAAGCATTAAGTCTTTAAGCCCCAACACCTCAACAAAAGAAGAAGAAGAAGAAGAGGAGGAGGAGGAGGAAGAGGAGGAGGAGGGGGGGAGGAGGGAGAAGGAGGAGGAGAAGAAGAAGAAAGAAGAAGAAGAAGAAGAAGGAAGAAGAAGGAGAAGAAGGAGAAGAAGGAGAAGAAGGAGAAGAAGGAGAAGAAGGAAGAAGGAAGAAGGAAGAAGAAGAAGAAGAAGAAGAAGAAGAAGAAGAAGAAGAAGAAGAAGAAGAAGAAGAAGAAGAAGAAGAAGAAGAAACAGCAGCCAGGTCCCAGAGAGCCTTCACTGCCATTCTAAGGAGGTTGGTCTTTAATTCTATCAGCAATGGAATGTCACATCTGGGTTTTAAGATGATTATATTGTACTTGAAAGAATTAAATTGTTCCAGCTTCTTTGAAAAGCTGAGTGTTAAAAGGAATCCACAGCTTGGGAGAAATTATAAATATAAGTAGCTCACTTAGTAGTTCTATATTTTATTTGCGTATGAGGGTATTAGATGAAAGAGTAAGCAAGAATGAGTTCACATGAGTCCTAGGCACCCTCCCTCCCCTGCTTGGAGAAGGACTAATGGCTATGGGGTCACTGGGATCATGCTCCTTTAAATGACACAAGTACAAGAAACATAAATTAAAACAAAATTTGCCTTTTGGGTTTTTACTAAACAACATAGAAACCACAAGAGTTGTTTTCTGTTAGTGAGAGAAGTCAAGGCACCAAGTTTTCAAATGTGTGCTTCAGAACATTCTAGAAGTTCCTTTAAATTGCAGGAACCCTCCTAGAGGAGTGGTCTACAACTTAATGATGTGCTGAATGATTTTCCTTAAATTTTGCTCTAGAAAAATACATGACTATGTGTTAGAGGTATAACAATACCAAACTTCAAACTCTATAGAGCTATAGCAATGAAAATAGCTTGGCACTGGCATAATAGCAGGCCTGAGGATCAATGGAACAGAATAGAAGACCCAGAAATGAACACACAGACCTATAGCCATCTAATATTTGATAAAGGAACAAAACCATAGGCTGGAAGACAACCTCTTCAACAAGTAGTGCTGGGGAAACCTGGATATCCACATGCAGAAAACTAAAACTGGACACTTACCTATCACTTGGACCAGCATCAATTCAAAATAGATCAAACACCTCAATGTAAGTGCTGAAACCATGAAACTATTACAGAAAGAAGTTGGAGAAACATTAGGACTACTTAGGACAGGAATGAACTTTCTAAGTAAAGATCCAAAACACAGCAAATCAAAGAAATACTTGATAATGGGACTGCATCAAACTAAAATGTTTCTATAGAGGAATAGTAAACAAACTAGAAAGTCAGCCAACAGAATGGAAGAAGATTTTTGCCAGGTATACATTAGAAAATGGCCTGATATCCAGAATATACAGAGAACTAAAAAATTAAGCCTTCAAAGAAATCAACAAACCTGATTAATAAATCAGCTAATGAGCTCAAGAGAGTTTTCTCAGAAGAAGAAGTAAAAATTGCCAATAGACACATGAAGAAATGCTCAATATCAGCTATAAAGGAAATGCAAAGCAAAAAAAAAAATTTGAGATTCCATCTCACCCCAGTTAGAATGGCCATTATCAAGAAAACTAACTAAATTTGTTCAGCCACTCTGAAAATCAGTATAGAGGCTCCTCAAAAAATTGAACACAGATTATAGGGCAGCCTATAATTCAGCAATTCTATACCTGGGCATTTATCCAAAAGATTACAAATCAGGATACAGTAAAGCCACCAGTACAACCATTTTCATTGTAGCATTATTCACCACAGTGAAGGTATGGAATCACCCCAAATGCCTCTCAATGGACAAATGGATCAAGAAATGTATATATGCACACACTATATATACACAATGAAATTTTATTCATCCATCAGAAAGAATAATATTGTACCATTTGAAAATAAATGGAAACACCTGGGGAAAAATTGTGTTAAGTGAAATTTATGAGGCACAGAGAGACAAAGGATGCATGTTTTCCCTTCTATATGGAAGCTAAATTCAGCTTATAAAGTTATAAGTCAATACATTGGGTGGTGTGCAAGTGTATACTGAAATACAGTAGATTCAAGGGAGAACTCAAATAGTGTAATTCCTTAGAAAATCAAAGTCAGAGTTCAACAAAATAAACACTAGGAAGTAGGTACTTGAAAGAGGTGAATGGGGGTAAAGGGGGTAGGGGTAGATGAATGAAGAAGAGAAGAGGGGATGAATGCAGTTGAGAATTTAATGGAAAGCCTACAAAATTAAGAAGAGTGGGGTAAAGGGTGGGGAGGGATGGGTGAGAATGTTGAAGGGGTGACATTGATCAAGATGCATTGTATTCATAAACTGCCTTGTTAAATGACAGCTCCTTGGTACAACTACATAGATATTTATTTTAAGAAATGAGGAACAACTTACTGGAAAAAATTCATGACTATGCATCAAAAGGTTCCTTTTTATTATTGCCAGTCATGGGGCTTGAACTCAGGGCCTGCACGCTGTCCCTGAGCTCTTTTGCTCAAGGCCAGCACCCTACTACTTGAGCCATAGCACCACTTCCAGTTTTCTGGTGGAAAATTGGAGATAAGAGTCTTGTGCCCTTCCTGTCTGGGCTAGCTTCGAACTGCGATCCTCAGATCTCAGCCTCTTGAGTAGTTAGGATTATAGGCATGAGACACTGGTGCCCAGTTCAAAAGATTCTTTTTAAAAAATATTTTTTAAAACAATATAGCCATAAGTTTTTATTTGGAACAAAACAAATTACAACGTTTTTAAAGCTGATACCTCACATCACAAAATCTAGAAACACACAGATAGATAGATAGATAGATAGATAGATAGATAGATAGATAGATAGATCTCTTCTTGGAACACTCCTAACTTTCTTATCTTTCAAAAGGCTCTTTTTAATAAATAAGAATGTTTGTTTAGAAGATAACTACTTCAAAATATCCTGAATTCCTGTGAGGTGATCTCTGGGCAAAGCATCACTGAAAGTTCTGATGTACTACAATGTTTAGAAATCTTTCCTATAGCTCACATATTTGTTTCATCAGATTTTATTTAAATGACATTAAGTTTGATTCCTATCCCTGCCATGAAATCATCTTCCTACAGCATTTTATCAACACTGAAAAAATGGACAACTTTTTAAAAATCAAGAACCCATAATCAAATATTACAAGCCTAATACCTACTGAGAAATTATAAGGATTTTTCTTTCATATAAGCTATAGTTTCTGAAAGTCTGGTGCTAAGTGCAAGGAATGGGACAATGCCACCACAGAGGCAAATAATGGATGACTTGTTTTCAGAGTAGATATTTAAGAGAAATGGCTCTCATGGAAGCTCATTGTTACTGAATAAAAATCTTCATGGAGAGGGAAAAAGTACCTGCATATATAATCTACATTGGAGATGCAAATTGGAGAGAAGCATACACCAGAGGATTTGCATTTAATCAAATCTAAAGCGAGTCATTTCAAAAGCATCCCTACCATATCCAGAAGGCTTTCCCAGGCTGAGCTCCAAGGATACAGCAAACACCTCTCTTAGGGCCTCATCCAGGATGGAAAGTGGTAAGTCGATGGCAATTGTGACTTAAAAAAATTTCAGTAATTCTAACTTTTATTTTTGGCATAATTATAATATAAAGTAAAAAAGAAATAGTAACTTCGGCTAGATCCATTATTTGTTTGTTTGTTTATAAAAACAGAGCAGACATCAGAGATGCAACACTCAGAGCAACATTTTTATCATTCTAGTTGTGCTTAATAATTGTTAGATTGAATTTTCTCCCATTGAGTTTAGGTAGGCATATATTCTCAAAGATCAACTTTATTGAACAGTCTTTTTCAAAAAATGATTATCTATTAATACATTCTTTGAGTTGTAAAACAAATGTTTAAAAAATGTGTTACATGTGACAACTCCTGCTAAGTCCTGCGTGTAGCAGGAGTTATAGTTCTGTATTTTTACAGAACTTGGTTGGAACTTCTCTCATCCAGGTATCTGACTTTAGGTTTTGAAGGTTATAAATCAAGGACATTCCACTAGCAACAGAGTAAGAAAAATACTGGGGTGTTAGTTCATGAATTCAGAATATGTCTTAATCAGTTTGTTTACCCTAAAGAGCTAAGTGCCAAAGGCAAGACAGAGTAAAATCTCACCTGTTTAGAAACAAATTTGAAATATAAACAGTAGCTTTTTCAATGTTAATAAGGGATGACTAAAGAAATAATTCAAAAACAATCCCTTATAAAGTACCATGAAAGAAAATTTGGTATTAAAAAAAATCTCTTCCAAATCTAATCTCAAGAGATGAAAGATAATTGAAGCTATAAGCGCATCTGTCTTCTGCAAAATGGACTTGGTTATAGGCAGGTGCATTGTTTTGGTGACCCAGCTCTGTTGCTTAACAGGTGGGAAGGGAGGGGAGGTGGAAAAGAAATTGTGGACAAATCAAACCTTAATAAACAGCCTAAAATGTGGCTAAAATTGACATTACAGCTTTAGTGTTTAGTCTTTATTTCAAGTTTAATATTTCAGAGGTGGTATATATATATATATATATATATATATATATATATATATATATATATATATATATATATATGTTTCTGCCTAGTAATTTGAACATTTCAAGGTGAAGTTGATGAACTTGGATACTCCCTGTTGCCTTTCCTTATAGCCCAGAAGTTCCCCACAACAAAGCTAATATGTCAGTTCCCCAGATCTGAAGTAGAGCTATCAATGCTGAGCTTCTATTGGGTACGGAGCTGGTAGCATCAGTTCCTGGATTCTCTGTGCCTTTCCCTGGGTGAGGGGCTCAGACCCACACAAAGGCAGGATCTTCATCGAGTGCATCAGGATTGTGCAGTGGGAAGAGGGGGTCCACAAGAGCAGGGCTAGCCACTCCGTCGGCTGATGACCCCGCCTGGGCCACCACTGTTCCAGGACTTCCTTCTTGGAGCTTTTGTGACAGGCAGAGAATGGAACAAATAAGCAGGCTCTTCATTAATAACCCATTGTTCACAATTTCATTCTATTCTATCATGACCTGCTGATGATGTCATGAAGGACCCGAATTCAGAGAGATGTCATCTGGTATCTTCAATGTCCCATCGTCCAGTAGAAAACTCAAACTAGGGATTTTTTTTCTTTGCTCAAGTTAAGGGATAGTTTTGGTTTTGTCCTTTGTTGGTTTCACACAATCTCATTATTCCTTTGCCTTATGTCACAAAAGTACCTGCTTAGAGACTCTAAAAATTTTTAAAGAAAATACATCCCACAAAATGTTATCAAAAAACAGAAAAGAAAAAAAAAAGGACTGTGTTTCAAGCTGAATGCCAGTGGTTCACTGCTATGCAGGAGGCTGAGATGTGAGGATGGTAGTTCAAAGCCAGCCCAGGCAGGAAAGTATGGAAGGGTCTTATTAATCACCAAAAACAAAACAAAACAAAAATAGCAAAACAGAATTGGAGCTGTAGCTCAAAGAGGTAGAGTGCTAGCCTTAAGTACAATAGCTCAGAGAAAGTGTCCAGGTCCTGAGTTCAAGCCCTAGGACCAGTACCAAAAAATAAAAATAGAAAAAGAATGTGTTTCAAATACCACAAATATAATTAGCATTGGATAACTAAAAATGCTTTAGGAGTCACCTATATCTTAAAATTAAATCAATTTCAGAGTAGAGGGAGGTGGATTTAATGTAACAAATGTTTGATTTTCAAAAACAGTATGATGGCGACAGTGCCGTAGTATTGACTATGGAGCAAAATATCCAACAGAGAGGAGAAAGGATGATGTGACTGGCACAATCCAGCAGTGCCTTTCCTCCCCCAAATTCAAGGGACAAATGGATTCCTATTGAGAAATTTGCTTGTGCTTTCTCTCCGGAAACACTTCCCTTTGTTTTCTCAACAACTGATCTGAATGCAAGTTTGTATCTAGAGTATTTGAATAAAAACTCTTAAGCTCTCTGCTAGTATATTCAGGTGTGGAGTCTTTAAATAGACACTTTACAGGGGGGGAGGAGGAGAGAGGGAGGGAAGGGGGGAGGGAAAGGGAATCAGAACTATAGTCAGTTCCCAAGGCTTAGTGCCTGAGTTTCTTTTAATTTATTTAATTATCTTTAACTGGTTATATGAAATGATTTCAATTCAGCACATCAGTGTATGTATCTTGATACTCTTGTTACCAAATTCTCTTTGAAGACCTTTATTCCCAGAGCTTTAATTACCATCATTTGAAAGGTGTTTCTTAGAAACTTAGGGCTTAGTAGTAGAGTGCTTGCTTTCCATGCATGGGGCCCTGGGTTGGATTCCTCAGCACCACATAAGCAGAAAAAGCTAGAAGTGGTGCTGTGGTTCAAGTGGTAGAGTGCTAGCCTTGAGCTGAAGAGCTGAGAGACAGTTCCCAAGCCCAGAGTTCAGACTCCATGACCGACCAAAAACAAAAACAAAAAAAACAAAAAACCAACTCCCTTCTCTGTCTTCTTGGTTTTTTTTTTCTTGGTATTCCATAGTATGTGTATGTATGTGTGTATGCGTGCGTGTGTGTGTGTGTGTGTGTGTGTGTGTGTGTGTGTGTGTGGTGTGTTCCTTTGAAAACTCTATTAAATATACCCTTTGTCATTTCACCTGTCTTGGCTTAGCATCTGTTTGGCAATTTCCCACTCTCTCTGCTTCTTCATCCCTGACCCATCTACATGATTTCATTGTGAAGAATGAGAGAAAAAATAATGAAGGGAAAGGTTAAAGAGGGGTTAATCTGATCAGAGTACATTATATATGCGTGTGAAAATATCATAATGAAGACCCTTTGGATAATTAATACACTAATAAAAAAGAGATATAAGAAGAAAGAAGCAACAGCAGAAACACTAAAAATACAAAGAAAGACAAAGAGTGAGTGAGGAAGGGCTAGAGAGCTTTGGATCCGAACAATTAAAGGATAAAGTGGTTATTCACCAAGATAGGGAAGACGCCATAAAACAACCATGACAGGGAAAATGAAGTTCTGATCTGGACACACTGCATTAGAGATATGTAGACGTGCAAGGGTGGATGGACCCTCATCTCTAAAAGTCCAGGTCAGAACTGGAGGTCCATTTGAAATTCATCTCTATAGCAATGGAATGAAATCTAGCAGCTTGATCTTAACCAGTTTCTCGTTCCTGCCTTCCAGAGATTTTACTTTTGATTACAGATGGCTGCTGTCCATGGTCTCTCTCCCTCCTCACCGATCCACATCTAAGTCCAGCTGAAGGCCCATCCCCTCCCACAGAATTGTCCTCAG
Organism: Dipodomys ordii; assembly: GCF_000151885.1. Lineage (NCBI taxonomy): Eukaryota > Metazoa > Chordata > Mammalia > Rodentia > Heteromyidae > Dipodomys > Dipodomys ordii. Next base: position 15,380,721 of record NW_012267226.1, read on the forward strand.
CCCTCCAACATGTCCTCTGCTCCCTCCTGTACTCACATGTAAATCTCCTATTTCTCTCACTAAAACAGAATCTCTTTGAGGACAGCGGCTGCGTGTCACACTGCCTATGGCACGCAACCCCATTCTTTAGCCCAAATCAGCACCAAATGGTAGATAAGATAGGTTGCTTTGTAAGAAAATTTCAAGTTTTGATCTGATTATTTCCCATCTTGTAAACTCGATTCCTCTATGAGTAACCATGTGGTTATTTGTTAAAACTTATTTAGAAAAAGGTGCATTTCCCCTTGGGTTTTTTGGCATACACATAAAGCAGACGTGGCTATTTCAGATTGAGATCGTTAATTAAAAAGCCCTTCAGAGACAGGGAGAGACAAAGCTACCTGCATATACACAAAAGACCCAGCTCAGACCTCTTTGATCCCCAGCCCTCCTCTACATCCTGTCCTGGTCTATGCCTTCTGTTCATCACCCAGATCTTTGTTCTGGGACAGGATGGCCAAAATTAGAGCTGTGTGCACGTGCGCCCACACGCATGCACGCGCGCACACACACACACACACCATCTTACACACGAAGGATTTTTTAAGGGCATTGCTCATATCTACAGTGATGGTTCTCAAACTTCAGAGAACAAGAGAGTTGCCTCCAAGGCCAGGCATCACCCCCACAGGGTTTCTGACTCAGTACTCAGAACTGGGGCTGGAGAATTTGCCTTCCTAACCAGTTCCAGCTACCGCTAAGATTGAAGGACAAAGATTCCACTCTAAAAATCACTGGTGTCCATTCACCATTTGATCTGGCTTTCTGGCTTGATGCCTGCCTTGTTCCAACCTTTAGTTTCAGAGTCTGTGTCCTGCTCCAGGCTGTTTGATGAAGACTCCAACGCTTGTCTTAGTTATGGCTATCCCACCCCCACTCCCATCCAGATTTATTCCATTCTGAGACTGAGGACCAACATGTGTCCCTTGATGCTAATTTATTTCCTCTCCCCTTCCCTTGCTCTACTAATTCATCCTTAATTCTCGCCTACCCACTAATACTTAGTTATGAAAACATAGGCAACCTTCCTTTGCCATTGTAATTCTTTCCAGTTATCACCCAATCTCTTGCTTCTTTCTTATATTTTTTATTTTTATTTTTACTTTTATTTTTCATGCTCCTGAGGCTTGAACTCAAGGCCTTTGTGCTGTCCTGGAACTCTTTTTGCCCAAGGCTAGCACTCTACCACTTGAAGCCATGGCATCACTTCTAGTTTTCTGGTGGTTAATTGGAGATAAGAGTCTTACAGACTCTCTGCCCAGACTGGCTACAAACTGCAATCCTCAGATCTCCTGAATAGCTGGGATTGCAAGTATGAGTCACTGACACTGGCTTGCTTCCCTTTATTACTCAAACTTCTTCAAGAAGTAGTCTTTTCCCAGTTCCTTTCTTGATATTATTATCTGGCATCTGTCTATTAATCACTCTTGTGAGCGTCAGCACCTACTACTGAACTGGAACCAATGGATGCTCTTCTGTCTGCATCTTCCTGGACCATTCCATTGTACTGAATACTTCTCCTTTCTTTCTGGAAAGCTCTTACCCTGAATTCTAGATAACATATTCCCACAATGCTTAGTGATTCTTCCCCTACCAATCTTCTCCTGTCTTCACCGAAAGGTTCTCTCTTCCTTCTCTAATACCTTTCAAATGCGAATGCATCTCATACTTCCAACCTTAATCACTAAATCCAGACCTTCTGAATTAGTGTGTCAGAACTGGGTGCTAAAGGCATTTGGACTCATAGGCCTATTTATTTCACATACCAGGCACCTACTATGTTTTCTCCAGGTGTAATCTTGTGTCTTAGTCTACACTCCCTCAAGGGATTAGCTCCTCTTTTCCTGGCTTCCTTGTCTTCCGCACCGTTGCACTGAAACTCAGGTACATGAGCAATGGTGGAAATGTGAGAATCTCCCTAAGTCTTCCACATCTAAATAATCTGCATACGCATGACCCTTGTCCGCTCTGCTGCCACTACTCAGATCCCATTATCTCTTGTCTGAATTATTCCCGAATCCTCCTGAATGATCTCCCTGTGGCTTTGGGATTTCCAAATCCACCTTCCACACAGCTGCCTGAAGAGTCTATCTGAAATGCAAATCTAACCGCACTATCCCTTGCTTAAGAGTCACCAGTGGCTCAGGGAAGACAGGATGAAGTCCAGGTTCCTGTGTACCTGATACATCATGGTGGGTGCTTCTTGTTCTCCATCCTCCTTTCCTGACTCTTCTTCCCTCATAGCTTCCTCTTCTTGCACCAAGCCTTTATCTATGCTGTCCTCAACACCTGTCCATCTTGCCCACCTTTAGCCTCAGCTCAAGTATCACCTTTTTCCTCCTGACTCCCTCCCTACCCTGACAAGGAAACCATGTGTTCTCTACTTCTCTTATGTCCTGGGCATATTTCAGTGGTTGTACCTGGCTCATTTGCACTGTAATGATTTTTTAAATATTTCTTTCCACTAGATTTTTTGTTCCTTTGTAGTCCATGGTCTCATAGAAAACAGTCGGTAATGAATTGATGAACAGATAATGCCTTCGGCTTTTCCATTTTTTAAAAATAAAAAGCTGAGATTCATTCCCAGTTCTAGAAGCAGCACTGAAGATTCAAGTCATTATGCTTAAAGGATTGACATGTGTCACGCCTCTTTAATTAAGAAGCACTGACCACTTCTTGTCATCATTAGACTAAAAGGACCATGTGAAAATAATTTTGTTTTCCTAGAATCAGGTAGTACATGGTTTTATTTAAGTAGACTTTTTTTTAATGTAGGTATTTTTCCTCTATCTTCATTTTAGACAAAAAGTGTTGTCTGTGAAAGTTGGTGGCTTCAATGCATTTTCATATGCATATGAGAATTTTTTCCTCATACATCTCTAATGATAGCCAAGAAGAAATTATTCCCATTTTACACATGAAGGAAATGGTACAGAATGTCTATAGTTTTTCACTAGTCAGGAGCCAGTAGTAGGCAGCATTGTATGCCTTGGAGTCAGACCAGCAACCTCTCTACCCAGTACATCACCCAACCTTTGCCTGAGGCCCTCATTTCTTCCTTTTTTCCTTCCTTCCTTCCATTTTTGTCATAGCACAATTTGATTTCCACATCAAATATATCCTAGCTGCCTATAAACTCAATCAGATTGTAGCATTATTTTGGTTCTATGCTTCAAATCCATATACATTTGCATATCCTGCCATTCACATGGATGCTAAATCCTGTCACTGGCTCCATCTGAGAGAAAGCCAGCAACACTTTAATTAAAATGGATTGACAGAAGCCATCCAATCTACTGCAGAACAACAATTTTGGAGTTTAAACGTAACTTAAAATGGACCTAGCTCAACCACTCATTCTACACTTGAATACTTTCCAAACAAAAGGTTCTTTAGTCAACTGTTTGACTATCCTCAGCAACAAGAAGCTCCCAACCCTAGAAGCATGCTCCCAGATTTAAGAAACTTGGAGACACACTTTCCTCTGTATTTGCCTATGTCTCTGTAATTTCCACTTGGTTGAAACAGTAGTTTTGTCCTTGTTAGAATCACAAACTGACCTGAGTCTGAATCTTAGCTCTGTGGCTCATTGGTAGCTATGAGATCTTGACCAATTACCAAGCTCTAGAACTCAGTTTCGTCCTCTATAAAATAGATCAAAAGGGGCTGGGAAGGTGGCTCAGTGGTAGAGTGCTTGCCTCACATGCATGAGGCCCTGGGTTTGATCCTCAGCACCACATAAGTAGAAAAAGCCAGAAGTTGTACTGTGGCTCAAGTGGTAGAGCACTAGCCTTGAGCTGAAGGGCTGAGGGACAGTGCCCAGGCCCAGAGTTCAAGCCTTACAACTGGCAAAAAAGAAAAGATCAAAAGTAGCTCATCTTTATTACTGGCCTAATTCTAAAGCGGTACAGTCCTCATGTCCCATCATGGTATTTTTTAAAACAAAATACATTTATACATTTTTGAGTCCAGTAAGCAGATAATGGAAAACAAAAAGACTTTCTTCCAAAAGCAAAATCTTCTAAATATCATCCAGTTGAATCATTTCCTTAAACCAGGTTCAAATCTACTGGGGCAGGAAGATGTCCATCCATGACCTGAACTGTACAATCTAACCTCTTCCTCATATGCCAAGATAAGTCATTTCAAACTGCATCCAGTCCCGTTATCATGTGATTACCTTACCAGTAAATCTTGCTGGAGGACATCTTGACAAATCAGAGTAGACACAAGGGGATGGCCCTTGGAGTAGTCGTTGAGTAGGAGATGGATCCGAGTAGACACGAGGATGGTCCTTGGAGAAGTCATTGAATAGGAGATGGAAGTGCTTCTTCCACTTACATGGAACACGATGAGTTTCCATCGAGAATGAAGAACCAGAACTTAATTGGAACCACTTCAGATTCCACTTCTCTCATCTGAAGGAGAGAAAAGCAGCCCAGTTGTCAGCCCTTGACTACATCCCTCAGGAAGTTGACCTAATTACTCCCTTCTGCTGCTGCCCTCCTCCTCCTCCTCCTCCTCCTCCTCCTCCTCCTCCTCC
>NW_012267226.1:15385531-15553762 GCF_000151885.1 Dipodomys ordii
CCTCCTCCTCCGCCTCCTCCTCCTTCTTGCTGTTGGTGGTGGTATGAGACTTAAACTCAGGGCTTGAACACTGTCACTGAACATGTTTGCTCAAGACTAGTGCTCTACCACTTTGAGCCAAAGTGCCAGTTTTCCGGTGGTTAATTGGAGATAACAGTCTCATGGATTTTCCTGCCAGTGCTGGCTTCAAACTGTGATCCTCAGATCTCAGCTTCCTGAATACTAGGATTCTAGGCATGACCACTTCTGATTATGACTCTTCATTTTCTTAAGTCCCAGGTGATTACAGCAAACGAGTGTACCAGGGCGTGAGGGTGAAGCACACTGTCAAAGATCTCCTGGCAGAGAAACGATCCAGGCAGACAAGTAACTCCAGGTACAATGTAAGTCCTGATGCAATCCATCTTAAAAGCATTACGGGTTCACATTCGCTCTTGAAGTTAACTGTCTTCTCTTCTCCTTTCTCTACGGGCCGGTCTTGCACTTAACTGGGTCTGATCTCCAGACAAAAGCCTTCCTTTATCTGGCACATACTACAGAAACACTTTGATTTCTCATTTCTCCCCACAATCTTTTTCTGTGGTGCACACCCCACCGAAATCCTCCTGTCTCTCACCCAAGGGATGCCAATGTCTGTGCTTGAACATTACTCCTCGTGCCTTCTTTACTCTATGTTATGCTGGTGTTCATGTCCTTTTTTGGAAAAGTGCTTATATAATCACCCAACTGCTATTGAGAATATGCTTTAGGAAACAGAATTTGTGTTCCCTTGTAACTATGCATGACATGAATCAATGCTAGCTTTCTTCTTGGCTAAGATGCTTGGTGGACTGGACCAGATGTGAGCAGAGAAGCAGCCGCAGCTCTGCAGGCTCCAGTTGTGTGATCCTGGGGAAGTCACTTGACTTCTCTGGACTCAGAGAAGTCAACCCTTGGTGTTCCTTCTGCTATAAAAATCTGACGGTTATTAACACTATGGCATGTTGGTTAGCTATCAGCTATGTTCCAAGAGCTCTGTGGGCCTACTGGCTGGCTGTGTCAGCAAGTGGTGTGAAGCTTATGTGCTTTGATTGAGTTAAACAAAACTCTGTATAAATAATGCTGACCTTTAGGCACACTGGATGCTAAAACCAACAGAGGTAACTTAGGGAAAAAATTATCTCTGCCATACACAAAATCAGATTTTAAAGAATCCTAGTAGATGGTTTGAGTCTCAACTCCCTGTCTGTCATCCATGTCTCTATAAATAGCTCTGATTTGTACTGAATGTTTAAGGAGTTGTAGCCAAGATCTCTAATGATTCAAGAATAGCAACAGTACATGGTTATGAAGATCAGTGAATGGCCATCGATGCTACCAAGTGAAATGAGAGCTGGTACCTGCAGCTACATACAGTAGCAAGGGCCACACTGGCAGAGCAGGGTAGTACAGCTTTCTCCAAGGATGGCTGAGAACGTTGGCATAGTATTCAGCATTGCTCCGGTAACAGACTGCTGGCATACGCATGGTTCAAGTGGATCGACTCCAAATTCTCCTGCTATCCAAGAACACCTGTTATTGCACATTTTCTGTTCTCCTGCCTTTCAAAGCCATCTCTACTCGTCTAGTTCAACACCCAGAGCTGAGCCGATACAAAGACATCTGAATAGCTGGCTCCTGGTCTGCTCCGCAGTCAGTGTTTCTCCTGATGTCGGCTCAGAAGCATCTGCCGTGTATGTTACAAACGCCATTACAAGCACAGTGTCCTGAAAAGGAAAAAAGGAAAGAGAATGAAGCATGCACTCAAAAAAAAAAGAACCCCACAGCTTCAGCAGGAGTTCACACAGATTGCTTGGTTAATTATGACTACAACTATCAATAAGAGAAAAAACTGAATTTTGGTTATAAAGCTCTGGGCAAATTGGCAGTTGGCAAGACGAGAAGTCCAAAAGTAGCAGCTCTTGTATTTGAACAAGGACATAACTCATAGTACTTGTTGTCAATATCTAAATACAAATGATAAGGCTCTATGGATAGATTTTTTTCCCATCATATACCTAATATGACTTCTTGCCCAAAATCTGTGACAATTCTTGGGTCTATCCCACATCCACTGGTAAGAATTACTGGGTTTGGGGAGTTGCGGGGGTCAAGGAATGGTCACCCCGTCACTTTTCACAGGCTCCTCGGGTGATTCCTACACGTGACCATCGGAAAACATTTCCCTCCGAGTAAACAGGGAGGTTCCACCACTCACACATCACAGCCAAGGTGCTTATCTCGACCCAGATAAGAAGTTGCTGAGCGATTGCTATTGGCCTGGTGACTTTGTTCCTGAGAAAACCGGTACAAGAAACATGGAGTTTAATGACCTGATCTGTGGTTAAACACCATATAATCTGATGGGAAGCAAAAATAATTATACATTTGACGACTTCAGGATGACAGGACTGAGCACAAGACTGAATGACAAAAACCAAAGGCCTGGCACTGTAGCTAATGAGATCTGAAACATGCTGTGATATTAATGTAAGGATAGTCCACACGCACCTGCTCATGTGTTATTTCATTTCTTGGACCCACACGCCTGACATGGACAGGCTCCCATTTTACAGAGGAGGAAGTTGAGAACAGAAGGGGTGTGGTTGTTGCCAAGCTACACAGCATAGCAGATCTTCTGACCCCCTAATTCCATAGTTAAAAAGAAAGATCAGTGTGTGCCAGAGTTGAATCATCTGATACATGCAAATGACAGAGAGAGAGACAGAGAGAGACAGAGAGAGAGAAATATTCCATAGAGAAAACAGTAGGACTAAAAAGATACAAACCAGTTGGAGCCAGGGCAGTGACTCTGAGCATCAAGTCCATAGGTGATACAAACTGATCCTTAATCCTTTCTTCCTATCATATCACCTAAAAGTTAACGTCTTACCTCATCCTCACTTCAATGACCTTTGAAATTTGAGTGAGAAATGCAACACATCTCAACATAGAGGTTTTGGGACTGTAGGCCACTCTATGAATTTTACTATCTACTTGTTCATGATTCTGTCCCATCCCTTACACCGGAGCACTGGTTTGTCTCAGGAAGCTATTGCAATCAACTCAGACCTGTCTCTGTTCCTGTGACAAAGGCAAACCAATGAGCAGGAATCATAGTTCATCGCTTCACAGGGTTCTCATGGGGTTCTAAGATAGCCTCTTCTTTTTCATACCAATGCACTGGAGACCATGAGCCTAACACCTCAGCTAAGTTCAAATGCAAAAACCATCCATGTATGATGTGCTCAGATGTTTCAGCTGACACAGGCCCAACTGTGCAGTTTTCATGAAAGCATTTTATGCTGATCCAAAACCAAACTGAACCCCTCCCCCTGCCAAAAAAAAATCCAGTATCACATCGCAGGAACCCAGGAACATTGCCTTATGTGACAAAACCCATGATTAAGTTAAAGATCTTGAGAGGAGGTCCTTCCTTACTCTAGATTACCTGGTTGAGCACTCCATGGAATGGCACACATCTGTAATAAAGGGAAGTTCTCAGAAACATATACACACAGAAAGAGCAGAGAAGATGCAAAGAATAGGAAGGAGACCCAAACAACCACTTCAGTAGAGGCTGGGGTGATGAGGCTATGAGCCAAGGAATCTTGGCAGCCATCAATTGCTGAGAAAGGCAGAGAACAGATTCTCCCTAGCACCACAGGGTAAGCCTAGCCAAGTCTGATCCCTGATAGGCTGGAATGGTGCCCCTCAGAAGTATGAAAGGATATAGTTGGATGGTTTGAAACCACCTTGTTCATGGTTACTTGTGACAGCAGTTCTAGCAAACTCATCCACATGTGTGATGAGAACCTGGTCCACAGGGACAAGTGTGCTTCAGGAAGTAACAATCAGAGACACTGCACCCCCGTTCCGCTCTCGGGGACAACCCTGACCAGTATACACAGAACAAGTCGACTCATCTTCACCACAATTTTCCTCAGGAACATCTGGTTTTGATACCATGGAGGGATTTTCAAAGACTTTGCACAGGGAATTTTAAAACAAAACAAATAAAAATTTGGCATCACTAGAGATTTTTTTTGTCAAGCAATGAAAATTTAAACTGCTAGATATACTCTAGTGGTAATTCTATAGCTTTATCATCACTATTAGATATATCCTCTTTTTAAAATCATGGCTATTCTTTGTCCTTTTTCACTTGTTTCTGTTATTCTTTACTATATTCCTAGATCTGGCACATATATTCCAAGATCCAGAATAAATATGGAACACTAATATCTAGTAGCAAAAAATACGTTATTAAATGTCTTATTATGGCAGGTTTTTATTTTAGTACTCAAATTGAGTTCCATAAAAGCTAATCACTGAATTTTTTAAAATAGCATTACACAATTCAATAATCTCTATTACCTTATTGAAGAAAATAAAAGCCTAATAGCTACAATTCTTCAGTGTTATTTTGAATTGCAAACTATCTGTAGGCTATTTCACTTTAAAATCAAGTTTTTCTTGGGCAATCATGAAGATTCATTTAAAATTGTTATATATTTGACAGATGGCATGAGGAGAAAGATTTAAAACTTGCTGAGTAGGACATGAAAATCAGTTTGAATTAAAATGGAGAATGGGAAGTGGGGCTGTGTCTCAAGTGGTAGAGCACTAGCCTTGAGCAAAAGGAGTTTAGGAACAGCACCCAGGCCCAGACTTCAAGCCCCAAGACCTGTAAAAAAAAAATTGAGAGTGGAGTTTACTGTATGTGGGAAACTAAAAATGAACTAAAAACATATTTTATTGATTTATGGGCACCATAAAAACTCTCATTCTGCTTATTTAGCAAAATGCTACAGTCAAGTTGTACGTGATGGGTGTCTGGTGTTACTCAGGAGGTAGATATTGGGAGATTCATAGTTTGAGGCCAGCCTGGGCAAAAAGCTAACAAAATAACAAGACTCAGCAAACAAACCAGATATGGTGGTACATGTCTATAATCTCAGCTATGTGGAACACATAGGTAAGAGGCCAGTCCCAGGCCCCCCCCAAAAAAAATGTAAGACCCTATTTGAAAAATAACTTAAAGGGCTGGGAAGGTAGCTCAGTGGTAGAGCACTTGCCTTGCATGCCTGAGGCCCTGGGTTCGATTCCTCAGCACCACATAAGCAAAAAAGAAAAAAGCTGGAAGTGGCCCTGTGGCTCAAGTGGTAGAGCGCTAGCCTTGAGCTGAAGAGCTGAGGGACAGTGCCCAGGCCCAGAGTTCAGGCCCCACGACCGGACCCAAAAAAAAAAGAAAAATAACTTAAGGCATGGCTCAAATGGTAGAGTGCTTACTTACCAAGCACAAACTCTGGATTCAAACCCCAGTACTGCCAAAAAAAAACCCAACTATTTTATTTTACTCTTGTTACAAAACTGTAACAATAGAACAACAGTAGCGAAATAACACAGTAACAATAGCAAAATAGAGGCCTAAGTTCCTTTTAATATTTTATATTAAGACAAAGAAAAATAAGGAAGATTGTTGGTTCTGGCTTTGAAAACTGAGGGAAATGTGTGAGGAGAAATATTCCAAGTAGGAAATTATTTAAATGATATAACCTTGGCTTATACATATTATATAGACACATAGCAATGTTTATGTCCACAAAACCTGAATCATACCAACATCAAGTGTGTGTTTCTCCAATTATCCTGCTGTTTAGATTCACTGTTTACATCTCATGTCAAGAACACACAGCACAAGACCATACTGTCAGCTGGAGTCCTTGGTTGATAATTTGTGCTCATTCTTTTTGGAGTGAAACCATTGTAAGTAGCGGGCAAGAGGCAAGACCATTGTTGCTGTTTGAAGGGAACACTTGAAGGAACAGAAGGTAAATGGGAGTTGCTCGGTGTCTTTATGGCGTCTTTATTGACTGTGTTTGATCTTTGCTGAGAAAGGGGCAAATTCTAAGTGCAGAGCAGATGTGCACTGGCTAGCTCAGTTCCTAGGAACTCTTTGCTGTTGGGACGTTTGTTTAGTTACACATCCAGCTGCTGTTTGGCTGAGCCCATCACGTGCGCAGTTCATCTATCTCTGTGGATTAAGCATTGTCATGTCCAGATCTGTGATTTGCATTCTGACTTACTGTGAAGTATCAGAAAACAAGTACACAATTAGAAACTGGATGTCAGAGCCTCTCAAAGTTGTTGTTGTTGGTTTGTTTTGTGGTGGGGTTTTTTTTTTTACTACTCTGAAACTTTGGAAAATATATTGCAGACATCATCTCTCCTACTCCAGAGAGAAACTGCTCTGACTTCAGTCTCTTTGCAACCCTTACTGTGGTCCTAAATGGTCTCCCTTCTCTCCTCATAGCCTCCCAGTCCTTTTTTAGTAAAAGTAGAGTTGAGAACCAGGCTCCAGTGGCTCATGCCTGTAATCCTAGCTACTCATTAGGCTGAGACAGCCCGGGCAGGAAAGTCTGTGACACTTATCTGCAATAAACCACCAAAAATACTGGCAGTGGAGCTGTGGCTCAAAATGGTATAGCACTTAAGCAAAAAAAAAAAAAAAAAATAGCAAGGCCAAGTTCAAGTCCCACAACCCTCCCCCCAAAAAATAGATTTTTAATGATCTCTTTAAGATTCATCTCAACACAGTTTTATGTATTTATTTAGCCACTCCTGGGGCTTGCACTCAGTGTCTGAGTGTCCCTGAGCTTTTTGTGCTCATGAATAGCACTCTACCACTTGAGCCACTGCTCCACTTTCAGCATTTTTGGGGCAGTTAATTGGAGATAAGAATCTCATGGACTTTCCTGTCTGGGCTGACTTCCAATGGCGATTCTCAGATCTTAGCCTCCTGAGCATTAGGGTTACACCTGTGAGCCACTGGCACCCAGAAATATTCATTATTGAAATTAATTTTATGGTTTATATCTGAGGTTTACAATGCGATGCAGTGGGGTACACACGTGTGTGTGTGTGTGTGTGTGTGTGTGTGTGTGTGTGTAATGACAGTGGTAAGGAAACTTCATATCGTGTATCATCTCATAGTGACTTTCATGACAAGAGCATTTAGTGCATTTAGTAGATCAGGGTTTCGCATATCCATTACCCTAATCATTTATCATTTCTCTGTGTTGGAAACATTCAAATTTCTCGCCATTGGCTTTTGAAATACATAACTAATGGTGTCGGCCTTTCATTTTCTCCTGTGCTGTAGGGTTTTAGGAATTATTTGTTCCATCCAGCCTCCCCCTCACTCATTGACCCTCCTCTCTCTAATCCTTTCTCCCTTCACTGAGCTATGCTAGCCTCTGGAACCCGTTGTCCGATTCTCAGCTTCTATGATACCAACTATTTTAGTTTTCAGGCATGCAGAAGAACATGAAGTGTGTGCTCCAATTCCATCTATGTTGCCACAAATGACAAGATTTCCTTTTTTATGACTGAATAGTATTCCAATGTGTTTTTTGTTTATATAATACAGCTTCCTTATTGAGTCATCCATCAATGGATGTCCCAGTTTCTTCCCTGTCTCGGCTATCATGAACAGAGTGCTGTAATAAATACAGGAACAGAACACTGAATTTTATACTGATCCAGCAATGCTACCTTCCCCCATCCTGGGGTTCAACATAGCTAGAGTTAAGGGTTTACCTTGACACATGTATGTATTTATGTATTTATTTATTTAGGTCGGCCGTGGGGCTTGAACTCTGGGCTTCTGGGCTTAGTGGTTAATTGGAGATAAGAATCTCACAGACTTTTCTGCCCAGACTGGCTTTGAATCGTGATCCTCAGATCTCAGCCTCCTAAGTAGCTAAGATTACAGGCATGAGCCACTGGTGCCTGACATAAGTTCAACTGTTCCCACTGCACAGCCCTCAATAACCAAAGACAGGGCCAGTCTTGGATAACAAACCAGGATGTATATCCGTCATATACTCATTGTATGAGAAATCTCACTTCAAGTAGCAGGACGAAAGGAACAACGCTCTAGTATTTTCACCAGAATTCACTGCCAACTTCCTGATCTAACAAGTCATGTGATTTCCTGAAGCCTACATACTTCCTGTGAGTGGAAAACAAAAGGGGGGGGGCCTCTGGAGTCATCACTCTACCTCCAGGTCTTCCTCTGCCATCAGATCTTCCTTCAGACCATACACATAATGTTAAGTTCCAGTTGTGTGCCATTTGCTCTCAGGAGCCCCACATGTCTATCTGTCACTGTAGGGTGTCTGTAGATTATGGATGGGGAGAGGATCATACCCAGACAGGCCCTTCCTCTCCTGTGATTCCTAGGTATCTTAGAAGCAACTAGACCTAAGAAGTTTCTCATTTCCTTCTAACCCTTTTTCTAGCTCTGTCTCAGAATCTGCCAACAGACTATCAAGTCTGTCTTCCTCATGCGCACCCCTCCTGCACCTCTGGTGGTGTATGTCTCTCCCTGGTCCCACCTTCTCAGCCTAACACGTCCAGATCGAGACTCAAAGCTTGCCTCCAACTCTGTGGAAGCCTCTGCTTTGCTCTGGAAACCTCACAGGGCCCATTTCTTCCTGACCTTCTCCTCCTGCCGCAACACCCATGTCCTGTGGTGGCCACTACTCCAATCTGAGAGGCTGGCAACCTGGGGTGCACTCCTGGGCCCATTTGAGGATACATGAGCAGTATAGGCTTCTGCATGATGGCTAGAAAGATTCCTGAACCCAGTACACCATAGTGTTTCCTCAGTTACCTCTTGTTTTTAGTGGCCCTATCTCCTATATGTCCAGAATTCTCTTATATACAAGAAAGATAGATAGATGAGAGAGAGAGGGAGAGAGAGAGAGATTCTCTTATATATTTATACATACTGAAGCACCCGGTCATATTCTAAACAAAGAAAATAGCCAGCAAACAAAGGGAAGGGAAATTTCCCTGTGCTATATCTTCTTGTGAAAGTGCAGGGGAGGGAGATGACCAACATTGTCCTTTTCTAGTAGTATTCCATGCTAGAGACCAATCGAAGTCCTTTCTACTAGAGACAGTATTATTTTCAAGATATATGTTCCCAAACTGCTTAAAGGTAGGCAGTTTATACCTGGCTAATTCTTTTTATTATTCTTCTGGTTATGCCAACCAACAATGAAAAAAACAGCAGCAATGTAATTATATTTACAAACTGATTTCAGATGCCTTAAAACTGGGGGATGGGGAGGGCTGGCCATGCATTAAACTCAAGGAGGAAATCAGAGCTCGGATTGTACTGTCAGCTCTAACAACTGGCAGCACAAGAAAGGTATATGAAAGCAGTAGTTGGGAGAAAGGAAAACCTTTGGACCGAGGCACCCCAACTTTGAAGTGTATGAGAGAATAAACTTCAGCCCAAGGGGTATGACAGGAAATGCTCACACTTTTGTTTGATTTCCTAATAAAGTGCCATAAAAATGACTTTCTGTCTCTTCAACTCTCACAAACTGAACCCGTCCTCTATAGGGCTCTGTCTTCAGTATGATTGTCCTGCTTGCCTGGACATAATAAATACTCCTTGGATGGCTAGTATATATTTTCCTGCATACTGACGGCTTCATTCTTCTTATCCTTTCTTTTGTTTCTATTTTGGTCAATATTGTATTTTTAGGGAGTGCAATACCAGGTTTTGAATTCAGGGCCTTGTACTAGTTAGGCAAGCATTCTCACAGCACCACATCCCCAGCCCTTTTTGTTTTTGTTATTTCTCTCATAATGTCTCATGCTTAGGCCTAGAACTTTCCTGGACTGTGATCCCCTTATTTAATTTTTTCCATCATGCTCAGCTTTTTATTAGTTGAATTGAGTTCTTAAGATCTTTTCACCTTAGCTAGTCTTGAACCAGAATCCTCCTGATTTATACCTCCCACATAGTTGGAAAAATAGGCATAGGCCATCATGTCCAGGTTCTTTTCCTTATACTTTAAAATATACTTTATACTACAAAATATACTTTAACATGTATTTCAACAAGTATATGTTGTTTTTCTGGGTTTGATTACTAAGGCTCTTAGAAAAACCACAACTTTTCTTTAGTAAATACATCGTATTTGACCTCCCTACATTCTTCCTGCGTTACCAGCAAAAGAACATTTTTCTTACCTGTAATTTTTTTGGGGGGTGGTAAGTACTAGGCTTAAACTCATGGCTTGGTGCTGTCCCTTAGCCTTTTGCTCAAGGCTAGCTCTCTGCCACTTGGCTTTTTGTTGATTACTCGGAGATAAAAATCCCATAAACTTTCCTGCTTGGCCTAACTTCGAACCTTAATCCTAATATCTCCACCTCTGAGTAGCTAAGATGAAAGGTATGAGCCAGCTGTGCTCAGCTATTGTATTTGTAAGGTTATTGATAAAGGAATCATTATCCTCCACACACATGCACACACATTTTGCATATCTCTGGTTAACACTGTTGGCTAGTTTCTTGCATGAGCCCAGAAATAATCAAAAAAGAAAAACAATATTTTCTGCCCTGTGAACTCAAAATACTTTTGTGTGAGTATAGATACATACTATATCCTTGCCCTTCCTTTGAATAAATACTTTATTCCCTAAACCTTTCCAAATGGCCTATTGTCTGATTTTAATTAGCCCACTGCCCGGCCCTGTTTAGAGAGCTGAGCCACATTTCCTGAGCTTTCCACCTTCCCCACCCAACCACCTGCTCCTTCACAATTGTAGAAATTTTTAAATAATAATCAAAGCAAGCGCTTCACAGGGAACTTATTTTTTCAGCTGTTCTATTGGTTCTGTCATCAGTTGGTTTTTTTAATGTCATGAAATTTAAAATCATTCCTGGTGGTGAATTCCTTCACAGAGCTTGCAAAAATAATCAAGCATGCCAAGTCCATCTGGCAGGGCTGAAGTTCTGCAGTTCTGTTCTGGCCAAAGTGCATAGTGACTCCTGTTGCTCTAACTTAGTTACATAAATACAAACAGCATTCCAAAGGCACACCATGATCCAGGAGTAAGAGATGTATATCCATATCTATTTATATATATATATATATATATATATATATGCACATACACACACACACACACACACACACACACACACACACACACACCACATACATATATTTCATTTTGTAACTAAGGCAACAGGCATCACTTGCTCAGAAAAAGAGCCTGGATATAATTTTGTGCCAAGTAGGAGAATTTTCACACAAAAAAAATATTAAAAGATTGTCAGAGTTGGGATTCTGTAACCATGCGAACATTCACCAGACATAAAAATAGTTCATATCCACAAAATTTAAGGCACTTAAAATGGTAGCTTTTAAAATGTTTGAGATTGACAATAAAGATAGAAGATCTAATGTCCATTTATTAATTTCTTTCCTGGTACTTGAACCTGAGCTTGAGCACTGTCCCTGAGATTTTCTGCTCAAGGCTAGCACTCTACCACTTCTGGCTTTTTGGTCTTAAATCAGAGTCAGGGTCTCACAGACTTTGCTGCTTAAGCTGGCTTCAAACTATGATCCTCAGATCGCAATATCCTGAGTAGCTACGATTACAAACATGAGCTACCAGTGCCCAGCTCACTCATTAATTTTTGTTAGTTGCTTTAACTGGTTGTTTTTTGTTGTTGTTGTTTTGTTTTGTTTTTTGTCAGTCGTGGGGCTTGAACTCTGGGCTTGGGTGCTATCCCTCAACTCTTTAGCTCAAGATGAGCACTCTACTGCTTGAGCCACAGCGCCACTTCCTAACTGGTTGTTTTAATTACAAAAGAAACACACAAAATTTTCAAATAGAACCAAAGAGTATAGAGTGAAGAGTTGTCTCCTGAAATCTCCCCCTGCCTGGTACCTACATGTTCTGAACCCCAAGGGCTCTATGTTTTCTCAGCGCATTCTCCAGCCATTTGCTATAATGTTGTATCCAAGAAAAATGGAGCTGTTGTATCTACAAGCTAATGAATATCAAAATGGATGCTAGATAATTACATGCACCACTATCAAATGCATACATTAATGTTTTCCTGGTATATCCCTTTCCCTCAGAGAGAATTCAAACATAAATTTTCATCTTCATTTTACCTCTTTTCATGTGAAGATCTTAAGCAAGTCAGTCATTCAATCCTCCTGTCGTTCATATCATCCTTACTAGCAACAGCCGGGTGTGGGGGGGGGGAGACAGGGGGTGCTAATGGAGATCAGGTACACAAAATCCCGCTGCTTTTCCTTGTGAGATAAGTTCCCTATATGCTAGACTCCATAGACAAAATGGGTAAGGCTATTCGCTTCATATCCCCCCATCTATTAAAAATGCTTATTGGACTCGCACAATTGTACCATATTAAGTCATGGGGGCTGGGAATATTGCTTAATGGTAGAATGGGTGCTTAGCATGCATGAGGCCCTAGGTTCAATTCCTTGGTACTACATAAACAAAAACAAATACATAAAATTAATTTTTTTAAGTAGGTTTCTTTTGTCCTTCATAAATAGAGCAATGTGAGGAAGATATTCCAGCCCCTTTTGTACATCCAGTTGTCAATAATGCAGGAAAAAGAGAGAAATCCATGAGAATTGTACCTTGCCCAGAATAGGTACCTCCAACAGGTCTGGGCACAAATCAGCATTTGCTGTTATAGCCACTGAAAAGATTCCAAGTACAAAAATGAACAGACATGTCACATGAAATCCTATCATACCATCTTCATCGCATCTTCCCTGTGCAACTATCACAGCCCACCCACCCAACCAAGTATTCCCGACCCATCATTCCCATGGTAGACAAGGTTGCATAGAACTCCACGTCACCAGGTCCTCACTGCTGAGAAACTTCCCAAGACGATTTCCAGCTAAAGGGCAAAGTCTAAGCTTCCTGAAGCCCAGCCCCAAAGCCCTTCACCACATGCATCTGCCTCTTCCTTCTGTCTCATACTTCCTGCTCACACTGCCTTGCCTCACACACACACTTATCCACACGCCTGAGCCTTTCCATTTTCTCTTCTTTCATCTACTGACTGAGTTCCTTTCATCCTTCACATCTGAATTCAAATATCAGCTCTCTAGGCTATGATCAGTCAAGCTCAGTCAGTAACCCACTCCCCACTCCTACGTCCATCTAAGCTGTGCCACTTACCCCCTCATACTAATTATTACTAGTAGTGTCCATTATACTAATAGATACCACAATGTATCCATTAGTTATCATCTATCTCACTGACTGACAGCGAGGATTTAATGAATAACACAGGTCAATCACTTACCACACTGCCAAGTACATAAACCACACAAATATTCGTTATTACTACAAATGGTGGGAGATGCAAACACAGTGCCTGACAGAGTATCAGGAAATTAATGTTTAAAAGAAAATGCTAGTTTTCCCCCCCCCAACTATATATGTCCCAACCATCTATACAGTTATTTTATTAGGGCAATAAAATAACTATTTTCCCTATGAAATTATATACTAAGAACAGAACCCATGTCTTACTCTCCTTCATGTTTCTGGAAATTACTATAGACCTAGCATGTAGTAGGCAGTGCAGTATGTTTATTTATTTTTTAACCAATCAAGTGAACTTCTGTAGTCCACAAACCAACTTGCTTATCCTTTCTCGAAACACAGCTGGTCTCTCCCTGTCCTGCTTCAGTTAACAAGTTTCTTCAGCGTTGGGAGCCCTGTCAGCCTGCAGCGCATCCAGTTCAAATCCTCACCACACTGATTCCCACCCCACCCCAGCCCCCCACTTTTCGGTCATCCCATTTATAAAGGAAGGACCGCACCCATGAAAGCTAGATACCTACTTTTAGGTATGCTGAGCTATTCCCTGAATTTAGCACTGCCAAAGTCAAGGACCTTCAGAGTTTGAAACAATGTTTACCATTTCTTAGTGGAAGGTGCTCTGTCCGGGGAACTCCTTGTGCGGTTGCATTTGGTCAGAGTTTCAGGCAGGCCGGAAGGTGGCTGCTGCTAGCTTGTCAGCAGGAATGGTAGACTTGCTGTCTTTCGAGAAGGTCCAAGAGCAGCATTGCACGAGGCAGGTAAAGGTGAAAATATCCCTGAGGCTAAGACTCTGAAACCTGCATACCCTGTTGTAAAACGAAGGGCTGGAAAGCTGTGCTCACTCAGGGGGAAGAGCTGCAAAGAAAGGACGGTCATATTGGATCCCCAGGGATGGCTGGCCTTCTCAAGTAGGCCTTCATCTGGGTAATCAATTGCATTTCCTCCCACCAACACCCCCAGCAACGCGCCTGCCACATCAGGGGTGGCCAAGAAACTTCTGTGCACAGAACTTGATTGCAATGTCTTAAGAGCTCAAAAGAGAGTAAACTTGGGAGTTCCAGAGCTCAATCCGCGTTCTGCTTATTACTTTATTTCCTTTGTAAAACTGAGATGAGAATACTGACTTCCTACTAAAATTCACATTAAGGAATGCACCTGGCCCCCGGTAGCTTACTTGCGACTGTAGTTCTTTTTCCCTAGGGAATATTGTTCTTATTTATGAGTTTGCAAACATAGGATGATTGACTAGGAGATATGTAAGGTAGTTTAGGTGCTGTATAAGATTTGACACTAAGGGCCAGCCAGGATGGCACATACCTACAATCCCAGCCACATGGGAGGTGTAGAGATAAGAAAATCACATCCACAGCCAGTTTAAGGGGGGAAAACGTGATCTGGGAAGTAACTAAAGCTAAAAATGGTTGTGGGCATGATTCAAGTGGCAAGCATGAGACCCTATATTGAAATCTTCCCCCCCCCCAAAAAAAAAGATTTGACACCAATCAAAATTTCCCTAATTCTACTACATATTTATCATCTTAGGTAAGACATCAAATTCTCTATGCGCATATTTTTACTGAGGGAAGAGAATATTCCAACCTAACAAGGACATAATCTAACATAACTTTACATTTATTCTAAAGTTGGAGGGAAAAATCACATGGTCTATGTCTAAATTAAGATATGAAGATTTCATCCACTGTACCTGCCTCCTAATCTCATATATGATGAAGATGGAATATTAAATGTAGCAGATACTGGGAATTCATTGACGAGAGACCACCTGTTGACAAATGGCTATGGTGATTACCATTTAAGTTTAGAAAGGCACTTTCTAAACTACACGATAATCCAAATTTAGAGTTAAAATTATTCAGCCCTGCAAAAAAAATGTTATACAATATGAGATCTCTTCCTCAGTACATTTTAGCATCTTCCTCCAACTAGTTTGGCACCTAAAAATATTATAGGGCCATAAAAATGACAACAAATGTATTCAAGGGAAACTCCTAATCTTATCACTTTACTACCTTGGTGACCTATTGGTTCAAATTAACTCATTTTCATGGAGGGCCTTTGGGTGGGCAGCTGTGAGGCTGCTAGGTTAGCTACAGGAAGTTGCAGGCTGGCAAATTTCATTCAAATATAAACCTCTAAATTTGAGTACCTGGCATTGCAGGATCCTGTTGTTTGCAGTATGCAAAAATAAAAATTATATACCATCTCTCTTGGTCAAAAGCTAAGGGCTCTCCAATATTCATTTCAATACTATTTCTGGCAGATTGGTGGAGTAAGAGGCAACTCTATGGATGTGATACATTGAACTAAAGAGAATGGAATATGAGCGTACCCTTGGCATGCAGAGTGACAACTTGCTTGTGTGCCTAGGGACTCTGACTTAGGCTATTCTCTCTCAACCTATGAAATCTGAGAATGGGACAGAGAAGTAAGTACCAGCTCTGAAATCTGGCCAGTGAAATCTTTCCCCAGTCCCGCACAGACCCTTTCAAAGTCTTCTAAATTCTGCAAAATGAACTAAAGCGATACATTAGCATCGATTTTCATATTGAGTCATCTAAGCATTTCCTGGACCACCACAGAGGGGAAAGAACTAATTAGAACTGCAAAATAATGAATTAGCTGAAGATGCTCTACATCATCATGATGATGACGGGTCACTAAGGTTCATCAAAATTTGTCAAATTTTCACCAAATTGTATGTCTAAAATTTGCGAATTTTATTAGATATAAATTACATCTCAATAAAGCGGACTCTTCCCCAAAATATAATATCACATGAAAGATCAGGGACACACACACACACACACACACACACACACACACACCAGACAGGACAGTATCCTACCTACCTGACCCTTTTATGTAATTGTATGCTCTCTCTGAATGCCCCAAAACTCCTTTATATTCATTTTTCTAAAATGGTAATACCTTTAAGCTTTTCAAGCTATTGAAATTCTTGGAGGCAATCAATGTCAGAAAGAGTCTCTGAAATCAAACAGTTCTTATTTGATTCAATTCACTGCCATACCTGCATATAACCCCATCCTGGAAGGGAGCATGTGTATTTTCTCAAACCTTCCCCTTCATGGTCAGTTGAAAGAAAACAGTGTTACTTCTTTTCTGGAGTTGTTGTGGTGATTAAATAAGACAATACATATTGTACACCGGACCTTGAGAATATCCAACAACATACTTATGAAATGACTACACGAATGGCTTATGAATTACTTTTGTTACAATGTAACTCTCTCCTGGGGAAATGTTGAAAATCGTGGAAAGTTAAAGGTAGCATGTCATGTAAGCACCAAGAAGTATTACACCCTGGTTGAATACGTAGGGACTCAATTCTGCTCCAGGGAGATGATGGAAGGTGCTGATCAAGATGCATTGTACTCATAACCTGATAATAAAATTTTAAAATATATATATACTCTTGGGACAGACTAGAGACAATAGAAATAAGTCAATATTTGAGCAGTGGGTGAAAATTCTGCAGAGTTTTTGAAAGACATGGCTCCAGACATGTAAATACATTCCAAACTATGCAGTATAAGTTTTTTTTAATTCAAATCAAATTCTAGATAAAGGCAAAGTATGTTTAAAGCAATCCAGAAGAAAGATTGCTCCCAAGAATAACTGCAAGATGAATGACAGTTCTTTTTTCATTTTGGAAATGCATTTGATACTATTATCTGTACTTCTGATTTAAAAAGTCTTACCTAGAAATAAAAGTAAATGCATAACAATGACATGTACAAGACACTATGTTGAAAATGCACTTTACAACTGGGTGGAGGAGGGAGGAGTTGGGGAAATGGGGAGGGAAGGGATAGTAGGGGAAAAACAAAGGAGGAGGTAACAATGCTAGATAGGAAATGGACTCATTACCTTACTCATGTAACTGTAACCCCTCTGTATACTATTTTTACAATAAAAAATTAAATAAGAAAAAAAGAAATACACATATTAAATAACAACAACAACAAAAAGTAAATGCAGCCAGCCCTCAGAGAATTGATTTAGGATCTTCCAGATCCAAATCTCATTCTCAGGCTTCTTGCTAGCCACTATGGAAGTCAAAGACTGAGGTGAGGGGAAAGACTAGAAAAATCACTATTGTAAAGCCAGCAATAATATCTTCCAAGAACAACCTCAAAAGAAATTTTTTGTGTGTGTATATGCCAGCCCTGGGTGTTGAACTCAGGTCCTGAGTGCTGTCCCTGAGCTTTTGTGCTCAAGGCTAGCACTCTACTACTTGAGCCACAGCTCTGCTTCTGGCTTTCTTTGGGGGAGGGGTCCGGTCATGGGGCCTGAACTCTGGGCCTGGGTGCTGTCCCTCAGCTCTTCAGCTCAAGGCTAGTGCTCTACCACTTGAACAACAGCGCCACTTCCAGCTTTTTTCTTTTTGCTTATGTGGTGCTGAGGAATCGAACCCAGGGCTTCATGCATGCAAGGCAAACGCTCTACCACTGAGCCACCTTCCCAGCCCATGCTTCTGGCTTTTTTGTGGTTAATTAGAGATAAGAGTCTCACAGATTTTCCATCCTGGGCTGGCTTTGAACCATGTTCCTTAGAGCTCAGCTTTCTGGTAGCTAAGATTACAGCTGTGAGCCATCAGCACCCAGCTAAAAGAAATTTTTTTGTAGGTGTATAAAATCTAAAACAGTTTGCCACCAGCACCACCTATCCTTAAGGAATTTTCTTTAAAAAAAGTGTTTTAGAAAAGCAAACAAGTATAGAAAGTAACCATGAAAGTAGTAAACACATGAATAAGTCAGATCTAAAAATTACTGAATATAATAATGATTAATTAATACTACTTGATATAATGAGGATAGCTAATGTGTGGAGTATTCATTTTAAAAAGAACCAATTTAAAATATTTTTTAAATGGCAGATGCATGTGAATTAGGAAAGAGTCAACCTCAGGTTCTTATCTTCAGTGGGAGGGTTAAGAGAGTATTTATAGCTTTGTTAAAGCTGCCTGGTAAACTTTTATGGACAGCCATAAAGAGTAAAAATAGTGTATAATTCCCACAGTAGATAGAAGGAAAAACTATAGAGGAGAAAAGAATCAGGAAACTTCCCTTTGGGTCCAATAATAAATATAGCCAGGTGCCAGTGGTACATGCCCATAATCCTAGCTCCTTAGGAGACTGAGATCTGAGGACCACAGTTCGAAGCCAGCCCAGGAAAGGAAAGTCCATGAGACTCTTATCTCCAATTAACCATAAAAAGATGGAAGCAGAGCTGTAGCTCAAGTGGTAGAGAGCTAGCTTTAAGTACCAAAGTATAAAAGCACCGAGCCCAAGAGTTCGAGCCCCATGAACAGCAAATCATCATCATCATCATTAGAAAAAAAAAATCTGCTAGGTTAGTGGTTATAATTAAGCCTGGACAGAAAGAGGACAAGAAGTATAAAGCAATGCTAGAGACTGTTGTGAAGGTGGAGGGGGCTAGCACAACCAATGCAGAGCCTGGGCTTCATCCCCGCCGGGGTAACAGAGACAGAAGGAGGCAGACAGAGCTGGTTGGTCCTGAGGGCAGAACATGGAGCTGTTCAAAACATGGAAGGTCCAAACAGGCCTGAGAAGTCCTGACACCACCTTGGGTGCACTTTGCCTCGCAGAAGACCTCCTCCCGGCCCCAGCTTGACCAGTGCAGTTCAATGAGAGCAGAGACAGAGAGAAGGGAGAATGGTAGATTCTCCCCGAGCAGCACCAGCTCGGTGGCTACCCCCACCCCTGCAGACCCTACTCCTGCCGAAAAGGAGGCTGAGGCCAAGATCCACAGGCACAGAGGTTAGAGCAGCCCTTCCAGACAGGGGAAGGAACTGGAGAGAAACGCGAGGCAATAGGGCACTGGCAGCCTGGGAAAATGCATGCAGACAGCAGCATAGCTAGGGTTTCATTGCACAGTAGTTAGGAATCCCGATCTTACCCACTTTGGGCCACCGCACACTGAAGGGTTC
The DNA here is from genome assembly GCF_000151885.1 of Dipodomys ordii. Classification (NCBI taxonomy): domain Eukaryota; kingdom Metazoa; phylum Chordata; class Mammalia; order Rodentia; family Heteromyidae; genus Dipodomys; species Dipodomys ordii. The sequence continues at coordinate 15,404,738 of NW_012267226.1, forward strand.
CCTTCTGCCTCTCGAACATGCTAATTTAGCTAAGTGTGGGGGCAGAACTTGGAATCCCAGAATGCAGACGGTAGAGACAGGAAGATCCCGACTTTGAGTCGAGCCTGAACTACATACTTGTCTAGCATGAACAAGGCCCTGAGTTTGATCAACAACAACACACACACACTATTAAACAGGAAAACACACAAATCAGAAGACATTTTAGAAATCTATGCCATACTTTTGACAAGACATAAAAAACACACGTTTAACAGTAATCTCACATCTACACCCCTGATTTTACTTTCGAGTTTTCACTATCAACAGCCAGCTAGAGTCTGAAAATAGTAAATAGGAAAATCCAGAAACAATTCGTAAAGTTTACATTGTGAGTGTGAAATCTCATGCTGTTCCCCGCTCTGTCCTGTGAACCATACCCTTGTCCAGTGTTTCCACACTGTATACACTACCGGCCTATCAACCACTTAGTACCCTTCTCATTTATCTAATGGACTGCCACAGCATGTATGGCTTATGATCAAGTAACCTTTAAGGTGCTTACTTAATCATGGCCTAAAGAGCAAGAGTTGTGATGCTGATCATCTTATTGCAGCATGTTATTATCACTTTTTTTTTTTTTTGTCGGTCGTGGGGCTTGAACTCTGGGCCTGGGCGCTGTCCCTCAGCTCTTCAGCTCAAGGCGAGCGCTCTACCACTTGAGCTACAGCGCCACTTCCGGTTTTCTGGTGGTTTATTGGAGATAGGAGTCTCACGGTCTTTCCTGCCCGGGCTGGCTTTGAACCGCGATCCTCAGATCTCAGCCTCCTGAGTAGCTAGGATTATAGGTGTGAGCCACTTATTATCACTTTTATTTCATTGTAGTGACTATTATTCTCATGGACCAAGTGACATTTTCCAGCCTGTCGTCTGACATTGTTCAGTCTGAGGTCCCCAAATGTTACCCAGAGGGTGTGAGGTCTGTCACTGGATAGTAGCTATATCTGGAGTTCATATTATGGAAAGATTGAAGCACTGAGTCTACAATTGTACAAGACTGTATAAGGTCTCTGGCAATCTTTGTGACTTAGTAGAATCATCAGGTCGAAAGACTGTATCTGTATTTTCCATTGCCTTTTCTCCAGGACGTCTTGGAGTCAGAATTTGCATATGTATAGTTTAAGATTCTGCACACCTAGCTACCTTTCCTTCAGAGGCCAGCGCAGTCAGCACCCCTTCCAGGATGTATTCTCTACCCCTTCCCTGATGCCAGCTTAAACACCCACATCACCCCTCCTTCCCTGCCTGTGATATTTCTCCCAGGACCCCCACCCCCCGCATTCCTCGCCTAAAACTTCAGCAACAAGTGACTGAGTCTGAGGTGGCTTCAACAACACATACTTACTGTTTGGAAGCTTGATACTTGGAATCAAGATGCTGGCAAGATGGGGATCTTCCACAGTGCTACGGAAGAAACATTTCTCACTCCTTCTCTCCTCCTCGCGCCTGACAGTTGTCTACTGTCCTCTCCTTCTGTTGATGTCTGCCACTCACTTTGTCTTCACACATTCCTCTCCCATGTCTTTATCCATGTGCTTTGTCTCTCCTTGCAGGGGGCATCGGCTGTATGAGATTTAGGGTCCCTCCTAATTTGCATGACTTCCTCTTACTTTTAAGTCATGGCATCTTCAAGGATGCTATCTGTAAATGGTACATTCATAAATGCAAGGAACAAACCAAGCTACGACATCTCCCAATGCCCCATGCTCAGGGGACTGTGGATTGTTTGAAGGCTGGGTGTGTTTAGTTATGTCTGCTGTGGATCATGCTCTATTCTGGACAATTATGGTAAGGCACAGTCAGGACCCTTACACGTGAACATTAAAAGACTGTCCATTCAAGGTTGAATATATCTGTGCACACTTACATTCATGTGTAGATAGTCTATGTTTGATGGAGTATTAAGCAGAAAAATAAAGCACAATGGTAACTTATTTCATCTCACCAGGTATGTGAACCGGAGTCCAAGCTTTGGTCTTTGATAAAACTCTCTTCTATTTTTTTTTGAATTTTATTCTCAGTTAGCACCAGAGAGAGAGAGAGAGAGAGAGAGAGAGAGAGAGAGAGAGAGAGAGCAGTCCTTCAAGTAATTACTTCTGGCTATCACAAATTAAAGTTTGGAAAGTATGTTCCTAATTTCTAATTAAGCCCAAGCGTGTACGTCAGCAGGAATCCATGTGCTGTGTTTTCTTTCTAGGGTAGCGTCAGCAACCCCCAGCCTCCGTTCTCCCAGATGCCAGGTGAGTTCTTCCACTCCATGAACAACAAACTCTCCTCTGACCTTTCACGGAGCATTTGCATTTCCTTGTCCTTTCTTTCTTTCTTTTTTCTTTTCTTCTCGATGCTGGAGGTAGACTCCAACCTGGAAAATGCCAGGCAAGCACTCTGCCACTGAGCTACACGCCCTGCCAAGCACTTCCATGTTTGTTGAACAGCCTGACGCCACTTCCCCTTTTTTAAAATAGCTACCTTTAGATTACGAAATCAGGAACGAGAGACCTCATCCACCATCTCTGAGTTTACAATTCATTACGTCTTGAAGGCAGGCTTTTTGTCCCCTGCCCGAGGGAAGGCTCCATGACACAGTGAAGCAAAGGCAGCAGCAATTCGTCCTTTGGTATGGTTTCCAGATGCTGAGGACTCTCCCTCCATGATCTGATAAGCAACAGGGACTTTTCTGCCCAGCCTGGCTTCAAACCCTGATCATCAGATCTCAGCCTCCTGAGTAGCTAGGATTAGAGGTGTGAGCCACCAGCTCTGGCAGGAACATTTTCAATATAGTGTTGAGCGCCCTCTCCCTCTTCCTCCCCTTCTCCCTCCCTCCCAGATCTCAAAACTGAAGAAGGCTTTCATACCTGCAGCGCTGCAGAAGGAAAAAGGATGCAAGCCACAGAGGATCCCATGTGTGGGAATGTCTGTGTTGACTTTCCTTATTCCCAATCAGATTTGCCGTCATTGGACCTTGATTGCCTCTGCTCTCTTCTTCAAATGACATTTGTGTCATTCTCTTTCCATCTAGAATCCCTCTTTCTCTTTGTTAAGGAGGAGAAGAGAATGCTTAAGGGAGCAGAGAGGATATTTTTAAATCTCCATGAGTGTTTTGGTTGGGAACCTGGAAATACGAATGACAGGCTAAACATATTGTTTATATAGCCCTCATCCTGATCTCAGCCTTCACCTTACCTCTGGATACAAATTTGTGACAAGTCCCCAAGTCTCATTTGTTGATACTAACTTACTGATAATAACATTTTGCACAGATTTCCCCCTCCCCGAGGGAAGTATGCTTATAATTAAAATTCTAACCACCACCTTCAAATGTGTGAACAGATTGGAAGTTTGGGGGTACAGAATTTAAATTGAGAGTGGAGTGTGTAGAATCGTGCTAAAGGTTTATCATGGGGAATTTTGAAAGCTGCTTCTGAATGAATAAATTTACATATAATATCAGATACAATATTATCTACTGAGTTGGCAATGTACAAGGTAGGAGCTTTGCCACTAGGAAGCTTGCAGGTAGATGGAGAGAGAATAATGAGTGTAATAGAAAATTGCACACTGTGTAGGAGCCAAGTGCTCCGTGTGCAGACTCGTGTATGACTGAGCCATGATAGAAAAGGGGAAAGGTCTCCACCCGTTCGGCTTGGGTAGGCAGGGTCAAGCTCAGAAGACCTCCACCGCTGAAGGGGGAAGGTCAGGGAAACAAGTCCATAAATCTCCTCAACTCAGCTTTTGACACCTCAGGATGTTGGCATGGGTATTAGATCACATCTACCCACGTCTGAAATACTTAAATGGGGCCTCAAACATGTTCTAAATAATATCCTTCCAAGCTGGGTGGCAGTGGCTCGTGCCTGTAATCCTAGCTACTCAGGAGTTTGAGATCTGAGGATCACGGTTCAAAGCCAGCCCGGGCAGGAAAGTCTGTGAGACTCTTATCTCCAATAAACCACTAAAAAACCAGACCCGGTGCTATGGCTCAAGCAGTAGAGCACTCATCTTGAGCTGAAGAGCACAGGACAGCGCCCAAGCCCAGAGTTCAAGCCCTACAACCGACAAACAATAATAACAACAACAACAATAATAATAATAAAATATCCTTCCCAACTGCTTAGCATACACATTTCTTCTGGAACCATTTCTTTATACATATCTTTTGTTCTCATTTTAATTAGCATTTATAATATACATCTTACATGTTATATATTATATATCATATATATCCCATTTATATTATATAATATATAACACATATATGATATCTATAATTATATATCTAATAGATATGTGATATGCATTATATATATTAACTAGATCATATTATATATCATATATATTAGTTGTAGACCTGGACTTCTCTGTGACATTTCCACATTTGCCTCCCCCAAGGGTAATTATGTAGCAAGCCCTGTCTACCTAAATGTTGAAGTACCCTGGGGGAGGGGGAGCTTGAGCAAGAGATTCAACATGGCCACAAGAGGGCAGCAAATAACACCAGACTCAGCAAAGCCAGAGAACGGTTTTTGAAGTCCTAAACTACCTTATCTACAGCTGTATTATCCCAAAATAATACATGCATTGATGCCTGCTAGGTACAAGACACCCCATGTTAAAGATCCATACAGCCAGGCACTAGCGGTCTCTGCCTATAATCCCCAATACTTAGGAGGCTGTGATCTGAGAATCACAAGTGATTCTTACTTCCAACCATAAAAAGCCAAAGTGGAGCTGTGGCTCAAGTAGTAGAGCGTTAGCCTTGAACACAAAAGCTCAGGGACAAGACTCAGGCCTAGCGTTCAAGCCCCAGGACTAGTTTAAATCTTTTTTTTTAAATCCATACAGTATCCTTGCTAAAGGACAATCTGCAGAAGAATTAGAAAACAGAACACACCCTGCTTCTGATTTCAGGCAGTGATAAATATGATCTAAAGATAAAGTATTTCATGTAACAAGTCAGGAGCAGCGTCTTGTGAACAGTCCTGTGTATTGTACTGACAGAGCTAAGAAGCTAAGCAAAGATGTTTTTCTATATGTGTTTTTCTATGTATGTGTGTGCTTATTTATTTATATATTCCAAGGGATTCTTTGGCTTAACTCTTTCAGCCCATCCCCTTGCTAGCAAAGTGTCTTAGCATCTAAAGAGCACATGAAATGTCTGTCTGGCAGCTGAGTAAATGAACAGTGACTATAATATTTAAATGGAACTCATCTCTAAAGGCAAAGTTAACTTGAAATGTATCCATTATTTGGACCTGGAACAGTTAAAAGAGGCAATGTAGCAGGGTGCTGGTAGCTTATGCTTGTAATCATAGCTACTTAGAAGGCTGAGATCAAAGAATTATGGGTTCAAAATCAGCCCAGTAGGAAGGTCCATTAGATTCTGATTTCCCCAAAAAAGTCAGAAACAGGGCTGTGGCTGAAGTGGTAGAGCACTATAGCATTAAGGGGGGGAAAGCATAAGGATAGTGCCCAGGCCCTGAGTCCAAGCTCCCAGGGACAACATAGATTATACCCTGTTTTCCAGACATCGGTCTATTTCTGTGTTAACATCAGTGTCAACATCAGGCACTTGTTACTAACATGGCACAGGACAAGCAGCAGGGAAGCTCTGACCTTCCTGGGAAGAAACTGTTGTCCATTTGGTTTTCATTTGACTACAGGTTCACCCGTCATGTCAGGTTACTATGGTGTCCGGAGATCGTTCTTGTCTGACTCAGACTTCCACAGCACGAAGCCCTTCTCCAATGACATCTACACCTCCAGCGTGGCAAAGTCCTTTCCCTGCGAGTCCTCAGTGGGGCAAAGCCACTCGGCGCTGCTGGAGTCCTACCTGGCAGAGCCCTATGGAGACCATCGCCCCCCAGCACTGACCCCGACCCCGGGCTCCCTGTTCAGCGCCTCACCCCTGCCGCCGCTCCTGCCGCCTCCCTTCACTGGTGACCCCACTTCTTTTGTGTTTGTGAGTATTCTTATTTCACATGTAGGGAATACGGGGAGGTCAGAGGTCCCATGGACCTGGCCCTACCCCTGGGTCTTGGTGATAGATTGAGTGAGGTCAAATCAGGCTCACATGGAGTCCAGACTTGGTGACTGGAGGTTCGTCTAGCACCAGAGGTACCAGGGCATGCCAGCTCTGCCAGGGTATCTTTTGAGGGAGTCTTGCTCAAAAGTCCACGTTAGCCACAACAGCAAGAGTGTCTAGTGATGAGCCACAAAAAAATGTAAGATAGAATTTACAGCCACTCTCTTAAATGCAAGTCCCCTCATTCCTCAGCCTAGAGGGAAGGTATGTATGCTGCTGCTACCTCTGGACCAGCGAGGTAATGGCCCATAGTCCACACATTCGGGTTCTCCTATTTCTTCCACTACGACCACCATCTTCGTCTTGCTTCCAACAATTCTGCCGGCCGGAACTTTGTTTTCTTTGAGCCTCCCAAAAATATCAGTTCAAAAAGTCTGAAGGATCCTAGTGCTGTTCTTAGGAGAAAACTGGAAATCCTCTTACCACAAAGGAATGAATCTCTATAAAGGTGGAATTCTAGACCAAAGGGAGGCAGGGTAGGAGTGAGAATTAACATTATTGAGTATCTACTCTATGCCAGGAAGTGTTCAGTGCCTCTGTTCCCTTCATGCTTGTAGTAATTCAGGAAATGCTTCCAGAAGCTCCATTTTACAGAACAGCAAAATGAAGGGCTCAGAGTCTGGAGGGCACCGGTGGCCCAACTACACATGAGCCCAGGTCACCAAAGAGCAAGTCAAGGAGACAGCTACCAACACACCCCTCTGCTCACCTCCAACAGACTGGCCCTCTCCAGCCAAAACGGGACCTGAAACTAACTTTCCTTAATTGGTAAAAACTAAGCTGGGACCTGGAATCCTAGGAGACCACAAAAGAAAGCAAAACAGTAAAATAGTCCATGTTGATTCTGTTTTCTTAACCTCACATTTTACTCCTTTCATGTTATTTTTCTGGGAATTCGTATATAGATACATATATACGTATATATACACATATATGTATCTATGTATATGCATATGTATGTACATATGTGTATATATGTACATATAATTGATACATTTATATATATATGTGTGTGTATATATATATAATCCCAGAGTAGAGAGGAACCAAAACCTTCCTTGCTAGTGGGAGATGCCTGCGGGTTGGTGGGCTTCATCAGCAAGGAGGGGAGGGGGCATCGTGCATTTGCAGAGCCTCACCCAGTGAATAACCCAGTGACTTGCTCCTTTCCTCAGAGGGACTCATGGGAGCAGACCGTGCCTGATGTTCTCAGCCAGCCCGACCCCGCCGACGCTCTGCAAGCCTTGCCTCCCAGCTCCGGCTGCCTCACCCAGCTGGAGTCGGGTAGCAGCGTCCCGCAGCAGCACAGGAGCTCGGGCTGGGGGTCCTCTCTGGCTGGCACTCAGCCCTACTCACTCCACACACTGGAAGATCTGCACCACACACCGGGGTACCCCACTCCACCTCCGTACCCCTTCACCCCTTTCATGACAGTATCCAACGACCTACAGCCCAAGGCTGATGAGGAGTCAGACACCTCTTCTCTCCATGACCCCTCACCTTGGACAAAAGAAGATGGGAGCCTGGCCTGGGGGTCCTATGAATGCCGCCGAGCCTACTGAGGGGGTGGATGCAAGCAAGGACTTCCGGGCTCTTCTTTAACTGGTTTAGGTATGCCAACTCATCTGGAATTGCATTTCTGTAGAAGCCATGATACCACCCTTTGTTAATGGACAATGGCATTGATTTCTGATCTTACCCACCTCGACCCCTCTGAAACACACCACAACATTCATGATGTATGTCAGGGACAAATGTTGAAGTGAGAGAGACTCTGAAGGCCAGGGCCCGGTGAGGCCTTGCTCATTCAGAATCTCCTGTTCTCTTGCAAGTATCATTTAGGGGCACTGATTTTTTTATTCTTAAATTCCATTAAAACTTTTGTGCAGATCAGAAAACATAGTGGTTTTCCTGTCTGATTTTTCTTCATCATAAACTATGTGTCTTCTTCAGTAACAAAGAATGGAGACGGTATAGTAAGTTGGGGCACATAAAACTCATTTGACTGTTACTTTAAAGAGTGAAGTGTTAACATACATTTCCCTCATTACAGAGACCTACAAATAAATACAGCACTACATGTAAATGCTTTATTGTCAATAAAACAGGAAGGTGTCAGGAAAGTGTGGGTTTTTTTAAAATACAATGGTTTTAGCTCTGGCTTAAGCTCAAGATATCCAAAAGATTAGTCCAATTAAAAAAGTCACAACTTTTCCTTCATTAAACTAAATATTCTCTCTTCTCTCTCCCTCCCCTCTCTCCATTCCCGCTCTCCCTTCCCCCCTCCCTCTCTTTCTCTCTGTCTCTGTTTCTCTGTCTCTGTCTCTCTCTGTCTCTCTGTCTCTGTCTCTCTCTCTCTCTGTTGAAATATTACTCCATATACCAGAGTGGCTGGATAAAATGGGTATTTGGTACTCATACAAAGACTAAACCATTGGCAAGCAACAGTCTACAGGATATCAAGAAGCCAAGGGGCTTTGGGGAACAAATTATCAAGTGTGACTCAGCCACATTCTATCCAGCATCTCCTGACTGTGTGAAGGAAGATCTTCATGGTTTATTGATGAGAGGTGTATAGCTCTCGAACATTATTCTACCTCATTCAAGTTTGATTAGGGTAGTTTCCTCTGCCAGATCAAGGCTAATCGCCACCAAGCCATGCACCTGTCTACAAGGTCATACTGCCATAAATGCCTTGAGCACAACTGACTTAGCAGATGCACCAGTTTACCTGTACCTTTCCTCCTCTCTTCCCCATACTACCTTCTCTTTACTTCCTTCCCACACCTTTCTGACCCCTCTGATCCCTTCTAGCCATCTTCTGGAAGCCATCTGTTGCCCAAGGCCTGCCAATATCATCTCAATCCTATCCTCTGTTAGTGCCTTCTACCTTACCTCAGCTAGGTAGCTGTCCAGGAATTCAAAGCAAGAAGTTAATTCCACCCACTTAGATGTGAATCATAGATACTTTTCCTTCTCCAGCCTCTGAAGGTACTTCCCGCTTTAGCAAATGCTTTCCTAAGGTGTAGGGTACCTGTAGAAATGCTCTGGTAGAAAGCCTTCCTTCATCTCACACCTGAAGCTCCTTCCTGGGAGAGTGGTCCTGGGAAAGGAGAGGAAGAATGAGTGTTTGGCCGCTAGGTGGCGCTCTTTCAGGTCCCCTGTCCAACCTCCTCCCAACAGCTCCTTTATGGCACCCTGGCATATACATACATATATATTTTTTTTTCTCTTGAACTCCATTGTTAACTGTCAGTTGGCATGCAATCATTGTGCAGATTTATGGAGGGGGCACAGGTCATGTTGTGACATAGGCATGCATTATCTAATGATCAAATCAGAGCAATCAACATATCTATCACCTCAAACATCTATTGTTCCTTGGTAGTGAAACATTAACAATCCTCTCACTGGGCCTTGGTGGCTCACACCTGTAATACTAGCTACTCAGGAGGCTGAGATCTGAGGATCATGGTTCAAAGCCAGCCCAGGCAGGAAAGTCCGTGAGACTCTTATCTAATAAACCATTAGAAAACTGGAAGTGGCATGTGGCTCAAGCTGTAGAGCGCTAGCCTTGAGCTGAAGAGCACAGGGACAGCACCCAGGCCCAGAGTTCAAGCCTCATGATGGACAAAAAAAAAAAGCAAAACAATCCTTTCTTTAATTATTATAATTTTTAAAGTAAAGGAAAATATCCTCTTCCACCTTTATGGGACCATATAATACATTATCCATGAATTTAATCATCCTACTGTGAAGTAGAGCACGAAAACATTCTTTCCAGATGTAACGTGGTACCCGGCTGACCACTTTCTCCCATCCCACCCCCGCTCCACCCCCTCAGCCTCAATACCATCTTCCATTTCTATGATATCAACATTTTTAGATTCCACACATGAGATCGTGTAATATTTGTCTTTCTGCAACTGGCTTGTTTCACTCAGCATTTGTCATCTAGATTCACCCACATTGTCACTGATGACAGAATTTTATCTCTTCTCCTGGTGGAATCGTGTTACATTGTATACTCACAGACCACTTTTTGTTTATTCAATTATCCATTGATACAGGTTCATTCTGTATCTTGCCTCTTGTGAATACTGCTGCAATAAACGTGCCAGGGTAGATATCTCTTCATATTATGGAGATTCTTTATTTTCCAAAGGAAAAAAGAATTTGAGACAAAACTGATCTAGCAAATCCACCACTGGGAAATATTCTCCTTAGTATTTTTCCCTACAACGAAAGGTGACATCTCATATGGGGGAACTTTGTGCCTGCTCAGCAAATGTTCTACCACTTCAGCCATCGCTGCAGCCCTTTTGGCTTTAGGTTATTTTTTTCTTTTTCAGACAAGGTCTTGCACTTGGCCTCCAACCTCAACCCTCCTATCTCTGCCTCCTGCATAGCAGATATGTTCGCCACCATGCCCCCCCCCTTGTTCCTTGAGATACAGTTTCACTAATTATTTTGCCCAGGCTGACTTTAAACCACCATCATCCTGTTTCCACCTCGCAAGAAGCACTGTCCTGTCTTCAATCCCGATTCCCCAGTATCTGGATCAGAACCATCTGTCACCCAGCAACTGCTCAGATCTGTGCAGCAGCCTCTGCATCAGAAAGAAGGAACATGGCCCTCTGCAGATCAGAATCTGAGGTCTGAGGGCCCCAGAGTTACTTCTCCAGATTGTGTATATTTCATAATAACTACAGTCATCTGCTACTCACCATTGGTTACTAAGTAGCAACAGCATGATCATGTTGGTGTAAATAACATCAATGCGCCCACATAAGCTTCAATGTTGCTTATAATACGAACTAGAAGGTACACATATCTCATGAACTCTGCATTTATCTACTCATATATTATGTTCGTGCATCTCAAAACAACACAGATGTTTGGTTTTCAGCTAGCAGGGTCAAGTAAATTGGCCTTGGAAATACATGGATTGCAACAGTGTCTACATCCATTTTAAAGCAGCAAACCCCTTTTGCAGTGTTTGACAAGATAGAGAGAGAGACAGAGATGTGTGGCATTCACACGCCAGTACGCCATTGAACATCTATTTCATCCATATACCCTAAAAAGGGCTCAAAGGAGCAGGTCTGTTGCTGAAAAATTCCAAGTTGTAAATTACTTTTTAAAAGAATTTTGCTTAGCTTGACAATGTGTTGCTACATTTCCTATATATTTTATTTGGGTCCTATTTTATTGTTCTGGAAATAGGTTATTACAAAATGAAAACGAGCCACCAAATGATGACCTGAAAATTAATTACATTTCCCTATCTTATTTCCTATTCAAGTACTTCCCAGTATTCTACTGCATGTGGGGACCAACCATACCGTTCATGCACATGGGAAAAATGTCCTCCTCTCTCTCCTTCTGTCCTTCCTTCCTTCTTTGCTTCCTTCCTTGCTTCCTTGCTTCCTTCTTTCTTTCCTTCCTTCCTTCCCTCCCTTCCTTCTTTCCTTTTCTTCCTTCTTTCCTTTCTTGAACCTTCCATTCTCTGACTCCCAGTTTTCCTTGGAGAGCTAAAGGAAATGAAGGTTCAAAATTCCATCTCCCAAGATACTAGATGCATTTAAGGTTTGAAGTAATCAGATATAGTGATGTCAAGTTCAAACTACTTACAAAAGTGGACTTAGATGAGAAAGTCAGATTTGCCCAAGTAAAAGCTTCAATCTAGACAATCAGCCCATAAATCACTGAAAATAGACAGCACATGTAGTTGGGAGTGTTTGTATTTCTCTTACAGGTTATTCAAATGTCAAATAATGAGAGAAGAAAACCACCTCTTTACCTTGTTTATTTAACAAATGCTGTTCAATGATCTTTATGACTTACCACAGTTCAGTTAATAACACAATTGTGGGAGAGGAAGAAGACTGAAGTAATCTAAAAGGAGATCCACATGGGAAAAAATTACTAACCCCAGCAGTAAATATATATATATATATATATATATATATATATATATCACATACATATCTACAGACACACACACATACACAGAGAACCACTATGACCTATTTTTTATATCACATACATATCTACAGACACACACACATACACAGAGAACCACTATGACCTATTTTTTCAGCAGGTAAACAATATAGCCACAAGAGAAAAACAGTTAAAGTTCTGAAATAACAAATGCATGATAGTGATTCTATGCAGCAGATGCCAAAATTACTTTTCATTCAATCACTAAGTTCTACTAAAATCTCCTCTCTTTTCAAATCAATATTACAGCCAGGCACTGGTGGCTTATGCCTGTAACACTGGCTAATCAAAAGGCTGAGATTTGAGGATCACAGTTCAAAGCCAGCCCAGGCAGGAAAGTCTATGAGATTCTTATCACATTTAATCACTAAAAAGTTGAAGGTAGGGCTGTGGCTCAAGTGGTAGAGCACTAGCCTTCAGCAAAATGGCTCAGAGAAAGTAGCTCCCAAGCCCTGTGTTCAAGCCTTGGGACTAGCACTTACCAAAAAAAAAAATTATGCTGTTCATGTTACATACTGTATTAGCTAATCATTGACTCCAGGGAGGTCAAGTGCAAAATCATATACTCTAGATAAGGAATGGCTCTCTATCTAAATAGATGGAATGTAAAGCTTCATGGAGGGCCTGTCTCCTAGTCCCTGCTTGGGGCCCAGTATACTACAGGTACTCAGTAAATCTTTGTAAGATTGAATTATAGCTCTGTCACAGAGATGAATTATTTGGGATGAAAGCCCTTTGAAACCAGTATATAAGAAAACACTATGTTTAGAATTAAACTAACCAAACTCCACAAATTCCAACAATAGCTGAATGTTGCACTTTAGTGTCATTTAAGACAACTGATTTAATATTTTTAATATCTTTTAGAAGGAAAATCATTGAACCTTTGAAGTAGCACAGAAAAATACTGATATATTCACTTACTATGTACACATACTATATTGCTAGGAAGACTTATAATTAAAAGTTATTCAGGGCTGGGCACCAGTGGCTCACACCTATGGTCTTAGCTACTCAGGGGGCTCAGATCTGAGGATCGTAGTTCAAAGCCAGCCCAGGCAGGATAATCTATGAGATTCTTATTTCCAATTAACCAGCAAAAAGCCAGAAATAGAGCCACAGCTCAAGTGGTAGAGTGCTAGCCTTGAGTGAAAAAACTCAAGGACCATGCCCAGGCCCTGAGTTCAAGCCCCAGGACTGGCGCATGTGCGCGTACATACACACACACACACACACACACACACACACACACACACATATACACACATGCACACATATACACACATGCACACATATACACACATGCACACTACTCAGTGTTTGTTACTTTGGCTTGAACTCAGGGCTTCAAGCTCTCACTCAGTTTTTTTTGCTCAACACTCAACCACCTGAGCCACATCTGGCTTTTGGCTGGTTAACTGGAGATAAGAATTTCTTCTCTTTGTCTGAGCTGGCTTCAAGCCTGGCTCCTCAGATCTCAGCTATCATAGGTTTGAGCCACCAGCACCTGCCTTGGTATTATTTTTCAATATAAAAATAACATTTCTATTGTGAAATATTTCTAATGATTAAAGTAAGTATGGTAAGTACATCAGAAACTAGAGTCTCCAATAGTCAAGCTAAATAAATAACCAAATATTCTTTATTAACAAATGAACATATTGTTATGTTTATCTTTGATAAAGAAGTATCTTCTAACCATAGGCCCTGATAAATAAGCCCTGTACTTTTCCAATATGCAATGTTGTTGTCAATAGGTTATAAGAAAGAAGAATAAAGCCCGGCGCTGGTGGCTCATGCCTATAATCCTAGCTACTCAAGAGGCTGAGATCTGAGGATCACGGTCTAAAGCCAGCCCAAGCAAGAAAGTCTGTGAGACTCTTATCTCCAATAAACCACTCAGAAAACCGGAAGTGGTGCTGTAGCTCAAGTGGTAGAGTGCTCGCTTTGAGCTGAAGAGCTGAGGGACAGTGCCTAGGCCTAGAATCCAAGCCCCACAACAAAGAAAGAAAGAAAGAAAGAAAGAAAGAAAGAAAGAAAGAAAGAAAGAAAGAAAGAAAGACAGAACGACAGAAAGAAAGAAAGAAAGAAAGAAAGAAAGAAAGAAAGAAAGAAAGAAAGAAAGAAAGAAAGAAAGAAAGAAAGGAAGGAAGGAAGGAAGGAAGGAAGGAAGGAAGGAAAGAAGGAAGAAAGGAAAGAAGGAAGGAAGGAAGGAAGGAAGGAAGGAGTAGAGGGAAATGTTATATATTGTAAGCGGGAAAAAAATGTAGGCCAAACAAATAATATCTAGGAATTAGTTCTTCTGTACTAGTAACCTTTCCTGTAATCAAATATCCTTCATAGAATAATACCAAATTTTTAGTGTTTAATAAGTAAGCTTGAGTAAAAAGATTACTACGTCATTTTATTTCCTAAACTTGGTGATATGGTCATGAGTTTTCATGATGGTATCTTTTATGTTTTTTATGCATCTTTAATATTACAAAGGGCTGGGAAGGTGGCTCAATGGTAGAGTGCTTGCCTCTCATGCATGAGGCCCTGGGTTTGATTAATCAGCACCAAACAGGCAGAAAAAGCTGGAAGTGGCGCTGTGGCTCAAGTGGTAGAGTGCTTGCCTTGAGCTGAAGAGCTGAGGGACACTGCCTAGGCCCAGAGTTTTGGCCCCATGACTGACAAAAAGAAATATATATATATGTATATATATATATATATACATATATATATTCACATATATTTTACATAATAAAAAGCATTTTTAAGTACTACATGAACTTTTCAAGCAGTATATATTGGCATTTTGTCACTTAAATGAGAAATTACCAAATGATTGTCCTTTGTGGAAATCTCTTCAAAAAAAAGCTAAACCTCTGACTACACCTTATGGGAAGAGATTGATTTAGCACAAATCCACCTAATAATCTTCCTGGGCATGTTCATGTGGACCAAGTGCTCACCCTAAGCCCAGTAATTTCTCATTTCCTCCATGTATTCAACTTTTTGGAACTTGATCTTCCCCACAAGGTTTGGAAACAGTGTCCCAAAGCCAAAGTGACAAAGGAACTTTGCATTAATAAAGAGAATTTAGAGTCATAGTCAAATTTGGAGGACTAAACTATTCCTTCTCCTTACACAGAAAGTCTTTTTAATATGCATGGGCTTCAGTTTAATAAAACCTATTTTGATGAAAAAGCATAATTAGTTGAAGTGTCATTTGCATACAAAAGATGGGGCAACTCCCCCCAACACACACACACACACACACACACACACACACTTAAAACATTCACTTTAAAACATTAAAAAGACATCTATTCACTCCCAGTGTCACTGACTGACTTTAACACGAATGAAAAAAGGGATCTCTGAGCTCAGGGACAAGGAAAAGCAGAGATCTGGAAAAGGTCACTTATGGCAGCCTCAGGCAAAGAAAGCCATGGTGGAGAGCAAATACAGCATGGAACTGGTCAGCAGAATATTAGTACATGGTGGTTGAACGTGTGAGTGAGCGAATGAATAATTGAGCAAATGAATGAACAATGAATGACGCAGGAGGAGGAGGGAAGGACAGGGAGAGAGGTGGAGAGAGAGCAACTGATGGGAGAACCAAGACTTCTTTGTATTCCCTGTGCTTATACCAGGCCTGGGACATAGGTGGTGCTCAATCAATACCTAACAGGGCTATGGTTCAATCACTGGTAACTAACTTCAAAGGAGTCCAATAGTAGACAATCCAATAGCTGTATTCTGCAGAGCCAGGGTCTCAGCCAAGAAACAAACCTAGAGGCTAGACAGCCTTCAGCAGAGATGTTGGAAAAAGACTCTGAAGTCACTCTTAATACTTCAGGATCCTTTCCAATACCCAACTAAGGCCCTATGCTATATTTTCAAGAAAATGAGCCTATTACTGTGAGTCAAACTCCACATTTCCCCCATTCTGTAAGTCAAGATTGTTAAAGGGATTTATCAGGACTTTAGCATAGACACCCTGGAGGAGACAATGCTCCCAGCAAGAGAGTCTCAACCTGAAAAACACACACCATAATCAGCATATATAACAACTTATCTGCAGTAGGCCTCTTCCTCAGGGTTCCAGTGTTTCTAGAACACTCTGAGGCCAGCATGCTACACTGTCTTGGGCTCTCTGTATATGCTGAGACTAAAACAGATAACACACCAAATATTCCTTTATATACAACGTCAAGAGTAGCTTTTCCCAGTGCTGCATACAATACCTTAATGGGGCATTTTAAATTAACTTGGTGACTCACAATCAACATCTATTTCTCATAAACAGAATGAAATGGAAAAGCTCAACCATCACAGAAAATTTGAGAATTCTTTATACACAGAGGTGCACATTTTTTTCAGGGACTGTTTGCTTATTTGTTTTTCCCAGTACTATTCAGTTAACTGGCTCAACTAGTGTTCTATCACTTAAGCCACACCTCCAGTCCAGTATTTTACTGGTTAATTGAAGATAGAGTTTTGGAGACTTTTCTACTAGAGCTAGCTTTGAACCTCCTGAGCAGCTATGAGCATAGGCATGAACCACCAGCACATGAACAGTTTGTTTTATAAATAGAGATAAGTAGTATAATTATATGTGAACATATAAACTAAATTTCTTACTGGGGATTGAAGTCCAAAAAGTTCAAAAGCCTCTTTTATTAAAAAAAAAAAACACAAAGACAATAATGATTAGTTAAGAGCTAGGGCTTTAGAGTAAGACCTATTAAGGCTCAAATTCCAATTCTGCCATTTATGAGCTCACTAATTTTGGCAAGCTGCTTATCTCTTTGTTCCCTTATCTTCGAAAGTAAAATACAACACGATGTTTGACATCCAATAAACAATAGGTAAGAGTGTCTTATGGGATTGGAGATGTACCTCAGTGGTTCAGTACTTGCCCAACATACGTAAGGTCTTAGGTTCAATCCCAGCAATGCAAAAAATTAAATAAATAAACAAACAGGGCAGGAGTTGCTCCAGGAATCATCACACATGCAACTCAGTAAGGTTCACAGGATTCATTTAGGAAGGGTGATCCTTTACATGACAAGCATGACGTTCAGCTCTTCAATAACTGTGCTCAGGTTTTGTAATGACAGTAACAAAATTGGAACCAAAACTCCTTAATGTTGGGCTAACCACCAATCAAAACAGGGCTGTCTACTGAGCTGTCTACTCCAGCAATCAGGGACAACAGATGGCACAGAACAGCTCCGGTGACTCAAGCAGAAGCTTCTGGGAGAAATGACATGGTGCTCTGCGGTCCATGCAGACCCGAGGAGTTCTAATGAGTCCTCTACCATCTGAACATGCCTGCCTTCTCCAGAGGAACCATTTATTATCAACAAGCACCACAATGTAGTCCCAGGAACACAGTGACCTCCAGCCATCTCTGCATGAAGAAGAGGTTAGAAAGAAGAAAGCACTAAACAGCATCCTGAAAGTGGGGAAATCAAGGTACATTGGGAAGCAGGGAGAAAAACAGTATTGCAGACAGAAAATAGAGAAAGCGATGATAGGAGAAAGACACAGAAAAAAAATAAATGGGGAAAAAAACAATAAAGACAAAGCAAAGTTTAAAAAAATAAAAATAATAGATAAAAGAATGAGAGACAAAGCAGAAAAAGAAGTCATAGGAGAAATGATGCCAGCAAATGATCATCCTTAATTCTGTAGTGCCCCAGCCACAGGAGAGAAAGGACAAGAATAGGGAAAGGTGTTCTCTCCCCTTGTGCCCTTTACCATCCATTCATGTCTGGTCCTCAGGCCTGGCCTGGCTTCTATCAGAGAAACCCTGGGGCCTGTAGAGAAATAGGCCTCAAGAGCTGATAAATCCCAGCTGGCATGTTGATCTATATATTTCACCCTGCACTCCACAGTAAGGTACCACCACAGGTGTCCTCTGCCCCAGAGATGTGGCGTGGGCTACATAACAGCATCTACCTATAGATAAGTGTGGCTTATTCACAGAGACACTCTCTATGGGAGCTCTGTATAGTGTACCCTGCATTCAAAGGCATTCAGGTATTTTTCTGGAAGTATTTGGGGCTAACACTATACTTTTTTTTTCTGCATTGCAAAACAACTTAGAGAACAGGGGCCTATCCCATCACCTAATTTAGCATCCTGGGAACATCCTGGCTTTTTGCAAAGGGAACCACACCCTATCTATCCTCTAAGGCTGCCCCATTTCTTCCACAAATTATACAAGGATTTGGCCTGGTACTTGCTCCTTCTCTGGATCACTCCTGTTTCACAAGCAAGAGGTAGCCCTGTGTGGCAAACAGAGATGTACCAACACTGGCCCAAGTCACTTTGTGAGGGTCCTGGGACCTGGACTACTCGGAAAAGGCCTCCCCCAAATAGAGAAGCCTCAAGATCAGATCCTCATCCCTTCAGCTAAAGGGAAGGAGCAGCAGTCAAACTTGCCACTTGTCCTATAACAAACAAGAAGGCAGGGATGGCTCATGCAGGTGAGAGACAGTAGCACACAGAGACCTTCCCAGTGCAGTGATAAAACACCAACCTAGGAAATCTCCAGTGGACAAGACCCATAGCAACCCTAGTATCACGGTAAAGCATACAGGGTCTTCATGGGCAGGCCCTGAACACTGAGGTTTCAATGCCGGGGAGGACAGCGGGTAAAAAGGGGGCACTGACACATGACCAGGTGGGGTTGGAGGACACAAAGTGCAGAGCTTAGGCCTCTGCTGCCCTCCGGCCTGCAGAGTATCCCCTATTCCATGCCACACCCAATGGCTGCTGCCATGTTCACTCCCCAGAACCTGAGATTTTCCCTTAAACTGGAAATTAAGAATGCAAGAATCAGTGTGGCTGGCCAGCCTGTCTCAGGTGGTCATGGAGAAGCAGACCAAGTCACTCCTGGCTTTGGAGCTGCCTGGGAGGTAGAAAAACAGAGCATCTTTGAGGACATCTGCTGTGTCTGTGGCAAGGTGGACAAAATGCTCAAAATACAAGAAAAGCAAGGGTCAGGGCCCAAAGGGGTCTCACTCCCTGTTTCTCTGGCCTCTCTGTGGGGTGCCTGTGTACAGGATTTCTGCAGAAGATAGTCCATTTTGTTAAGCCTTTGAATATTCAAATTGAAAGTATCGCGCAATCATTGATTGTCAAATCATGGGTTTCTAGAGGTTTTAAATACTTGGCATGAGGGGAAAAAAACTCAAACCTATACCCGAAGGTATAAAACATTAATTCTGTGTGTCTCCTGCTCCAGGGACTTGGGTGCAGCTGGATGTTTTGTGAAACTTTAAAAATGTCGCATCTCTGCCTCTCTTCCCTCCACAGGAACCCTCCTAGGTGCTGAGTTCCTGC
Source organism: Dipodomys ordii (assembly GCF_000151885.1). Lineage (NCBI taxonomy): Eukaryota > Metazoa > Chordata > Mammalia > Rodentia > Heteromyidae > Dipodomys > Dipodomys ordii. Next base: position 15,424,206 of record NW_012267226.1, read on the forward strand.
AGCTGCTGAAACCAGTCTCTGAGCCATCTCCTGCAGACCAGGATGTCGGGTAACTCAGCTGCTTCTCCGAGGGGTCGGGTCAGGCGGGCCAGGGGCGTTTGGATCCGGGTGTTATTTCCATAGCTTTTCCTGCACACAACAGAAAAATGATTTAAAAAAAAAATCAGGGCAAGCCAGTAAGAGCCGGGCTGGGTTCTCTGGGTCTCCAACCGAGGCAACAACCGTGGCTGATTGAGCTGGATGCTTGGTCCCTGGAGGGGCCAGAGGCCCAAGGCCACCGGACATCGTGTACCCCAAGGCCCCTGCCTGCCCTCCCACCTTGCCATGGTCCTGTCGTGCGGTTTCGCGGGGAACGAGCTTCCGCGCGCCCTGAAACGGCGGCGCGGGGGAGCTAGAGGTTCACGCAGAGCCGGGGACCGGAGCAGCGCGCGTCGGGCCGCGCACGGCGGTGGCCCGTCCCCGTGCGGACCCCAGGGCGCGTGCCCTGCCTTTGGACCCCGTTCGGAGCCTGGAGCTCGGAGCGGAGGGAGGGAGGGTGGCGGTCGGGGGGGGGGGGTGGAAAAGGCGACTGGAAACGAGGAGAAGGCGCAGCGCCGGGGCCCTGCGCACCTGGGCCTAGGATTCCCCAGCCCTGGGCGAAGAAGAGCGCAGACCCCTCTCTTGGGGAGACCCTCAGCTCCCCAGATCTGGCCTGGTTGTGTGTGGGGGGGGGGGGGTGCCTCCCTGCTGTCCTGCTGTGGCCCCTGCCACGACCAGGGGAGGCGCTGTCAACCCTGGTGCTGTGACCAACCTCCCCGACCGACAGTCCGTCGGTGCCCCGGCGCCTGGCCCCTCCCCGGGCTGCAGGGCCAAGATCAAGGCCGGAGCTGCTCGGGGGGGGGGGGGGCCGCTCGCAGCCCACCCCGCTGGGCCCACAAAGCTCGTCTGGCCTCGCCTGGCCTAACTCGCCCTGATCTACTCACTGTGGCTCTTCGGGGGTGGGTGGGGGTGACCGGGGGGGGGGACCGCGCACACACACGGTCCCTCCCCCGAGGACCCCTGCAGCGCGCGCCCCGCCATTCTGCTTCCCTCCCCGGGGCGCCGCAGCCCGGCCCCGCCGGCTCGGGGGCGGCCCCTTCCGGAGGGCGGCCTCCCAGCGGCTGCGCGGTCCTGGGAAGCCGGTTTTCCCCCACCCTGCGGAGCTCGGGCTGCACAGACTCGCCCTGGAGCCTCCCAGTGCACCGTGCACCGCGGAGAGGGGTGGGGAGAGACGGTGGACGGATGAAAGGGACCACTGAGAGCTCCTTGCGCTTGGTCCCTCACCTGCCCGGGACAGACTGGCCAAGCCCAGCCGCGCGTCCCACGGCTGGCTTGCAGGCCGAGGGCATGTTGAGGCCGCAGCCTCCAGCCATGCCTGGCCTGCAGCCCAAGGGAGGGCCCGCAGGCTTCCCACCAGTAGAACCACCACAGTGGGGCATGAATGACAGAGTCCCCCTGCCCCACTCCGTAATGCTCTCTTCCCGTTCAGCAGGCTGGGCCTCAAACCCCAGTCTCCCCTGACTTAGTCACAGAGGTGGGCTCCTCTGCTCATTTTGGGGGGATGTTTGCCCCAGCGCCAGCTCCCACCGAATAGTCCCACAGATACGTTCTGCTCCCATTGGGGATCTTGAAAATGCACATCCATCTCTTAGCTGCCACTGCCCCACAGCCCGCTCCAAAAAATTGGGTACCGTAGCCTATAAAAGGGGCCCTCACTCCTGACACCCCAACTCTTGGACTTGACCACTGATTCAGTTGCCTCTCCCCCAGAAAAACCAAAGGTGTATCAAGGTGTCCGGGTGAAGATCACTGTGAAGGAGCTGTTGCAGCAAAGAAGGGCACACCAGGCAGCCTCGGGGGGAACCGTAAGCATTCGCCCCTCACTTGCCAGCCAGCCCATGGTAGGCCTCGTCCAGTCCTGGGTGTGGGGTAGTGTCGGGGCCACCCCGGGGGACCTGGCCTTTCCCAGCTGGTCTTACAGCTTCCCAGCCCACCTTCATCCCAATTCACCACAGGCAACCACAAAGCACAGATGGTTGGGGTGGGGGTGGGAGGTGTTATAGGGTTCAGGATTTGGGGGAAGGCCGTCACTCACTGATCAAAGTTGAGAATAACAATCTTGTTGGTACAGTGCAAAGAGAGCCAGCCATCAGGTGATTGGATTGCTATTGTGTTAGGAAGACAATGCACATAGAATCTTCACATGCTCAGAAAAACCTCTTCCAGAAATTTACTTCATTTGGGTTTAGAGAATCTGTGAGACATCTTCCTCTCCCTCCTCCTTTTGAAACTTAGCTTCTGAGGTCATTTGTCTGAAAATCACCAGTCATCAAAATCCCCCCTTCCTTGGACTATTACACAGAACCACTGCCTTAAAGCTAGAGTGAATCCTCAGGTAAGCCCCGGTTATTCCAAAATTGATCTGGGAAGTTGTAAATCACTCTGACACTTGGTAGAGCTTGGTAAAGCAGGTAAAGTACTATCAGAAGTGTTCAGGGCAGCAGCAGAACCAAATAAACTAGGTGAGGTCATTCTCAAGGAAAGGAAACTCATTCCTGAAAGCCCTCAATAGATGATACAATTTCTGTGGGTCAGTGTGGGTTGCTCACATTGCCTGTTACCTTTGGTCCTTCTCCAGCCTGTGAGCATCAGCCACAGAACAGTTTTTCTGTATGGTGCTATTTGTGTTTGATGTATGACTCATGAAATGGGAGGAGGCAAGTTACGTAGGGGTGGTGAGTAGGTTCCGGAGCCAGATGAACTGGGTTTAGATCTCATCTCCTCCATACGGCTTCCTCCACCTCTCTTGTATGGCTCCCCTCATCTTTAATTTGGGGGTCATAAAGTTTTGTAAGAACTAAATGAGCTGTTGCAGAGAAAGCACTTGGAAGAGTATTTTCCACTCTGTGAGGGCTCAATAAATGTTAACTTTTGGGGAAGATAATGTAAAACAAAGTTTCCAAGCAAGGATTGAAAGCCAGCTCTTCAGTAATGTTCATCAAAGCTTTTGTCCTGAGTTTACAGTTAAGTATGAGTTTGCTCACACCTGTTTATATACAGCTGGAGAAGTGAATATCTCCATCTGCACAATTTCAAGTCCCAGCAAAACTTTCTTACATCTGTAAAGGGCTTCCAATGATGCTTCTTTTAAAGCACTTAGCATGCTCACTATTTCATTTAGTTACAGTAATCAGAGGAGGTAAGTAGATCAGGAGTCTGTATTCCTCTATTACAGCTGATGTTCAAAGCCTCACAGTTGCTAATGGTAAAGTCAGAGGTAGACCCAAAGTCATTTTATTCTTAGTATAGAAGACTTTTCCATCTGTTGCCTCTAAGCTGATCTTTCTATGGATCCAGCCATACCAAGCAGGAGCTCAGCCGGGCCATCTCAATCCCTTCAGTTAGGAAGTGAGTTGAGGTTACTAGGTTACAAATAATCAAACTAGTCTTGAGGGAACTGGAGAATGCTATTGGAACCCACACCTTATCATCCAATCAAGATGTTCATAACACACAGTCTTTCGTGAAAGAGCTTTGGTGTTGGTAGAGTTCTGCTTTACCTGGACCTGAAGACTTTCTCTCTCAAGCAAAGTAATTCTGTGGCTAGTAGGTCTTTACTGATTAGTTTGCCTGCTGTTGACTCCTTCACAAGCTTCAGGAGCTGAAGCAAAGGAAAGTACTTCACTTGTGTATCTCACTAGTTTCTGTTCCCTGGAGTCTGTCTTATCTTTTTCTAAATATCACTCAGGGAAAAAAAATGAATCAGGACTTCTGAACCAGTGCCTGGCAGAAACACATTCTACTTTTGCTTCCTGGAAGATTCTCTCAGCCTGTGCCCTCAGCAACACAATTTCAGTTGAAGAGGGAGATGTAAGATCTTTCACTAGTAATCATTGGAAGGATATAGGATTGTAATACGAGGATTACTACAAAAAAGTGTACCCAGTAGGCAAGGATGGCACATACCTGACAGGACTTTTCTCCTATGTGTTCAGTGGTTGAAGGATAACTCTGGGAAACATTAAGGTTAGAATTAATTGTATCAAATATTGCAAAGCAGGCAAGAATTTATCTTAATTAGTTATAAAGTCTGAGTAGTATCCACAAATTACAATTTTGAAAAGGCAGTCATGTATGGAATTTCTAGACTGAGACAAAAACCCCAGGTCTCAAGCTATACCAGGAGAAACTATGTAAGACCAAATGGAAGATTTTAAAAAAAACAACAACAAAAAACACCTCAGACACATCAACTTACACACACACACACACACACACACACACACACACACTACTTTTGTCTTTTGGGCAAAGGAAAACATCAGTTAGTACTTATCAAAAGATTTACTTTTTCTTTTCTTTCTTAAACCATTAGCTGTGTGTGTGTGTGTGTGTGTGTGTGTGTGTGTGTGTGTGTTAAACCAGCCATGATGTGTTTTCACAAGTGGTTGATTGTGGATTTTGTGCTGTTTGAAATCTAAGAGAGAGGTGACTTTCTTTGTATTTTTGGAGCAAAGGAGAAACTGGACCCATGACTGGAAAGATAATATCAGGGAGGATATTGTTAACATACCTGGGGAAGGTAACAGGGAAGCAAACAAATCAGCCAATCCAGGGGAAGCATGGAGTTAAAGAGAATGCTCTACTATGAAGCAGGTTTTTTAAAACCCACTCCTTCCAAGTCCTTGAGCTCAAAAACCAAATATTTGCATAAGGACCTGGTAAAGGATTCCAGCTTCCTGGTTCATGACATTGCCGCATGGATCATTTTCAAAATTAACACCACCTCCTGTTTCACCAGTGGCTGATTCTGCCTTGCTCCCAGCGCCCAGCGGTCAGGGAACAGGAGTGAGTATCCCCTGGGACCCAAGAGAGAGGTGTGGTAAGCTGGCCTTCCCAGCCTGGAATCCCAGAGCAATGCTGGTCCCTTTAAACTTTAAAGTTGTCACTTGAAATCTAAAAAAAAAAAAAGTCCTAAATTATTAGAGTAGTATAATTATCCAATCAACTGGAAAGTGTAGGTTGTTTTACTTTAAATAGTTAAAAGGAGCAGTCTCATAAACTTTAATATTTAAATACAGTAACAAAAGAAACTTTATAGAAAGTAAACACACACACACACACACACACACACACACACACATGCAGAGTTGAAATATTTCCTGACTTTAAACTAGAATGCTGCTAGGCTCTGGATTGGTGATTATAACTCAAAACTCTTTTCTATTTTAGTAGTTCATAAGTAGCAAGGACACGTGCATATTTTTAGGTTATCAGGTTTAACAGCATTAGGAAATGTTTGCTTTAGGGGGGAAACAAATTTGTAAGACTAAGAAACCAGTTGGGATTTGAAAAATTGTGAAAATTATTGACTAAGTCCTATTTGAATTAGAAAAATGTTGGTCCTTATTAATTGTAAATAAAATTATTTACTAGAAAGAATGTTGGCTCAGGTGTCACAAACCCTTGCATTTCTATAACATGAAAATTATTTACATTGATCTTTAGCAAAATGAATGACATAAAATTTAACTGGGGAATCTGATACTAGCAAAAAAAAAATCAGACAAACCTAAAAGAATCAAATCTAAGTAAAATACATTAGTTGCATTTAAGAAGCAACTGTTTGTTTTTTTACAGGAAAGAATCTGGCTTACCTTATCTCAGAAGGAAACACAGCTCCCATCAAAATGTTCTAGCTTTCCCGGCATAGAACTTCTATTCTTCTTTTTGCTTCATGGTCATATTCTTGCTTTGACAGCTGCCCGGACCCAGCAATGTGCACATTTCAGACCCAGATGTGCCAACCTCAGGTCAGTCCAGCGAGCATCACAACTCCCTCAAAACAACAACAACAAAAAAAAAAACCTCCTTCAAAAAGTCCACCTGGAAAGCTTTTCAGAGCTTGATTCAGATAGGCACCACCATTTAATTGGAATCCAACCAATCAGGAGATGAAAAAGCAAGCTAGCCAGAAAGCCAGTGCTACATTCTGTCCTCATTTCTGAACTGTCCTCTCTCTGCTGTTTGCTCTGCCTCCAAACCTAGTTCTTTACCTTCATTCCATTCCTCATCACTAAGTAACTCAACTTGACTTTAGTATCAGAACTCTTTAGAGTCTTATCTTTTTTTTTTTTAGTGTACTATTAGATGAAATACAGAACATCCTGAAGCTCTCAAATAATGCCTTTGCTCCTGTTCATTTAGCGTCTAGCCGACAGGGGCTTCCCTTCCCTTCTTTTCTCTCTTCCCAGAAAGCAGTTCAGACAAGTGTAAGTTTTCCCAGCCCAATACGAATAACTATTACATAAGCACTCCTGACTATGCCACTCAGCAGTTAAGAGTTTAAGGAGGTCATACATAAGGAAGCTTGCACTGATGTTAGCTGCCACAAATACATCTCTTTCACATAGCCGTAAAGGAACTTAAGACTGCAAAAAAACAATTTCTTGTCCTGTGGCTCCATTAGTGAGTATCCTCTTCAATGTCTCTTCTTGGAGCATTTAGGGATATTTATCACACACCAGTTCTATCAAGACTGGAGTGAAAAAGGAATGATTTTTAAAAAAACAGCAACTAAGTCTTGTGTGGTGTTTACCAAGTTTGTTCACTGCATTACCATTTTAATATATGCATTAAGAAAACATGTTGGCTTTTTATGACTTTAAACATGTAATGCTGGTTTCCATTTCTTATTCTTTCTATTGCCATCGATACCACTTCTCAAAACCCTCTCTTCAAGATTCAGTTGGGGGGGTGTGAAGTTTAGGAAAGCAATAGTCGTAAATCACAAAGAGTATTTTCCCACAGTGTCAGAAATTTTCTCAGAGCCTCACCCGGATCTCTTAGTCACAGTCACTGCGGAGAGGCTTACTTGAACCAGATATGGGGGCTGGGTGTCGATGGCTTTTGAACCCAAGACCATGGAGGCTTGAATCATATCTCCACTGTGACACTCGGACACAGGTTGGACCACCAGGCTTTATTTTCTTTCCCTGGTCATATTGTTTTATATTATATTCCCTGCCACAGTATTTACCAGATTCATTTCGCTGGTGCTTGGTTTAACTAAAACAACTAAAAAGTACAAATTGTCTGCCTGTTTACTTTAGTGGAATTTCTCAAGTGCTTTTCTCCCCTTGATAGAGCAATTATTCAGAATACAGATGATACCTCTATTCAAATCCATGGGGTCATTTAGAAGTACATTTCTTTTCCCTTCCTCCTTTAGGATTGTATTTTGAGCCTGAGCCAATGTCTTCCACAAACAATTATTTTCAACCCCGTGAATTTTCCACTTGTGTTTCTTGTGAAGAAAATCCAAGCTGCTTGGACCAGATCTTTGATTCCTATCTGCAGACGGAAACATCCCCAGATCCTTTGTTCAACTCCACACCAAGCACTCCCTACTATTTTCCAGAGGGCTTCCAAGCGACCCCTTTCTGTTTTAATCAGAGCCTGGTAATGTATCTTCATTCTTCATATAAGCGAATGGTTGCTAACTCCTGGGTAGTAATAATTTGTAAGAGAGTTTGCCTCATCTTGTGAGAAAGCACATAAATTTTCTCGACAAGGATTCCACGTGTGGACACATCACAGGGCATAACACAATTATAATTTCTCAGGTGAGATGATGTGTGGCCACAGCTCCCCTGCTGTTTCTTGAATTGTAAGGCAAAGACATTGGCTAATTTGTAGGTGGGTTTTGAGTTCTTTGAAATAGAATTAAGGTTTGTTTTTTCAAACTTCATTCTGTGAGTGGGGGTTGGTTTGGTTTGGTTTGGTTACTCAATCAGCTCTACTAACTGATTGTTTTGATCTTCTTATGCACATAAGAACTCATTTGGGTCTAAGATGGTTCATAAAATGAACCATTCATTTGAAAGAATTTGACTTGTCTCCCTTTTTATGAATCTCAAGTGTTCAAAAATATATTTCCCTTTAAAATGAGTAAATTAGGCTAGACTAGTGGCTCACACCTGTAATCTTAGCTACTGAGTTCTGAAGACTGAGGTTGAAAGCCAGTCTGGGCAAGAAAGCCCATGAGACTCTTACCTCCAGTTAACCAGCAAGAAGCCACACATGGAACTATGGCTCAAGAATTAGAACGCCAGCTTTGAAGGGGTGAAAAGTTAAGAGACAGTGCCCACGCCCTGAATTCAAGCCCCAGTCCCAGCACAAAAATAGAAAGAAAGAAAAAAAAGAAAGGAAGAAAGAAGGAAGGAAGGAAGGAAGGAAGGAAGGAAGGAAGGAAGGAAAGGAAAGAAAGAGAAAGAAAGAAAGAATAAGGTTTACATGAGCCGTTTCTAGTTTTTCTAGATGTCTATTGGAGGTTTATGCTTTTCTAAAACTCGTAAATGTTAAGTTTAAAAATAAAAGGAAGACATGTGAATACTTTTTCCTCTTGGTTTCTCAAAAAGTCTATATAAGCAGCAAACTGGATTTTAGAGGGGACAGCAATTAACACTCAGCATAGGTATATTGCCATGAGGCAAATACAGGGTTCCAACAGCCCAGTTCTCTTCTAGCTTCCAAGTCAGGCTTTCTCACTAACGACTAGAGACTTACTTAAGAGAAGGTAGTTGGAACTTTTCCCCTCAGGGGGTAAGATTTTAATGACAGGGAAGGTGGCTTCTCTTGCTGGAATGTCCCAGAAGTTCGGCTCTAGGGAGATCCAGATTCTCCTGTCTACTTGGTTCTCTATGCCAAAGGTATAAAGACACATCCAAAGGGCCACCTGCAGCTTATATTGCTGCACACAGCAGGACTCCGTGCGCAGGTGACCAGACACACAATGGGACCTTGTGGTTTAAGAACAAAACATCCTCCAAAGCATGGTGATAACAAAGGAAGCCAGTGAAGCAAGACAATTAATTGTTGGGAAGGAAATAGGTAAATATAAAATGTGGTGTCGTGAAATCATGGAGTCAGCAAATACAATTACTTCTGTGGACTTTGGGTTGGCTGTTTTGGTTTGTGACCCCCTCATTTTCTTACTCTGCGTTAATAAATCCGCACTGTTCCGTTCATTTGATCCTGTCTACATTTTCAAGTTCTTTGTTCCTTGTTGTTGTTGTTTTTCATGTGTCTAGACCCCAGGATCACCTTCAGATTCCTCCAGTCTCTCTGGCTCCTTTGACTACAGTTACTCACCAGCCCAGCTGCCTTCATATGCTCCTGAGAGTTACAACTCTCCCCCATCTCTGGACACCCTAAACCCTGGCTTCCCTCCAGACAACTGCTCCTACCACCATTTGTCCTCACACACCCAGTACAACTGCTTCCCTGCAGCTACCACCTCGGTCTGCTACTGCGCCTCCTGTGAGACAGAGCACATGGACATCCTCAGAACATCTGAGTACTTCTACCCAAGCCCAGACTGTGCGGACTTTGCCCCCTCCGTGGCCACCACCAGCGATTTCTATAGGAGGGAAGCAAACTGTGACATCTGCTATAGTTAATACAAGCTACATGTATGAATTAGGAGCGTGGTATGGGCATATCTATTTTTCTACCACATGTCACTCTTCTTCAATTTCCTGACACTAACATAGGCGTTCACGTGAAGTCTTCAAACCTGGTCATAGTGCCACTCTTCTCTTATACATGCACAGTTAAAATTTTTGTAGAGCACTTCTAATTTTTTTACTTTCCTGTGTTATAAACAAGTTCTCTTTTTGACACTAATAAATAAGTTTGTGTACTATATGCTGGGCTGTTTTCTATTCATTTCCAATCATAATGTCTATTTGATTTGAATATTATCAATGAGCCAGAAAATCAGTAACTACATACACTTGAGTGGCTTTATCTTACTTGTTCGTGAATTTAAAATTTTTTTACCAAGGTGAGATGGCTCACACCTGTAACCCTAGCTTCTTGGGAGGCAGTGATTTGAAGGTTCAAAGTTCAAGCCCAAGTTATCGAGACCTCATCTAAATCAATAAGCTGAGTCTGAAGGTGTGAGTGCCAATCATCCTAGCTATGCAGGAAGTGTGAACAAGAAGATTATGTTCCAGGACTGTTGGGGGAAAATGTAAAACCCTATTTGAAAAATAAGTAGAGCAAAAAAGTCAGGGGCTTGTGATAGAGCATCTAACTAGAAAGCAAGAGGCCCTGAGTTCAAAAGAAAATTATGTCAATAGGATGAGATGCTTTGGCTACCTTAGGATGGAAGATAGACCTAACTGTGCTAGTGGAAAAGGAGGAAAAAAAACTGCCTTGCCTCAAAATGAGAAAGTACATCTTAAAAGACATGGCTTAATTATTAGTTCCTCATGTTTAACATTAACCAATGGCCCAAAAAGCATACCCTGCTCACACCTGGCTCACACCTGTAATCCTAACTACTCAGGAGGCTGAGATCCAAGGATTATGGTTCAAATGCAGGCTGGGCAGGAAAGTCCATGAGACTATTATCTGCAACAGTCAACTCAAAAACTGTAGTGGTACTGTGGCTCAAAGTGGTAGAGTGCTAGCCTTGAGCAAAAGAGCTCATGGAAAGCACCCAAGACCCTAAGTTCAAGCCCCATGACCAACAACAACAAAAGGATACAGCATATCTGACATACAGCAAAAATAGCCTGTATAAAATTCTTTTTCATTTCCAGAGTATTGTTTTGGAAACTTGCTGGGCAAATCCCAACTTTTCTCTTGACAGCTCCCATATCATTGAAATCACCCACAGCTATAATTTGTATTTATCTTCTATTTCTAGATTTCTGCCTTCAGTCTTCAAAGATGTGTCCCTGGTGTTTACAAATTGATTGCTAGGATTTACTATACTGTTAATGACTGAGTTTCAGAGTCTTCCTAATCTAACTAATCATTAATTAGAAGTCCACCATCTTTCAAGGTCAAAAGGTGTTATTTAAGCTATCTAGCTTCCTGTCTCACATTCATTTCTTAAGTCTTGCTTGCTAAAAAACAAAGAAACCCAAGAATTAATTCCTAAAGTGGAAGATTTCCCAGGTTCTACCCTTCAATACCATGGCAACAATACTGGCACCAGAGGTACCATTTTCTGAACCTTCCTAGGTGCCAGAATTGCCCACAGGTTTTCTCATACATCACCCCATCTAAGAACAGCACGGATGGCAATATAAAGAGTATAATACTCAGAGAAGTTAAGTCACCTTGCCCAGAATCACTCAGCCAGTAAGTCCCCAGCTTTGGGTCTGAAGGAACCCACAGCCCTGCTCTTTATTCTGTAGTGGTGGAATGTTGGTGCCACCCTTTGGGGAAGACTGCTCAAAAGCCCACAGAATCATCAAACACCACACACAGGTGTGTTCTCATCCCAACTAAGCCAGTGCTCCCAGAAAGAGCAAAGCTAATCTACAAGACACCAAGATCCCAGGCAGCGGAACTGCAGAAGTCCTATGGAGTGGCGAACGAGATAGAGGTACAAGCTGACCAACCTCCTCTTCCAATGGGCTTCTTCCTGTCAGGAGACAGCTATCCTTTCCAAATGACACCATGTCATTGTCCTCTTCCTGGGGACTTAACCGAGGCTTGGGCAAATGGGACAAGTTGCAGCACACCTTGTGAAATAGTTGTGCCAGGGAAATAAAACAATCGTGGCTTTTCTGAGATGCCAATGGAACTAGTTGTTTTTAATGCCTTGAAACTCATTTGAAATTGGCCTGTTATCCACAGGTATCTACTCACTCAAACCAGACCCCTCCAAAAGCCAAAGGTATTCTCCACTCTAAGCCAACAGCTGTCTGTGTCCAAGAGATGTGAGCAAAGAAACCAAGGCCTTCATTGGTTGGCACCAAATACAACTTTCCTGGATGCCATTCTTTAACTGCTCATTTTTTATAAATGATGGAAGTGGAACTTAGAAAGATAAAATAACTTGCCTGAAGTCACACAACCTGTAAATCAGGTGAGTTCTCCAGCTCAGGTTATCTGATGTCTGAACTTCCAGTAGCCCTCGTAAACTTTCCATTCATTCTACCTAGAAGAATCATCATTTTGGACTTGATCTTTTGCCTTAAACGTTATCTGCATCTCTATAGTTGAGTCTTCCCAGCAGAGGCATGTAATACAATTACAACCAGAAGTTTAAATACATGAATAAGCTTGTTATTCAAAACCATCAGAGAAATTAATAAAACCAGATAGTATGTGTTTACCATAAGCAAACTGACTGCGTGCCTCCAAAATGCAAAGCCAAAGGTCAAAAAGAGGAGGTGATCTTTAAAATTTCAATCAGTAAGTCATATCGCCTCTCCAGTTCATCCACTCTATTGACAGTGTGTGACAGTGGCTTATGGCAAAGGTCACAGTCATGGGCAAAGTCATCAGCTGAGAAGCAGCAACTCCAGCACTCAGCTAGAGGAGGAAGATGGTTGCAAGTGAAACGGGTTGGAGTTCAGGTCACTCAGAGAAGGAGTGACTTTAGACAAGTACAAGAAAATTATTACAAAGCGAGTAATAAACTTAAAAAAAAAGTCTTACCCTCACCCATTGAACATGTCAGTAGTTACAAGAAGGGCTTAGATAAATTTCCCTGAAAGGAACCTAAAGATTACCTTGTTCAATGTTCCTCAACCATGGCTGAATAACACAATGACGACCATTTTTTGGTAGTTAATTGGAGATAAGAATCTCACAGACTTTTCTGCCCCAGATGGTTTCAAACAGTGATCCTCAGATCTCAGCCTCCTGAGTAGCTATGATGAAGGCTTTGAGCCCATGATTGCCTGGCCATTTTCAATATTTTTATACATGCTTTTATTTGCTGGAAGTGTATATGTGTTTCTATGCAGCAAGACTTTCTATTTTAAGAAAACTAAAACCTTTGCTGAAGATCTTGATTCACAGTGTTGAAAACAAACCTCATTTCACAGATGACAACATTGAGTTGAGCGGCAAGGTGACCCACCAAGGAAGAGACAACCTTTTCATAGGAAAGATAGTTGGCCTTTCTAGTCCAGTGTTGTTTGCCGAACATAAAGTTATCACTGCTCCTTTGTGGGTCTCAGCCCAATAACAAAAACAGATGGTTTCTGAAGGCAAAGGAATAGATGAGGTACCTTCTGAATTTTTGAAGTCACTTTAAGGGACAAACACAAAACACAAGTTTTGGTGATCCTTCAAAACATATAAGGTTGTTGAAAGATATTTTTAAAGAGGCATAAAAGGCACAAGCCCCAACCAATGGTAGAAACATCTCAGTCCCTGTGTGTTGTTATTATTATAAAGAGAACTCTTATTATCTGTTATTATAAGAGAACTCTGGCATGGAGGGTAAAAGATTTGACAGCTTTTTAAACTTCCTATATTCTGGCTGTCTCTCCCTTTGCTTGCTCCATGTTGTATTGGAATGTCCAGCAGCTGGGAACATACAGATAAGGTTGTTAATAACCCTACCCACCATACTGTTCTGGGACATTCTTCCTGTTACCATTGTCCCTTTTCACTGGTCAGGTAGAAAAGTGCACTTACTCTCTGTGGAATTTAGTGTCTCCATTTTTCTGTGCTTTTCTGGTCTGAATAAGTCATACACTTGTTTCTTCCTGTGGTCGTAGCCTGTTGCTCATTCTGTAGTCTTTGAAGGACTAGTGTGCCCAAATCATCATAAGTGGGGAAGGACAGGGAAGATGGCCCTGCAAGGAGAAGATGGCTCCAGTCCCCACACCTCACCTTTTGGACACCACACTGTTCAAAATGGAAAAAAATATAGCCAGAACATCCACCTAAGCCTGTACAGACATCTAGAACCAGAGGAGCTGCAGTACTGGAAGGTCTCTACAAATGAGTGTGTCAGCTAAAGCTTTGGAGCTCCTAACCACACCTGATTCTCTTTCTCACTCTACTCCTGGGAGTGACTTGAAGGCCAGATCCCACTGTCCACATGGGGACCCCAACTATTCATGGTTTAGCAGGCAGAACTAAACAAAGACAGATGGAGAATCATGGCTGACTCCTTGAAATTTCTCTTTAGAGAGTTTTCAGCATTCACTGGCAGCTAAATTGCAAAGGCTTCTGTCTTCTCTCCACTTTGTACAAGGAAGCAAATGGAAGGATCAAAGCTCCAATGGCCATGGCTGCTCCTCTTCAAGCCTGTGTCTCCCCTTTAAGTGAATGGCTAGAGTAAGAGCTACTGCTTGGTCAGCATTCATTTATAGAAATTCTCAGCCTGGCCCATCAACCTCTTCTTGGCTGGGGAGTGGGAGCTCAATGATTAACTGGAGGAATCCATCTGTGGAAGACTAGCAGAGCCCTGTGATGTGGTTAGCAGCATGGAGCTGAGACCGGGTGTTTCCTCCTACTCCCACTGCAGAATTGGCTTCATTTCTACAAGTTCCTCTTGCATCAGGTAGAGAGAGTGGACTACAACTCTCCAACTCCATTTCCACATAAAGAAAAACAGCCCAGACTTACAGCTCTAGAGCCAGACAGACCCGAGTCTGACCTCAAGTTTCCCCATTTATTTGCTCTGTGATGCTAGACAAGTGTCTTAATCTCTCAGGGCTGACATTGAGTGATCAAAGCATGCAAACCAATAGAATGAAACCCAGTCATTCTGTCTGCCCCTTGAAAACTGGTTTCATCCTGTGGACGAGTTGTAGAATCCTATTTTCTTGCACTGACTGTCAACAATAATGTCACACAAAATGTCATCCCAAAGATACCACATCCTACAACATCCAAGACCTTTCAAATTCTCCAAGACTCTGAGGCAAGAGCTCATCCTTTCTTGGAAAGATAAAAATATTGTCAAGTCTGTATTTCCGGCAACATGGGAGAGGATAGAAGTCTAAGGCCAGCCCCAGGCAAAAAGCACAAGACACTATCCAGAAGCAAAGAGGGCTGGGGACCTGGCTCAAGTGGTAGAGTGCCAGCTGAGATAGAAAAAAATCTGAGCAAAAGTTCAAGCCCTAGATCTGGCAAATAACAACAACAAGAACTACAAACAGAAAAAGAAAACATCATCAGTCACACATAGCACAGAAATCTGAGAAAATTCCCAAGAAAGGAAAAGTCTCAAGAAGTCAGAGAAAAGACTTCTCTACTTAACTGAATTTTGGACTTTCCTTCTGCTTTGGGGGAAAATCTTATTTTCACTGATTTTGACCACTAGCCTCTGCTAATTCCTGCCTCTCCCAGTTCTATCATGTCTGCTGTATACCAGATTCCTCCACAAGATCACATAGACATACTATTATGTCATCTGGCCCCTGGGTGGGCATTGTTATTCTAATTTTAATGAGAAAACAGATTCAGAGAGGAGGTTGAGCCAAATCCCAAGCCAATGATATAGAGGACCAGAATTCCAACCCAAATCTGTATAATCCCATTGCCTATCCCTTCTTCACCTAGTAGAGGCGAATGACTGGGTTTCATTCTATTGGTTTGCATGCTTTGATCACTCAGTGTCAGCCCTGAGAGATTAAGACACTTGTCCAGCATCACAGAGCAAATAAGTGGGGGAAAGTTGAGGTCAAACTCGGGTCTGTCTGGCTCTAGAGCTGTAAGTCTGGGCTGTTTTTCTTCATGTGAAAATGGAGTTGGAGAGTTGTAGTCCACTCTCTCTACCTGATGCAAGAGGAACTTGTAGAAATGAAGCCCATTCTGCAGCGGGTGTGAGAGTGGGAGGAAACGCCCTGCCTCAGCTCCATGTGGCCAACACATCACAGGGCTCTGCTAGTCTTCTAGAACAGACTTCTCCTGTGGTAGGTAGGCTGTCCTCGAGCAGAATGAGCACACACACCATTCACTCTGACAACACAATGCTGAACTGGAAAGTGCTAGAGGAAAACTTGTGGGCTGTAATGGGGATACTGCATGTCCCTGTATCACGTGATGCCTCTGAATTACTGTTTTAAATATCCTGAAGAAAAATGGAAAGATCCTTGTGAGGGACATTCTTGGAAAGAGCCTGAAGCTTCCTGGCTGCTCCACATTGGAGAGACATTAACTGTGTTGCTACTACCCCCCACAAAACATTTCTACCTACTTCCAAGATAGAAATGTAATTAAGACACTTTTAGCCCCTGTTGACAAAAGCTTCTACTTTTGTGTGAAATTCTTTAATTCTATAAAGTAAATCAGAAAAGATGTAAAAATTCAGGCATGGAATGCAAGCGCCATAAGCTCTAAGTAAAAGTATTTAATGAGTGGTTGCTATTCTTGCTCTTCTTGCTAGTAAGTATGCACAGGTGCAAAATGACTTTATCACACTATGTGAAGGCTCTCCAAGTATCTTGGGAAATCAGTAAGATTAAACTGAAACCAGGTTACGTCCAGTGGTTGTAGTACTTGAAATGCCAACATATTTGGTTTCAGGTAAACTTTAGTGTTTGGGGAAAAAAAGGGTTCTACTTGCTAATGTGTTGACTCCCTAATGTCACTCAGCCATGCGGGTTTTCTACAAACCAAGGGTAAGAAAAGTGCTTGCCTCGTTAACGTGCAAACATTAAGTGAGATCCCATGAAAAGAATATTTTAAAACAAGTCTTTGTAAGTTGGCTGTGGTTAGCAGCTCCATGATGAATAGCTAAACCATTTTTAAATGATACACCATGTGAGAACACAGTGCTCCTCTCCTGAGGATTCAGCTTCAAGGTGCCACCTTGGAAGCAAGGCACCCCCATCAATACTAGATCTGCCAATGCAGAAAAATGGAAGAGACCTGGGTGGCGGGGAGGGTGGCAGTCAAAACTAGGACTTCAACCTGAGGCACAAGTATCCAAAACTACCAATCAAACCAGTTCAGAGACTGAGCCATGCAATTAGTACCTGTCTCTATCTCCAGTGTCCTCAAGGAGTGGGCATATGGTACCCAACTGTCCATATTAGAGCAAGGATAAATTAACACTAAGCTGAGGTCTCAGACTCATATGTATCCTGATTAGATGAAAATCAAGAAATCTGTTCCTGGCCTAATATCGTTCACCATGAAAACCCTTTTCCTCTGCTTCATCCTCTTCTTCCTCTTCCTCCCTGGTGCTTAGAGCAGTCAGCCTCCATCTGCTCCTGTAACATGTACAAAGCCAAGAGAAGGAAGGACTCTTAAAAAGCCACAGAATCTCTTCAAGCCCCTGTAAGTTTCCACCACATTTTCAAAGAAAAAAAAATTCCAGTCTGAGCCCTAGATCTGCCACCTCTCAAGAATTGTACTGCTTTCTGACAATCAGAAAAGAGGCCAGCACTGAGCAGAACTACCCTACCCTTCACTCTCACCCCCAACCAACTCTGTGCTACGTTCACCTGGCAGGACCTTCAAAAATTGGCAGGTGGTCAGCTAAGGTTTTGAGAAACATGTTGATATTAGGCTGGAATGCTTAAAATCAACCCCCCTGGGCCCATCTAGACTGTCCTCTACGGACTCTCCATAAAGCCAGATCCAAGCTCCTGAACAAGTCTGTAGAAACACCGTACAGTCCATTTTAGACCTTTTTTTTTTTTTGGCAACAGCTGAAGAATATTTACAGCTCCCTGAAAGAGTCTATCGGCTTCATCTTCTTGCTGGCAACAGACCAACAGTGCTGAGTACAGTTAGCCAACTTCTCATAAAGTGGAAGGTTTGGGCCTGAGATTGTTCTTGGAGATACACTATGCAAATATTCAGTTGGTACCGGCGGAGCACAATGATTTAGTTGGGGAAAAGCACAGTGATTGGGGAGCCAAAGGAAAACCTCAGGCTCTCAAAACAGGACAGCTGGCCCAGAACTTCTTTAAGAAAGTTCCAGGGGGATCTGGCTGAGGGTCAACAGGCAGGGTCTAATCACAGCACAGTGCCTTGTTTGGGGGCTCTTGGAAGCGTGGCCTTGGGAAGTCACTTAAGTGATATTTGTTTGCTTATCATAATGTCCAAAAGAGCTAAAAGGTAAAGGATAAAGGGTAGCTCTTCTGATGTGAGAAGGGGGTGGGAAGGAGCTGCCAGGTCCTTACGGGTGGCAATCTGGGTATAAACCTAGCTCCCAGGTTCTGTATTCTCCTTTCACCAGCCTTGGATCTACTAGGTGAGCAACATGCATAGGACAACCACATTCTCACCTTTGGTCGTGGTTCCCAGCTGAGAGATCCACTGGAGCCAACTTCACAAGACCAGATTTAGCCCAGCAAAAAAAAAAAAAAAAGAAAGAAATGTTTTTAGGAATAAAGTTTCATCACAATCATACAAGTCTTTCCAAGTCATGAGGTGAAGCCCAGGATTTCCACCACTCAGTCCCGGCTCATATTCCCAGACGCCAGTCAGGACGGACGGCTGAAGCTTCCAAGTGAAAGCAAGCAAGATGTCATGGCAGCATCACCTGACTCTTCTACTCATCCCTGCCCACTCCCCAGCCCCACCCCTCCTACTGAGGCCCTATGACAAAGCTCAGAGCTCTCAAGATTCTCCAAGTAGCTAACACCATTTAAAAACAATAATCAGCTTTTTTTTTGAAGTATTTATCAGGTAGATCAGGCTCTTTATAATAGTTAATATTCAAAACAAAACTAAGGATAGATATTTTTTATCGTTCTAATTTTATGGTAAAGGACCTAGGCCTGATGCACTGAATTGACCTACCAAATGTCATACGCCTACGTAGGGCAAGATTCAAATCCAGATCCTCACTCAACTAGAGCCTAGACTTGTCCCAATATGTCCTAATCCTAGGTACACTCACTCTGGCCCCCTGGTAGACAAGCCAGACTCTCAAAAATGCAACCAAAAAAAAATCACTGGATAAGCAGCAATGCAAATGCACATACAGCTTTATGTGGGTCTACCTGAGAGAGGTAACCCAGGTGGCTACTTGGCCGTGGAATGTGCCCAGCCCGATAAGAAGGCAAATACTTGGCACCTTGTGGGTCGCTGGGCACAGATCAGATTTCATTGCTGGGCTGTGGCAAGGAAGAGTCCTTTGTGGGCTTCACCTGCCAGGACTGGCTGACACTGATGTCCAGAGCCTGCCAGTCATGACAAGCCAGAGGTCTGCCCCTAGGGGATCTTCTCTTACCCTAAGCAACACTCCTCATGTCTTCTCAGTATGGCACAGTTCCTCAGCCCTGCCCTTCTTTCAAGGTCAGCCCAGGACTTCCCTCCATGGTACATTGCAAATGCAAACTCCAGCCAAGTCTAGCTATGTGACCTTGGATGACCTGTTTCATTCCTCTGAACCTTCCTGCCCTTCTGTGAAGAAAAGAGGTAAATATATCCATCTTTCAGAGTGATGGTAAGAATTGGTGGCTCCAGTCCTGTGTAGCCTGGAACAAAGCAAAAGGCTCAGCAAATGCTAGGCCCCTCCTCGCTTCTCAAAATGGGCTCTCTGCCCTGCATTTCCCTGTTTTGGATCACCTGTGTCATTCAACTTAACATTTTAGTCAAACACTTTGCTTGGTTCTATTTAACTCATCACTTTTTATTTATACGTAAATCTTGTCTCTTCCAAATTAAGTCTGATCCTTCTCTTGGGTCCCCACAGATCTCACTAGCAAAGACTGTGTCGTGACCTATTAGTTGCTGGTGGGTGGGAACTCCTAAGTGCATTGACAACACTACTAACCATTTGGCAAGAGAGGACTTAAGCATGATGCTCTGACGCTTTTCATCATTGAAAACAAAATGAAACAGGCAGTCTTTTATATTCATTTTAACAGGTAACCATGTCTCCGGTAATTAAAAGTCCTCATGGTCACAAGGATAGTGAACAGAATGTCAGGATTTGAATCCATACCTGCTTAACTCTGAAGCTTGTGCTTTTAATCCTTATCTTCATCCCAGTGACATGATCAAACTCCATTCCTCTGGTGGAACAGTGTCCCAGAGAGAAAGAGAAAGAGAGAGAGACAGAGACAGAGAAAGAGAGAGGAGGGAAGGAGGGAGGGAAGGAGGGAGGGAAGCGGCCTTGGGGGACAGCCAGGGTTGACTACCATCTAGACTCTTTGGTCTAGGACTAATCTGTTCACATCCCTGCAACCTTCCCTGAGTCATACCTACTAAACATACACAGGAAACAAAATGTCAGATTTAGTAGCAGAAAAAGAAATCTCTTTCTTAGAATTTTCTCCCAATTCAATAGCCTAAAAGGACCACCAGATGGAAAAGATCCAAATAACTTCTATTGGGGGGGGGATGGGGAAGTGGTCTTGCTTAATTATGAGTTGCACAGTAGGACTCCAAGAAAGTGCTGGCTTCAGAGTGTTAATTCCACCTGTCAGTTACACCTCAAATTAAAAAAAAAACATTTGCATAATTGCTAGAGGGTTTTGAAAATCAGAGATCCATGTGCCATAACTTGAAAGCCAATTAAAGAAATGATTAAAGCAAGCCAGAACTTGTTCCTGGGAGATGTAACTGAAAAGCATAAAAATCTATCACAGAGATTCTAGGTACTTTCCCTGTTGAGAGATTGTTACTGTGGTCTATGTCAGATCCAGCTGGCCTCTGGGGGGGGGGGGCAGAGGGGAGCCTGAGCTGGCTTTGTCCAGCTCTCTAATCCCTGGCTCCAAGCAAGAGACCACCTTTGGTACTTCTTGATACTTCCAGACTCAAGGGGACAAAGCAAGTTGATCAGAAAAAGTGGTGTCAGAACCAGTGTCTTAATCACACAAAGGGTGATTCCAAAGAGCAGAAAGAAAAAAGGAGACCCTACTCTAGCTTTAGCCCATTTTATAGATGAAGAAACCAAGGCTTAGACAGGTGAGGTGACTTGTCACTGGTAACATAATGATGTCACTCCATGAAACTCGGCTGTTTCCCCTCTCCCAAAGCTATCTGTGCAAGCCATATGTGGCATGAATGGGGCACTAGCTGCTTACGCTCAATCACTCCATCCTGGGCCTGAGGTCAGATGGAAGGGTAATTGAAGCAGGGAGCAGGTAATGTGGCCTCTCTCACTCCTTCAATACCTTTCCCTCCCTCCCTTCCTTCCTCCCTTCCTCTTCTCTCTCTCATCCATTAGTAACACTTACTTTAAGAGATACTGTGGGAGATGATACACACATTGTATGCTGCCTTATAAGAGTACAATAAATATTATTTACTATACTAATGGGAACAGTTGTCAAACCAAATCCAGGGCTGTGTGACTCTTTTGGGGCAGCTGAGGCTAAGATAGAGAATGACACCAAGCCACAGGGAAGAAAGCAAGATGTTGGGCATAGTACTGGATTCTAGTCAGCTAGGGACAGGGACATTGGGTTTTGATTCAGCCAAAGACCAGCAGATTGAAATCTGACCCTCAGCCTCAATGCAGAGAGCTTGGGGAACCTTTAGGATGACTGGCTGATCCTGGCTTCCAACAATCTTGATGTAGCTGAAGTCTCACATCCCAGGAATCCTCTTAGTCACTGGCTAACCAGGACTATTGGCCATCCTGGGAACACAGCTCCAGAATTAAAAAGAGAACTAAAGTCTCAGAAACACGTCTTCCTCCATGAGACCCCAGCCCTGCTCCAGAATCACCAGCTCTGTGCTAGGACTTCTTAGGATCTCATCTTCATGTGAAGAGAATGTGTTCAAACTTCAAAGCTGCTTAACAGTCTTCACCCCATGCATTGTGGGGCAAGAAGCCCCTCCCACACTCTCAGCTGACAAGCCTCTTCCTCCATAGATAATAACACTGCAGCTCAGCACCTGGGAGACATTCCTAGGGTCAACACCATTACTCACCAAGGTCCCAGGACACCAGAGCCTGTGCTATGTCTGTCACATTCTGAGCTAGGACTTCAACCATTCCAACCTTGAGGAGGGAGTTCGTATATAGGCAAAGTCCATACAAGAAATGGATTTCCCTTTGAGAAAGTGGTGGATCACGTGCTACTGGGCATGATTAGAAGGGGCCTTAATTCTGCAGATAGCCCATCAATAAAAGAACCTCAGAGCCCAGGCAAACCTACCACCTGCTTCAAAGTTCTCTATAGTTAAAGCTTACCTCTCTTAGGACCTTGTTCTCTCACGATCATTCCCTGATGCCCACATCACAAATGTCCTGAGCATCAGGAAAGATGAAGAGCAGGGAATTGTGGTTTTAAGATTTGTGAGTTTCAGGCTGTCTGTCATATGAATGTAATATATGCTGGATTAAGACCACCAAGGTTTCTTAGAAGTAGATAAAGAAGTTGTAAGTACCACCACTTCCTTGTAAGCCGAGAATTTCCAACAATGGGCCTCATCTATCAGGCCCAAAGGGAAACTACTCTTCGGAGAGCTGAGCCCAGCCTGAATACTTGAAGACTATTAAGGCTTTCATGACACATTCACCCAGCTTTCCAGAGCCTTTGCCTCCCTAGACCCCAGACCAACCTCAGGCCCATAACTGAGGTGGTATCTACTGGAATGTCCCCACACAAGGTTCATCCAACATCTTTTGCTTCCCATCAGGGTCAGGGAGGGGCCTCTACCCTGACAGTTCAAGGGCTCTTTCTGGAATCTTGCATATCAGTCCATTAGCCATCCCAATGAAACTTCTGGAGCCCACAGAGACACAAGGTCACTAGGCCATGCTGGCCACTAGCAGATTTGAATCCAGATTTGCCTCCAGGGACCACCATCTACCTCTGCTTACTATGTTAATAACAAAATAATTCACAACAAATGATTACTTAACACAATGTCTGGTACAGTCTGAGTGCTCCTATACTATTAGCTTTTAATTTTTTCTTTGTTTTGCTTTATCACTGCTTGAGCCCAGTGCCTTACACATACTAGGCAAGTGCTTTTTCTCTTAAACTGTACCCCTAGTCCAATGTTTAGCTTTCTAAAATTAATATTATCATCATCCAATTTTTACAAAGCTTAGAGATTTAGCAAGGTTCCTCAAGTTTCTCAAGGTTCCTCACACGAAGCGAAAATAAGAGGCAAGATTTCTATGCAATACTGTTAGCAAGAAAACAAAACCTACCAAATGAATAAATTCTTCTTTAACTGGCATTGCCTCAATGGACTATAATATCTTCCAGATGCCATGTCAAAGAGGAAATGTGTAAAAGCTAAGGTATTTTGTAATTAAAAATATGAGAAATATTTCTTGTGAATTTAAAGTTTCATATAAAGATAGCAAATGCCCATACCCTATGATCTTCTAACCTTTCCTCAGCTGGGCTGCAGAGACCTCAAGGTCATGGTTAAGGTCATGTATTGTGGCTTCTTTCTCCACTCTGAAATTGGCTGGAATTGATGTCCAGCTACGAAACCCTTCCTATAGAAGATGACAGATGGAACCAGCCCAGGAATGGTCTTACTATTACTAAACATTTTCCAGAAAAGATATCCTGAGCATTCCTGACTTCATATAACTTTTTTCCCCATGTAGATTGATTATAAGAGCTGTTATCAAGTGTTTCCTATGTACATGGCCCTATGCTCTGAGCTGTTCATGGACTCCTCTCACGTAATACTGGAGACAGCCCTCTGAGTTTGTGACATTGTGGTCTCCAACCTGCAGGTGTGGTTACTGAGACCAGGGAGGTTGTCACCTGCCCACTTGGAAGGCTGAAAAGCCACAGCATAGGCTTCTATTATTTATTTTTTTATTTTTATTTTTGTCAGTTATGGGGCTTGAACTCTGGTCCTGGGCCCTGTCCCTGAGCTCTTCGGCTCAAGGCGAGCACTCTACCACTTGAGCCACAGTGCCACTTCCCAGCGCAGGTTTCGTATTGCCTCTTTCCTATCTAGAAGCATAACCATCCTTAAAAGATTATCAATTGGTGCAGCCACTTTGGAGCATCATTTGTCCGTGTCTATTAAAAATTTTAAATTTGCATACTCTATTGCACAGCAATTTCGTTTCCGCTGTCCTAGAAAAATACTCTCAAAAGTACACAAGAGGTTCTGTCCAAAGATCTCCACTGAAGCATAATGATCATGGACATTTGATTACAATTTAAATGTTTACCAACTAGGGGAATGGCCAGACATACAGAAAACAGAAATAGAGTGTGTGTGTGACAGCATTTATTGCTCCTTGAGTCTGGGGAGGAACTGTGATTTGGGACCTAGCACTGTAGAGAATGTTAAGCACTATTAAGTATTCCATCACAGCTCAAGGAGTTCTAGAAGGGGGACATTGAGAGTTCACATCCTAACCATGACATGTGCAACTACACACACACACACACACACACACACACACACACACACGTGCATGCACATGGGAGAAAAGATGCAAGGGCAAGTGATATACAGAAGAAAGTTAATAGGATGAGGTATTGTATTTGTGTGTCAAGATTAGAGTGTGTGTGGGTGTGTAACCTGAAGTTCAGGGCAGTGTAAAAAAGAATGGATCTGCTTGTGCTTACATGAAAAAAAGAGGTCAAGACATTATAAAGGGAACAAGGTTTTACCATAATGACTCCCATGTGACTGTTCTGTAGGGGATGCTGGTGTTTTCTCTACGTACATATGCATTGGGAGATCGAGGGAAGATATCAGGAATGGTAGGAGCCCCAGTGAGCTCCCCAGTGGGGGAGGGGGAAGTGATAGGAAGCAGAGAATGTTGATCAGAGGACATTCTAGCTTTATCCGAGTAGTCAATGAGGTATTTATTCATGCATTACTTGTGTGATTATAGGGAATACAAAATAAGGTTGTTCTAACTCCTTACATTGGAGAAATGGTAGCATGCAGTGTAGACACAAACAAACCTTACCTTTCCTTTCAGTGTCATCGTTTGGTAGCTAAATGACCTTAAATAAGTTACTGAAGATCTCTGTGTATCTTGAGATTCATCCATCAAATGAAGTTCATAGTAACACTTCAGAAGATGTAGTAAGGAATTAAAGAAGGAATTAATAAGGGATAAAACAGTCAACTCTGAACCTAGAATATACTAAGTAATACTGACAGCATTTATTGCTACTGTGATTTGGGACCTAGCACTGCAGAGAATGGTTGAGCACTATTAAGTATCCCATCACAGCTGAAGGGGGACATTCAGAAATCATATCCCAACCATTACACATGCAAGTTTACACACACACACACACACACACTCGTGCGTGCACATGGAAGAAGAGATGCAAGGGCAGGTGATATCCAGAAGAAAGTTAATAGGGTGAGGTATTGTACTTGTGTGTCCAGATTAGAGAGTGCTTACGGAGCTGAAAGCCAGAGCTTAGCCACAAACCATCTAACAAACTAGATAGCAATGCCCAGGAATCTTCCTCTGAGATCAGAACATTACCTCCAGGAAGACCGAATCCCTAGAAAAAGTGTTTTAGGTATAGAAAGAACTTGAGATAGATAGGTAAGTAGGTAGATAGATAGATAGATAGATAGATAGATAGATAGATAGATAGATAGATAGATAGATAGATAGATAGATAGATGAATATATATATATATATATATAGAGAGAGAGAGAGAGAGATATCCCTATGTCCATGTGTGTCTGTGTGTGTGTTCCTGTGACAACTTTGGGACAAATAATTGTATAATCTTGCCCTAGGGCTAATTCTTTCCTTGGCTCCCAGCCAGAGTCTGCAAACACACATTCTAAGTACTGCTTTACAGAACCGATTCCTATGTATCTTGATTAAATATTGACAATAGTGCTACCTGCCTTATCTTGATTCAATGAAGAGGGAAGGAGTGAGGCGGAACTTACTCCCACAGCACAGCCAGGGATGCTGTCGGACACCAGCTTAGTAAAGACACTGTTCTAAGATGCATAATATCTAAATCCACACTCCCAGATAAAAACCAGCCTTATGGATTTGAGACCAGAAGACAGAAGCACCCTTTGGTCATCTGAGTTCTAGGGGAGACTAGCATAGTAGTAATGTCACCTGCAAAACTTAATACATCACTCATTAACTTCTTACCAGCAGGTTAACTTTGTGTGTATGGCGGGGGCAGTCGGGGGGGTGAGCTTGGAAGAAAGATTGGGGAGCAACTACCTAAAGCTGCCGACAAATCTAGCCTTCCAGCCCAGAGGTCAGCAGCCTGCCCAAATGCAAGGCGTTCAAGCATCCTAGGCCTTAAGGATGGTGAAGCAGGGTGAAGATCCTAGGGGACAAAGTCATCTTCAGTTTCCAGCTTGCCCCTTCAAGCCTTTCTGTACCATCCAGGGCCCTGGCCTCTTATTGTGTGTTCCCCGACATCCTTTCCACTAAAGGGATAGCACTGCAATTCACTTCTGCCTCTGGAGATGAGGAACAGGGTGGTCCTGTCACAGAGGCTTCGCTAGCAGAGGTCATTTGGGTCTTCCACACAAAGAGAACTTTATTTATTTATTTTTTGCCAGTCCTGGGGCTTAAACTCGGGGCCTGGGCACTGTCCCTGAGCTTCTTTTGCTCAAGACTAATACTCTACCCACTTGAGCCACAGCGCCAAATCTGGAATCGAAACCCAGGGCTTCATGCATGCTAAGGTAAGCACTCTACCACTGAGCCACATTCCCAGCCCAAACAAAGAGAACTTTAAATGGCAAGAGGCATAGCAGTCCCCCTAAAGAAGGGGAACTTAAAGTAGGGTGCTGACATCAGGCCTCTTACCTCAGGTGAGGATGCTGCTACACCCCTGAGCCAAGGTTTGTAGTTCCCCAGGGTACAGAATTGAATCCAGTCAGGAACACAAATTCACAATTGAGTTTTCTGTTTATACTGTGCCCTGAGACTCTTGTTTGCCAGCTCTCTGGTTCAGTGCCATTCCTAATCCTCTTCCACATCACAATAGGTAGTAGCTTTCCTGGGCACTGGATCCCAGGCAGATGGAAATTTGTTCACTCTTATTAGAGTTCTAGGGTTTTAGAAGAGGCTAACCTCTCTAGAACACCTGTACAGGTACAGTTTCCACAGTTTTCAGGAAGAACTCACTTACAATCATCACAGCCACCCATCACACCACATATCAGGCTTGTTTTGCATATATTATCTAATCTAATCCTTAAGGAAATCATTTGAGGATCTACTTTATAGGTAGAGAAACTAGGGCAGAAAGGTACTAAGCAACTTTGCTTTTTTTTTTTTTTTTTTTTTTGGTCGTGGGGCTTGAACTCTGGGCTTGGGCGCTGTCCCTTCAGCTCAAGGTGAGCACTCTATCGCTTGAGCCATAGTGCCATTTCTGGTTTTCTAGTGGTTTATTGGAGATCAGAGTCTCATGGACTTTCCTGCCTGGGCTGTCTTTGAACTGTGATCCTCAGATCTCAGCCTCCTGAGTAGCTAGGATTACAGGCGTGAGGCACCGGCGCCTGGCCCAACTTCTCTTTTGATCACATGGCTACCAAGTGATACAAGGCTAGGTTGGACTGTAGATCATGTGACCTCCAGGCCATGTTCACAGTCAGACATTAGAGCTGAACCTGCTACAAGATAAAGAGTTTGCAATACCATAAGCACTATACAAATGCCTGTTCAATAATAAAATGCTTTGTGGCACCACAGAAGACTGTGTGTCTATATTGTCAGGATGAAAACTGGGAAAGATGCGATGGAGAAAGATTGAAGAGCCCTTCTACCCACTGTGGCCCTTTTAACTCCTGACTTCACCCCTAATGGCACGTGGTGAGAAGGAGGTGAGAGTCATCCTCAGTATAATTCTCACCTCAGACACAGGATGCTGTCAGGACTTTGCTGCCCCTGGGGATGAGGGGAGAAAGGAATCTACAGATCCTGAGGAATATCCCACCCAGACCCCCTAATCCTCAGAGGTTAATGCAGCTGCAGTTTGTTTGCATTGGGATTTCAGGGCACTGCATCTTCCAGGAGATAAATCCGCATTATGCAAATTACGTGTGCCAGGATTCTCCAGAAATTACTAAGCCAGGGAAGTTGGGAAGTTATCCAACTGTTTAACCCTTTTCACACGCCTATAGAGCAAAAGTTTTCACAAATACATAGTCCCAATTAGTATTTCCATCCCATGGGTCTGGTTGGAACAGCCAATGCCCAAGAGGACCCCACAGCTTGGATACCTGGGGCTTAGACTCCCAGGAGGAAGAAAGACCTCTTCTAGGGAATGGCATAGCAGCTGGACACAATAGTTTCTTTTGAGACCTTTATCAACAAGTCATATAATCTTAAGGTAGGCAGTCAGTGTAGAGCATTTTATCCACCCTTCTGTCTCCAGGCTGAACTGCACCGTACATACAGCGGAAGGGTAAATGTATATACAGCTAAGAGTAAATGGCCAATGTTCATTATATATGTGTTATAACAATGATATTCAACCTAGCCTGACCTCTGGTACTATTATGATTCTTCATTTCAGCAATTCTGACAATAAGTGTCTCTTCATGTATACAAGATCACCAAAAGCTTTTCTTCATAGCTAACTTGAGTCCTGGAATAGAACTGTGATCACTCTTATCTTTAGTTGACAGAAAACGTACCACCTCTCCATATATGCTTCCCACATTTTCCTTACCTATCAAAGGGCAGGCCACATTGGATCCCTCTAACTTTCCTTCAACTTAATCTATGAAGAAAAACATAGGATAGTGGCCAAAAGCCCAGGAACTGGAAGAAGAAGAAAGAAATCAGGCTCTGGTTTCTTGATGTATCTATGCATAAAAGAAAACAAGATAATTTTTGCCTATAAGACTGCTGTGAAGCTCATAAGAGAGCATACTCACCAATCTCTTTATCAGTAATATACTGTATAAAATAATTCAGTATCAGTAATACACTGTATAAAGTAATTCAGTATACCCAGAAAGCTGAGCAAATATTAAAGCATTAGGAGGCTAAGATGGCTATATCAATATAAAAAGTAGACTTTGAGACAAACAATATAACTAGAAATAGAGTGATACTTTATAATCATAAGTCCATTGATTAAAAAGTAAATGACAACCGTACATGTGTTTATACCTAATAATAAAGATTCACCATATACAAATCAAGAGTTAACAGAAGTAAATGGAGAAATAAACCAATCCACAGTTATAGTTAGAGATTTTAACAACATCTCTGAGCAGTTGACAGATAATGAGACAAAAATAATCAGCAATAAGCACCGGTGGGTCATGCTAGCTACTCAGGAGGCTGAGATCTGAGGATCGAGGTTCAAAGCCAGCCTGGGAGGAAAATCCATGCGACTCTGATCTACAATTAACCACCAGAAAACTGGAAGTGGCATGTGGCTCAAGTGGTAGAGTGCTTGCCTTGAGCTGAAGAACTGAGTGACAGCACCCAGGCCCAGAGTTCAAGCCCCACAACCGGCTAAAAAAATAGAAAATTTAAAAAAAAAATCAGCAAATTCGCAAAAGACATGGACAGCACTATCAGTCACTATAACTAAATTAATCTTTAGAAAACTCTACACTCAACTATACAAAAAACTTTTGTTGAATATAATATGGTATGTTAAGCAAGAAAGACTAAATATTAATCCATGAAACAAGGCTCAGGGCATATTAAATGACTGAGATCTTACATCTTTTCTCATACTGAGATTAAACTACAAATCAGTGATATTTCACACTCTAGAAAGATATTAAAATATTTGGAAATTAAAAATATAATATAGCTAAATAACCCATGAGCCAGAGAAAGAAGTACAAGGAAAATTTCTAACTAAATATAAGGAAATATGTCAAAACTTGTAGACTGCAGCTACTGTACTACTAAAGAAAAATTTGTAGATTTAAGTATGTATATTAGAAAAGAAAAAAAGGGCACCAAAACAAAACCAATAACCTTAGGATATATCTTTGAAATGTAGTTTGGTATTCTCAAGTAGGAGAAATTTTTTTTTCCCTAAGAGACATTTGGTAATATCTATATACACTTTTGTTGTTGTCAGTAGGAGACAATTACTAGTACTAGAGTTAGTAGTGCTAAACATCCTGCGATACATACGACAACTCCTTGCAACAAATAATTGTCCACTCAGACATACTAAGTGTCATGGTTGAGAGACCCTGATCTACTAAAAGACAAAGACCAAATTAAGTAGAAGAAAATAAATTTTAAAAAAATGGTAGAAAAAAAATAAAGGCACAAAAATAGACGTCTATAAAACAATAGTTACATAGTCACAATTGGTTTCAAGTCTAGGGATATAGATCAGTTGTAAAGTGTTTGCTTACATGAGCCATGCCCTGGATCAGGCCCCCAGCACCTCAAAAATTATTTGATTAATTAACTAACTAATTAATTAATTTTAAAAATCAGCTTTAAAAAACTCTAACCAGGGGCTGGGAAGGTGGCTCAGTGGTAGAGCGCTGGCCTTGCATGCCTGAGGCCCTGGGTTTGATTCCTCAGCACCACATAAGCAAAAAGAAAAAAGCCGGAAGTGGCGCTGTGGCTCAAGTGGTAGAGCGCTAGCCTTGAGCTGAAGAGCTGAGGGACAGTGCCCAGGCCCAGAGTTCAGGCCCCACGACCGGACCCAAAAAAAAAAAAAAAAACGAAAACTCTAGCCAGATAAGCTGACGTAGAAAGAGAACATAAGTTGCCAATATCAGTAATGATAAAAGGCCTGTCTCTACAGATTCTATAGTCATTAAAAGAATAATGAGGAAATACCATGAACAATTTTATGACAATAAATTCAATGAGATGAATAAATTTCTTAAAAAACACAATTAACTAAGATTCATATAAGATTAAATTTAAAGTCAGACTAGCTATTTACTATTAAAGAAATCAATTTTTAATTTGTTTTAAATTCCCATACAGAAAACTCCAGACCCAGATCCTTGCATTTGTGAATTATACTACTTTAGGGGGAAAATAGCACCAATCTAAATAAAGTATAGCAGAAAATAGAGAGAAAAAATTCCTAATTCATCTCATGTGGGTACCACTATTTGAAAGCAAAGACTGATGTAGACATTATGAGGAAATAAATTGGAAGCCAATAGTTCTCATGGAACAGATGAATAATTTTTACCAAAAAAATAATGCATTATGACCAACTAATGTTTATTCCAGGAATACAAGAGAATTTTAACTTTCAAGAAATCCATTGCCCAGGGATAGAGTGCTCCTCAGCAAACAAACAAGCAAATACTACTATGAATGTAATTTACTATATTAAAAAATACAAGAGGGACAGACACCAGTGACTCATGCCTGTAATCCTAGCTACTCAGGAGGCTGAGATCTGAGGATCACAGTTTAAAGCCAGCCCAGGCAGGAAAGTTTGTGAGACTCTTAACTCCAATAAACTACTAGAAAACCGGAAGTGATGCTGTGGCTCAAGCGGTAGAGTGCTTGTCTTGAGCTGAAAAGTTGAGAGATAGCACCCAGACCCAGAGTTCAAACCCCATGACCGACAAAAAAAAAAGCAAGAGAAACATGGATGATTATATCACTAGATCAAAAAATCATGACAAATTCAACAGATCTATGATATTTAATGCAAAAATATTGGAAATAAAAGGGTACAGTACTTTCTCATGCTGACAGAAATCTATGAAAAGCCAACAACTAATATCATATTTAGTGGTAAATATCAAATGCTTTCTTGTCTCAGATTAGCAATGAGGTAAGGATTTTGTCTCTCATCATTTCAATATTGTACTAGAGATTCTAGCCAATGCAATAAAATAAGAAAAGGAAAAAATTTAAATATAGCTTGCAAAGGAAGAAAGAAGCCTCTGGTTAGACAAAAAATATTAACAGGTAAATCCTAAGGAATCTACAAAATAAAGCTATTAGAACCATAAGCAATGCAAAGTCAAGGCCCAAAAGTGAATTGTATAGCCACACCCAGCTGAACAGTTTTAAATGCACCAAACTACTTTTATAATGGCTAAAGAAGTAAGGTCTACTTGAAGATGGAGTCTCTGGAGCAGCACCTGTGCCAAGGAAAGACATGTAGCCCCCAGACTACTAGGGCTTCAATTCTAGCCAACATTTACCTGTGGCTGGTCTCAGTAGTATTGGACCATGAGCTCACATCAGCAACAAGCACCTCATAGCATTATTGATCTGGTGTAGGTTCTTTCCCAGGACTATGCCAGTCTTCGTAAGTGTGTAACACGGCTAGGTGGCATTTGTGGCCAGAGCTGCAACGTAAGAGCTCAAGGATGGTGATTCTACCACAAGCTTAGCAAAATACTATAGTATCTGAGCAGAGGCCAGGACCTCTGGGTGAGGTATCTGTCTCTATACCTGCCCCACAAGGACTTATGGAGGTGAACTACACTCTCTAGGTACTTCTGGTCATTATGATTACTTATTGGTAATAGAAACTATATAGATTGGTTCTTCATGAACAACCCAATCATAAAGTTAAGGTAACCTTGGGCTTGGATCACCCCCTAGTGCTGAAAAAGTGAAAACACACCAACAGCAGATTCCTACCAAATCTGGATGTGGGTGCCATCCAGTGCTGAAATGATGCAAATGACTGCACACTCAGTATAATTATGAGTATACCTAGGATTTCTAGAAAGATGGGCTCACACACAGACTCACACTCATAGAGTTTGAAGTCTGGAATCAATGTCAATGCCTAATCCTTCAATGCTTGAATGATGCTGCATGCCAACAAACATCAAGAGCAGTCAGAAAACCATTGCTTCAAAATAGCATGCTAGAAATTGACTGGATACTAAACAAAATGGAAGAACTCTCTGAAAACTCAATGAGCTTGAAAAATATTCAATTCTTTAACAGAGAAAAACAAAAAGGGAAAAAAGCAGTTTAAACAATCAAGCAGAAATCCTTAAATTAAAAAAATACTCAATAAAATTTAAAATATGCAAGATAGATCAACAGAAAAAAAGAATTTGGTCAGAGAGAGCTATCTGAAAGTTGACAGGCAAAAGAAGAAAAAAGAATGAATGAAGAGAAAGAAAAAAAAACTTAGAACTTTGGAAGTTTTAAAGAGAAAATATTTGGGTGCTTGAGATTCAAGACAGAATGATGAAAGGGTGGCACTGATCAAGATTCATTGTATTCACATACTATTTTGTTGAATAGCAACTCCTTTTCACAGCTACTTAAAGACAGATTAAAAATAAAAATTAAAAAAAAACAGATCCAAAGCAGACATCAGTATCATTCCGGAGGCCTGCCTATGTCACATTCCATAAACAAATATATGTTGATAGCTAACAGGCACATGGGGAAAAAGGCTCAACGTCACTAATTACTATTTAAGCCACATTAAAACCACAGTGAGATATCATCTCATTCCCTGTGAAGAGCTATTATCAAGGAAGCAAGAGATTAACAAGTGTTGCTAGAAATGTGAGGAGGAAACATTTGTACATTTCTGGGGGAAATACAAATTAGAACAGAAAACTTATATGGAGTTACCTTTAGACACTGAAACTAGATCATACAATCCAACACACCTGCTTCTGAATATTTACCCAAAAGATGTGAGAGAAGTATACTCAGGAGATGCTCACACTCATATTAATTGCAGCACTGCTCACGATGACCAAGTTACAGAATTACTCACCAATAGATGAAAGAGTTCATACTCACATATTCACAATGGAAAACTTCTTGGTCTTGAAGAGAAGGAAATCCTTTCATTTGCAACAATGTGGATAGAATTGAAGAATATTATGCTAGGCGAAATAAGCCAGGCATTGAGGGATAAATATGGTATGTTCTCATTTACATGTGGAATCTAAAAGATAATTCAAAGTCATAGAAGCAGAGAGTAGAATGCGTTGGCTACAGAAGCAAGAATGTAGAAGAAATGGGGAGATCACAGTCAAAAGTACCATCAAATCTCAGGCAGGAAGAACATGGGGTACTTTTTTTTAGATCTGTTTCATAATATGGTGAATATTATCAATTATAGGTTATTATACATTTCAAAATTGCTATGACAGTAAAATTCAAATGTTCTCACCACCAAAAAGTATCTGAAGTATTGACTTGAGATAATCAGTCCACACTATTCACAAATCATAATAACATTGTACGTCTCATGACTATATAATTATAAGATGTCAATTTATAAAAAAAATTAATGTAGATGTATCAAATGAATAAAATACCTTCCACAGCAGCCACAGCTGTTAGACTAACAAACAGATTAAGAACATAAGCCATATTTCCACCCAAGCATTGCAAGAAAGCATGTGAACCAACAGTCTACGTCAATAAGTCAAATAAAGGAAGCGCCAGTGTGATCAGTCAGCTTGCAAACATTCATACCAATATTTAGGAGCAGGTGATAAGAGAATCGCCCAACTTAATTCAGGTCAACAAGGAATCATTGTGTATCTCAGCTTTTACTCCAACCAAAATGATTTCAATTAATACAAAGTAAATTCTCCCTGGTTTCTGATGTCAGAAAACTTGTATTTAGCTTTAGAACATGTCTTCAAACTTTCATTTGGAATTGGGTGCAGTTTGAGGTCTAGGATCTTGGAACCACTTGGTTATCCGATTTTTTTTTGTCTTTTCCTTGCCCCCTCCCACCAGACTACAACTAGGATTTAAAGCCAGGGCTCTGTGCTTGCTAGACAGGCACCTGAGCTATGTTGCCAGCTCTTTTTGCTTTAAATTAGTTTTCAGATTGAGTCTGAATTCAGATTGCACAGACTAGCCTTTGACTAGGATCCTCCTACATATGACTCCCATGTATCTGGGATTGTAGACTTGAGCCACCACATTTGGCTTTTCTTTTCTTTTTGTCACTCAGCAATTCATCAGGAAAATGATCCCCTCCCCCAACTCCAAAACAGCTCTTCCTCCAAAGCTTGGCATTGAAAGTGAGATTGTCTTCTGTTTTATTGTGATTCCTGATCCTAAAAGATGGGTTCATTTGTAGATGATAACACATACTCCAGGGCATTAACTGATGGTTCTTCAGAGTCGGCTTTGACCTGCCAATGGTAGGACTTAACCCTAGACAGCCAGCATTGTGAGAAATTACTCATGTAACACAAATAACAGGAAAAGCAATCAGATTAAAAGATTTTCTCCCAACTTTCTGATCCCCACTCTCTTGGAGACCAAGCTTACTAGGCCATGCTCAGTAAGAAACAGGCAGCAGGCACAGTGGGAACAACTGCTTTTATCTCCTCCTGAAACAGATCAATTTGCAAAATCAACAAGACTAGTGTAAGCTCTTCCTCTAATGACATTGTCTGACAAGGGACTGGAAGCTAAGGGGAAATAATCTGATAAGAAACAAAACTCTTCAGCACAGAAAAGTCTATAAATCTTTATTGAAAATGTTTCCATCTTACAGAATAAACCAGGAAGAAACCCAGAAGGACTAAATTATAGCCAAGACATTGAGCCTCAAAAAAAGAAGGGGAAAAGACACAATTGGGATCCTAGCAAATCCATAAAATATTTTCTTTGCTAGTTCTACCAACTTGAGCTCCTTTGTGGATGTTGCTTCTGTGTCTTCTCAAATCCTCACACAGATGGAAAATCTTGCATAGTGTTTTTATAATAGGAAATCAGGCTTTAATCAAACGGGGCTGAGATTCCCCCCCCCTTTTTTGTCAGTCATGGGGCTTGAACTCTGAGCCTAAACACTGTCTCTCAGCTCTTCAGCTCAAGGCTAGTGCTCTACCACTTGAGCCGCTGAGCCACTTCTGGTTTTCTGGTGGTTTATTGAAGATAAGAGTCTCACCGACTTTCCTGCCTGGGCTGGCTATGAATGGGCAATCCTCAGCCTCCTGAGTAGCTAGGATTACAGGCCTGAGCCACCAGTGTCTGGCTTTCCCCTAACTTTTGACTGCTCACCATAACTACTAGCAGAGATGTAAATTTATCATCCAAGACTCCGTCTTAAGGCTTTGAAATGAAAACATGTCTGAATTAAAATAATTCAAAGATAAATGTGCAGGGATTTGAAGCAGATAGTAAGAAATTTGGATCAAAATAACCCAGGGCATGGAAAACAATGTAAACACATCAAAGAAACTGTGATTTCCTGGAAAATTATATTAAGTAAAGTAAGCAAGACCCAAAGAAAAGTAGGTTGCATGGTATCCCTCATTTGTAGGAACTAGAATATGTCTATGGTATTCTTAACAAGAGATCTCAATAACCTAATTGCTTTGTGCATAGGACCATACACAATGAAGCATATCAACATGAACTCCAAGATATGGAAACAAGAGGTTCTTAACATGTCCTGTATATAGTCTTTCTTTTTTTTCTTCTTCATTTCTTTTAGTTTTCTGTTCCTGTGTCTTATGTATAAGATTATTCAATCTGTGGAAGGGAAGGGGAAATCACAGAAACAGCAGGACATAGGATGAACTAATGCAGCATTGATACTCACTTGTCACTATGTTGAATATAAACCCTACAACTGGTGGGGGGAGTAGAGAAAGGCAAGTGGGAGATAATGAGGGATGAAGTAACAATGATTAAAAACAAATGTACTCATTACCTGACTTATGCAACTGTGAAACTCCTGCTCATCACCTTTTCAATAAAAATAAAATAACTAAAAAAAGAAGAAACTGTCATTTCCTGTAAAATGTCTATTCGTTCTATGTAGATTGCACAGCTCAAGTGTCTGCCTTGTAGAGGTCATGGGTGTCATTAGCAGGCAATGTGCCAGTACGTGGGCCTGCAACCACCATCAGAGCTGAGACTTGAAAAGTCTAAATGCTTCACTAGTAAAAATAACATAAAATTTGAAATGAAAACTACGGGTGCTCTAGCTGAGGCTCTGGAAAGGATGGTGAGTGGTATTCGTGTAGAAGTGGCCTTGGCTCTACGTAATGGAGACCTAGACACGATGAAAGATATAAAAGAAGCTCATTTCATAGCATTAAGCAAGTGCACCCTTGCTATGAGGCTTCAGGGGGTTGTGGTGAAGGATCTGGAGAGGGGAAGAAATGGCCAAAGAGCTCATTCATCCTGTTTCCAACAGTTCTGCTTTCCTTGCAAGCATTCTCAAAAGCAGCTATATAGCCACCTCTGAAAGCAATAGTTTCCCCCACGTTTATGTGCTTCTTAGTAACCAAGTAAGCTGGAGCTAGATGATTCCTCTGCCTTCCTCCCCCAAGCCTCCTCCTCCACACACACACTCTCTTTACCCTCTGTCTTCTTGCTGACTTTGCCCCTACCCTTCCAGATGTTCCTTCCTTACCCCTAACCCAGCATTGTGCAGCGTCCCAGCCCTTGAGGTTGATGTCCAGAACAGAAATCTGGCCAAGGCTACAAAGAACAAAGAAAGAGCAACTGTAAAAACTGACAGCTCAAGGCCTCTGGCATCTGGTCTACCCTGGGTGGTTGCATCCAGGAGGTTCTGGCAGTGCTGGTTCCCCACCCAGCACCCCATGCATCTCAAAATGACAGTGGGAGTAACAACCTAGAACATCTCTGCAGTGCACAGCTACCACAAAGCAGCAGGCACAAGAAAAAAGGGGACTATTCCCAGGAACACATGCAACAGCAACTTGTGAACACTTGGCATAAAGTATTATGGTTGATATCACACTATTTCCACCTCGTGGAAAGAAAATTGGAAAAAGAAATGGGGAAAAGAAAGAAAGAAAGAAAATTATGTAGAAAATGAAGAGAGATGGAAGAAAAGGCAAAACTCTGACTGTGGTTGGGGGTAGAAAGTGTAGCCCAGATATGGAAGCTGGGCTCCCTCGAGGATCATATTAAAAATCCTAATTTCAGGAAAAAGGATTCTCAAGCCTAAAATCCCTCCACAGAGAGCGTGTGGTTGAGCTCGTAGGCATTGCTATCCTCTTCCTCCAACAGCAACTTATCGATGGTCAAGGAACTGACGGTTCTCCTGGGGTCATCCATGTCCTGAAGGACCGGCTCAGGGATAGAGATGGGGAGCTGGACAAACTGAGCCCCAGGCAGAGCTGGGGCTGGGGGCTGGTACTGCAGGGTGGAAGTTGGCAGTGTAGAAAGGGGCTGAGGCCATGGGAAATAGGTGAGGGGTGTCTGGTGCTCAGGGCCCTCCAGCTGGGGCCCCATGGTGGGTGCAGCGGCACTTCTTGTCTGTAGGGGAAACAGAGGACCAATGGTTAGCAGGCCTGGGATACTCTCCTGCTTATCTCCGTCTCTTAAAGATCTCCACTTCCCCCTCAACTCTGCCCTTCTCTGTTTTCTCTTTGAAGCTCCACCTCCTTTCTCCTGGCTCAGGACACCCTCGGTGGAGAAACACACAGATTTCAACTGGGTCCCTCATTTGCCACTGACTACTTATCTGTCCTATGTCCTAGCTCACACTACTTCCCAACTTGGAAATCTCATTTTTGCTTACCTGTAAAAGAAGACAGGAATAGTAATGAAGTCATAAGGCTGAGCAAAATTTGAGAGAATTTTCTAGGTTTCATTGACTATAAAATGCATCCTGATTTCAGAGATCTTAACATGTGAAAAGTGCATGCATCTTAAATCTATGAAAATGTAGTCATTCAACCCAGTAGCTGTATCTTGCAGGTGGTTGCGCTCCTGCTCAGACACAAAAAGAGAGTCGTGGCTCCACACTGTAACTCTGGCATCCTGAGGTCCTCCTGGACCAGAACTGCTCCATCACTTTCCACCCTTCTGGTAATGACAGCACAGAGAAGCCAAGCCATCAAACCCTCCAGAGATTCAAGCCCTGGGTTCTTAGTATGCTTTTACAGTTGAGAAAAGTAGATCAAAGTGGAAGCTCTTACAGGAATAGATGTGGGACAAAGCCAAAAATCTCCCCCTGCTATCCCTACCTGCCTATCATCTCCAGTTACCATGGTGTTTTGAGAGTAAACCGTTAATCATTGAGGACAGTTTGTGCAGCTCTCTAGCGATCTTGTTACAACACAGATTCTAGTCCAAGAGTTCAGGGTGGGATTCTGCATGTTTAACCAAGTCTCCCAGGATGTCAATGTGGCTGGTATAGGGACCATAGTTTGAGTAGCAAGGTTTTAAATTGTTTTTCCATGGAGTAATAGAGCACTTGAGTAAGAAGGGCTCCCACCATTGGAGCTAGCATGCATGCTTCACTTCCTCTCCTTCAGTGTAGGCCTGTGCTTCCCAACCCAGGTTCCCTGCTCAGGGAGAGAATTATACATCAAACCAGCTCCTAACACAAGTCTTATCTCTTACAAAGCAGTAGTGATCACTGTTGGTTCAAGCCAGCTTTGATGAGTTAATTTACAACATGACAAAACAAATAAATTATTTCTTAATGAATACAGTTGGTTTAATACACAGAACCTTTCAAAGCAGGAAGTAGGGACAATCAAAGGGAATAAATAATGAAAAGAATCCTCAGTAATGAAGTGGCTGACAAACACTAAGTCCACCACTCCAGGCCCCTGACATGGAAATGAGTCACCTGAGGAAGATTCTACTTAATATCATCAAGACTGAAAAGCTGGTTTGCCGTGGAGTGTACTCCTACAAGCCTGCCAGGAAGGTGCCTGGAGGTAGGGAGCAGGTCCCTTGGGAAGACACTGGACACTGAGGGCAATAAAGGGGACCTGGGGGACCAAAGCAAATACTGCCATCAAGGGTGGCTCTGAAACCATTCATGAAGCCTCAGCTTACTTGCCACAGTTTCCCTGGAATGGACTTAAGATCCTTTGATGTCATAGGCCTTTTTTTTCCCTCAACACTTGTAAGAGTCTTGTTCTTAATGGTCACATATGGTTGCCATTCACTTTAAACTATGACTCCCTTCCTTCATTCCTGGGGGTCGGGACTTCCATTCCTACCTAGCCATTGATAGTGGTGGCCCATGGTTCACATTGCTGGCACACTTTGATACAGTGATAATAACTAATATTTATTTACTGTTTCCTGTGTGCCAGAAAGATTGTGCAAAATAGTTCTACATGAATTAGCTCATTCTATCCCAACAACCCTCTTGTTAGTATTTCCATTTTATAGTGAGAGATCAAGTTGCTAACCAAGGGGCTCATGGATAGTGAGTAAAGAGTTAGAGACAAAGGCAATCTGACACTACAGTCACAACTCAAATATATTACCCTATAGGTGGGTGTAACTCAAAACTAATTTTCTAAGAGGTTATATCACCTTTTACTCAGCCTACATGTCTTCTAGCAATTCCCATGGCTAAGTGCACAATCACTCTCTAAGTTATCAGCTGGCCACCCATTTACCTCTCACTTGGTTCCTCACTTACTGAAAGCTGCAGCTCATCATAACCAAGACTCACTGCTTACAGAGGAGCTGGAGATGTTCAGGAAGAGAGGCAGGAGAAGAGCTTTCCAACCTCAAGTTGCACAAAACATGACCAGACAGGCATAAGAAGAATTTGTGGGGGCTGGAAGTGTGGCTAAGTAGTAGAGTACCTTTGCCTCCTTCCCAAGTGAAAAACACTGAGTTTAAAACCTGAAAACCCTGAGTTCAAACCCTAGTATCACAAGAAGAGGGAGGAGGAAGAAGAAGAGAAGGACAAGGAGGAAGAGGTGGAAGGGAGGAAGAAAAGAAGGAGAAGGAAGAGGAGGAAGAAGAGAAAGAGGAAGAGAAAGAGGAGGAGGAGGAGGAGGAAAGTGTCATAGAGTAAGCTGTTTCTAACAGGATACCATGGGTAGGCACAGCTCTGCTTTCATAAGACATACCGTGACGTTAGTGATGAGTGGTGGGGAGGCATAGGTCAGCACTGAGGAAGGCCCCACAACTGTGTAGCTGGGGCACATGGGCTGCACATACATATCCGCTGAGTAGGGACAACTGACGGCTTCATGGGACACATACTCAGTATAAGGTGTCCAGGGGGTCAGGGGCTGCAGGGTGGCAGGAGCAGGCTGGGAGAGCCAGCCAGCACACAAGGCCCCTTCCTCTGTCACCGTGGAAGCAGAGACCTCCATGTCAAGGCAGGAAGGACCTGTGGTATTAAAACAAAAACGAACAAAAGAAAATGACCAGAACTGCTGGCGCCACCATGAGGGTCCTAGGACAGAGCTGGGCTGCAGGGACCTCTTACCCACTGTGGTGTAAGTCGCCAGGGGCTGGTGGGGCAGCACCACCTAGAGAGGAGAGAGACAAGGACCTGTGGTTAGCCAAGGCCTTTGCAGGATAAAATCCCATGGGCCCCAGGATGGCAGAGTGCCCAGAAGAATCACCCAGCACTCACACCAACCATCACCACCTGCACTCTTGAAGAATTTTTGTTTCCATTGAGCAAAAAGATGGTGCACTTAGGGAACTGGCCTCTTCCTTTTCCCAGAGGGACCCAACTCCCACCAGGGTGTGTATCACTGGCTCCCGTAGGACTTGACACTAGCTTTGTTCAACTGGCTAAGTGAACCAGTTCCACTCTGTCTTATCCCACTTCAAGGAATCACCAACTAGTCTAGACCCATCCTCACAGTATCAGTCGGGGGCGTACCCTGGAACAAAGAAGTACCCTTCAGTCTGACAGAGGCCACCCTCACTCTCCTACCCACACATGTATGTACAAACAAGCTCATACCCACCTGCATGCATGCACAAGCTCATGCACCTCCACATACATGTACACACACACACACACACACAGAGGCCACAGACACTCTCACCGCAGTTGGTGGGACAGCTGTCCCACTGCTGGCATGGCAGCGCTTCCTCCTCAGTAGCTCCTTCACTGGCTCCTTCACTCGGACAC
This sequence comes from Dipodomys ordii, assembly GCF_000151885.1. Lineage (NCBI taxonomy): Eukaryota > Metazoa > Chordata > Mammalia > Rodentia > Heteromyidae > Dipodomys > Dipodomys ordii. Next base: position 15,465,618 of record NW_012267226.1, read on the forward strand.
CTTGGTATGGCCGGGGTGGGGCAGGGGTTTGCTCTGGAGCTGTGGCTGGGAAAAGTGACGTCACTGGAATCCATGGTCCTTCTCAGACAGATCCCTAACACCCAGTGCCCATTTCCTCCAGGATTTGTCTGTTCTGGCTTGAAGATTACTAGAGTATTTCCCCTGGTATTGCCACTCTTCTTGTATCAAAACCTTCCATGACTCCCTACACTCAAATAATGAAGGCCAAAGCCCTTCAGTCTAGAATTGAAAAGGCTTCACAATGGCATATGAACCCATTTCTCTGACCAGTTTGTACCCTAACTACATAAACCCTGGGTCCCACAAGAAGGTCCATGTGTACCTCTTTCCATGGTCATGCGTATAGCTGGCCATTTCTCACAGCCAGGATTTTCTGCTTTCTTATCACCTTGCAGCTTATAGACTTCTACATCCCCCAACTTCCCCAGCACCCATAGATCTATGGATATTCACATAGATGTCAGCAAAGGACAAGGTAGCAGTAAGAGCAAAGAGTACAGGCTTCAAATCCTGCCCCTGACACATCTAACTGTGTGGTCCTGGGCAAGTTACTAAGTCTCTCTATGCTTGTGAATCTTCAATATCTTGTCAAAGGAATGTTGTGAGGAGTCACTGGACATGGTAAATAAGAAGTGAGGTACAGAGCAAGCTTTCTGTAAATTTGGTATGGGGGGGACGGTTTGGGTTTGGTTTGGTGCAAGAGATGGAACTGGAGTTTCCCATATGGAGGGCAAATGGAGCAAGCAAGCATCCAATGTATCTTCAGCCTGCTGTGTAGTAATTATCCATTTTGATATTGATATTGAATCTAGTTTATTACTAAGTTAGGAACATCTCAAGACGAGCTGTTGTACATCATTTCTGTCTTATCTTCCCAAGGTGCCTGTGCACTTGGAAGAGGCTCAGCAAGTAATTATTGTTGATTAATCAACTGGGTGATTCCTTGAATATGATTCCATTCACCTTCCCTTCAACTCTCCTGGACCTCTAGAATGAATGGGCTGAAGTGAGTGGCTTCCAAGTTCTTGTGAGTCCCAGGACCAAGAACAAATGCTCAATGCTCATTGTGTGTCTTGAGGCCACTTTACTGCTAGGAGGTTTCCTTCCCCAGTTGTTGCAAAAGACAAGAAACCAATGTACCAACCAAAATATGAGGCACAGCTCAGGCCCTTCCTGGCCTGGGAAAGCACACCAAACTAGCCAAGGCTGCCCTGTTGTAATCCTCCTGTGCAGATGCAAATTGGACCTGGCCCCTTGGAATGAAGGGTTAGGTCTGGGAGGCCAAAAACATAGTATTTATGGCTCACATAGAAATCTCATTATCATCCACTGATAAGGGTCCCCAGAGACCCAGCTCTGAATCAAAGTCCTCCGGAAGCCTGGGTATCTGTGAAACCCGGATCCACAGCTCTACTTGAGCTGAACTTTGCTCAGCAAATACTCAGTTGATAAGGTTTTGTTCCTGATTCTATATCAGACTTCATTTTGGGCTCTAGGCACCTGCACGGCCTGGCCTAGAAGTCTAGCAGGCAGAGGGGCTTGGCTACCACCAGCAGGATTTGAAAAGTAAACCCTAGAGACAGATGGTGTGAGTCAGGACCCCGTTTCTCAGGTTAGCCTTCAAACCCATCTGCAGGGGTTCCTTACCTGGCCATGAAATAGATTCAACCAAAGAGTGACACAAAATTCAGATGCCCAGAGCTCTGCTCCTAGGAGTATGATGCTGGGGTCTGATATAGGACTCAATATGGCTAAAAATGTCTCCAGTGATTCTAAAGGTGAATTAGAAGCACCCAATTTAACAGTTCAACCTGTTTGCCACATCCCAGTAGGAGTTACCCTCCTTTTAAATTCCTCTGTCATAACAGGTGGTCTTTGCCACTCTCTCTCATACCGGTCTCTGCCGGTATTCATTCTTTTACGCAGGTGGCCCCTGCCCTGGTGGATCTTGTGATCAAACCAAGAAGCTAAGCAATGAACCAGTAATGACAGTCACCAACTAGGTAACTATTTTAACCTGAGAGATTTCAGGCTTGTATATTATATAGCAAGGGGAGCCAATCTAATATCTGTGCCCAGGTATCACATTTATCTTTGTTCTAAGCAGAAATGACAATGGTCTTGGGATCCAAAAACACCTATAATCAAACCTGGGCTGCTGCTCACTGGTAGTGAATTCTCCTATTTATTTAATGAGTGGGGCCTTAATTTCCTCATCTATACAATGGGAGTAATAGCTCTTCCCTCACACAATTACTATGAGGATTAATGGGAATAATACATTGGGAATTCCCAAGGGCAGGTTCAGCATATGGCAAACACTGTACATGTGTTATTTTTCTTCTCTTCCCTCCATCTATTTCCATTATTCTTTTCTTTCTCCTACCCAACTTGCCTTATGGTCACCAGCAGCATAAATGTGGTCCTTCCATTGCCTAATAATGAAACTCACCACTCACAGTCTACCTGTAAAACGAAGCTCATTTTCTCACCTATAAAATGAAGATCATAACATTGTTGTGGGGCATTGAAAACTACATGGAAAGCCCTTACCACAGACTGTGGAACAGAGTATGAATTTAAGTGTATGTGAGCTAATGCATACTCATGTATGTCATCCACCACCAGCAATCTAAGGATCCCATACATCCTATCTCTGACTATCTTGAGCATTTCTAAACCTCACTATGCATTTGTTTACCTTCAGCCATTTCTCACACATGCCTTTAGCCCCCAAGCTCTTGCTTCTGTATAAGTTCCACTTACCGTGTATCTGAGTGGTATCAGTACATTACACAGACCCCAGCTGTAGCCTAATGTGGCAGCAATCTCTGACAGTCACCAGTATGATGACTGTCATAACTTGTGAGACTCAGGTTGGTTTAGTATATAGCAAGAGGAGACAAACTAGTATCTGTACATTAAGAACACCTTTACCTTTGTTCTAAGCAATAATGACAATGGAATTGAAAGCCAAAAATCAAATCTGGATTGATGCTGACTGGTAAAATATTTCCAGATTGATTTAATTACTTTGATCACTCCTTACATGGCTCCGTTCTTCTCAGAATCATCTGGGCCACATCCGTTTTCTTTACAGCCATATTATTTAACCTATACTTGTCTCCAGTTAAGTTTCCTGCTATTTCATAGGCACAGGGTATAACCTGAGGCACCAAATACTTGGAGAAACTTGAGGCTTGGGGTTATGTTAGGGATCTAATCTAGCTGGGGAACAAGAAAGGCTCAATCCCACATGTACACCTCTCCATCCAGATCATAAGCAAAACCATCTATGATGACTTTGCTCTGATTCACATGTCCACTTGTGGGAAGATCCCAGAGGCATCTCAGTTCCACTCCTTTTCAGGAAATGGACATACCACATACTTGGCTAGAAAAGAACCACTGGGCATTTCCAGGATCTTGTCAAGTGAGAGCTTCCTGCCACCTATTGTTTAAAAAAAATCAATGAACAAAGAGAGCTTGAGGGAGGTGCTCTAAGCACAAGGTATCACACCCTCTAATGCCTGGCTTTCTGGAATCCAAGTGACAGCAGATGTACCTTGACACAACAGAGCACAGGCAGAGCTATGCAGAGGTCTGCATCTCTTCTGACTGCATCAAAAATTCCTATAGCTCCCAAGGTCCCTGAGACATTGTGTCTACCACCAGCTGCCAAGGAGTCCTGTAACTGACTCCACACGCATGGACAAGAGTTAAGGATGCTTTTGAGTGTCTTTGCACAGGGCCCATGAAATATCAGAATCCAAAGCCTCAGGACAATTTTCCAGAGTCCAACAGCCAATTGGATTTGCAAGTTTTAGTGCCTTTCATACCAAACTATGTGAAGCAATGATTGACATTTCTAATTGTATGGTAAATACTGGGTTCCCAATTGCCTCCAGCACAAGAACTGAGCTCCAAATACAAATCTGAAAGAAGGAGCTTGTCAAAAATCAGCGTTGCCTCACCTTGGGGCTGCTAGATCCCTGAACCAACCTCATTTTAACACAATTGAACTGGAATATTTTTAAATGAAATTATTAAAATAATCTATTGGCCAAGCATAGGGGCTCATGCCTGTAAACCCAGCTACTCAGAATTGGAGATAGGGAAGATCATGATTTGAGGCCAGCCTGGGAAAAAGGTTAGAAATACCCATCTTGACCAACAGCACCTGGGCATGATGGAGCACATTTGTCATACCAGCTACACAAGGTGCTAATAGGTAGATCAAAGTCCAGGCTGGACCAGGCATATATGCAAAATATATACCTTATGTAACCAAAGCAAAAGGGCTGAGGGCATGGCTTCAAGAGATCCAGTGCTTGCTTAGTAAGTGCAAGGTCCTGAGTTTGATCCCAAATATCACCAAAAAGAGATTCTTTTTTTTTTTTTGGGTCCATTCTAGGGCTTGAACTCTGGGCCTGGGCACTGTCCCTCAGCTCTTTAGCTCAAGGCTAGCACTCTACCATTTGAGCCACAGCGCCACTTCCAGTTTTCTGAGTGGTTTATTGGAGATAAGAGTCTCACAGACTTTCCTGCCCAGGCTGGCTTTGAACTGCGATCCTCAGATCTCAGCCTCCTGAGTAACTAGGATTACAGGCGTGAGCCACTGACGCCTGGCTAAAGAAAGATCCTTAAGTAATAATTTGAAAAAAATATCCAAAGAAAAGCAAACAGAGATCAAAATAATAATACAGCAGCCAGGATGATGAAAGGCCAGTTTCCTAAAGACGAGCAATTTGCAGCTACGGATAGCACACCCACAAAACCTGTAGACTTCTCACCAACTCTGTTGAGGTCTGAGGACCCTGTAAGTACTTGTAGGCACCCAAATGTCCATCACCTAGAAAAATCGGTCTACCTGAACATGAACTCTTGGACTTCAACAGGAATCTCCAGTTTGGGGGCTGAGAAGTTCACCATATTGCCTTTCTTTCCTACTGTCCATCTGTTGCCAGTAGAGTTTCAGGAAGGATGAAACAAAGGCACTCACTTATAGCAAATCAATAAATTCAACCCTAATGAGGGCTTCCCTTTTCCAAAACGAGCAATGTAAAAACATAAAAGTATAAAAAGCCAGAAGAGTATATTTCAGTTCCCCCTGCTGCACACCCAGACATGCTACATAGCACAAAAATAAGAGCTCTGCGGCTGCCCTTCCCCTGGAGGGTGCAAAGCATGACAGAGACAAGCCATGTGCAGTCACCTCACACAGAGCCTTGGCCGTGTGGGCAGGAATCAGTGCTCACTCTGCAGCAAACTAAGGGATCAGAGGAGTCTACTGATTTAAATGAGTATGATGCTCTAATGAAGACACAATAAAATATCTCTGAGGAAATAGGCAAAATTGTCTGTACTTGTTTATTTAATAACCCCATGCAAACCACATTCATGCCACAGTGCAGATGCTAGTCAAAGAAGGTTGCCAGGCACTAGTCACCAGTAACTTTTCTTTTAGGATGACTTTAATGCACAACAGACATTTACTCTCTAAACTAAGACCCAAGGAACTTGGACAAAACCCTTCTCTCAGCCATTATTCTCTTCTGATTTCCCATGAGCCACTGGGGCAGGCAGCAGACTGAACCACAATTAAGAACACTCCTCTAAAGACTGGTTGTGATTCAGGATGATCATGTTTCCATCCCCAAAGGCCAGGAACCTTTCCTCCCATCTTAACAGTCTTGTCAACTTAAAACTCTTTCTAGTGAGCTTCAAGACATAATCAGCTACATCAGCCATTTTGAAAGATTAAAAAAATCACTCTCCTTTCAAAACTTCTGTACCACAAACAGAGCCTGGAAGGATGCTGGATTCAGCTCTTCTTTATATAGACCAGGTATGTTGAATAAACGAGTGGCTAAGGTCTATCTGTTTCCTAGCCTTAACTCCCAGGAACTCCAAAATAACCGTAATTACACATACTTGGCTTACAACTTAGTCTTTGACACAAATAATTTCATAAGAGGCCTTGCTACAACCTCTGAAATAGACAAGGAAGTATTCCATTCCCTTCCCTGCTTTGACTGATGAAAGAGAGACAGAGAGACAGAGAGATGCTCAGAGATGTTCAGTGACTTGCCCAACATGTGTAATGGTGTTGACCAAATTCAGGACCTCAGAGTCCAAACATAATTCATTCCTGGCCTACAATCTGCTTTTCCTGGCCTAGAAACATCCTATTTGTTACTCTGAGAGGCACTAGTAGTTAGTCATCAAATGGTACCTGGGCGATTCTTCATCCTCCTTCTTGCAGTTCGATCCTGGGTTTGCCTTGCTCTGCTCTTGTCTCCCTTCACTGTCATTTCCCCCAAGCAATGGTATTTCCCAGTGGAGTAAAGAGAGCCCACCCCACACACACTCAAAAAAACACTCTTCAGCTCACGTGAGGAGTGATGAGAACTGAGAGGCTCAAACAATTCCCCTCAAGGTTTTATTTTGGGTATTTTTTGACCGAAATGACAGCAGAGAGGTCCAGCCTGAGAAACCAGCTGCATCTGCCTGCCTTTTACAGAAACTGGCAGTCATCGGAGCGGAAAGGGTGCCTAACTCAGATTCGCCATGTCCCAAGATAGGGGTGAAGACCAAGAAGCCTCTGGTAGATCAGTCACTGCACTCGAGTAGGAAATATAGACTTTAATCAAAAGAATTGCACAAACAGATCTAGAATTATAAACCATGGCAGCGTTGCATCTCTTTCACAATTGGGATGGATCTGGCTTGCGTGGTTGCTCTCCACCTTCATCTGATTCAGTAAGGCCTAAATAAGAAGCAAGTTGGGCAAGAAATAAAGACAAGGGCAAAAGATAGGACTGTTTGCTCTCCCATACAGAAACACTGGTCATTTTGTCCTTATTCACAAGAAACCCATAAAGACTGAAAAGATGGCCTTCTTGAAAAAGCTTCAAAGTTTCGTAAAGACCTAGCAACGTGCTGCACAGCACTTCACTCTGTAAACTAAGAACCTGAGGTGAGTTATCAAGAATCTTACTGAAAGCAGTGAAGGATTGGTGTGACTAGAGTGATGAACTATCACCTGAAGAACCCCAGAATATATTTATGGTATTGGTAGGTGTAAAAAAAAAAAGAAGCAAGGAAATTGGGAAGGTTATGAATAATTTTAACTCCGGATATTTACTAAACTGCTGCTGTTCTTTTCTACTGGAGTTCTGCAGTAGATTTGATTCAAATAGAGAGGATTACGACAGGAAAATTATGTGCATCAGCCTAGAAGTCTTGGAATTTTCTTCCCAATGTTAAGATGCTTCTGTATTTCCAAAAACTGAGCAATGAATTGTCCCTCAGGGTTCACATCCATAGCTTTATGTTCCATAACATTTATTTTATGGCTTGATTTATCAAGATAAAAGTAGTTTTATGATTGAATCGATGCACATAGGGGTAAATACATGCAATAAGAGGATGAGGACCATTAATTTTCTCTTTATGACTTTCTTTCTTGAGTTGTTGTGGCTTTCAACCAAAGTTAAGCCTTGTTCCTATTTTCAACTCTTTTTCCCCTCTTCTTTTCCTTTCTTTTCTTTCCCCTTGGTACTTCTAGGTCCCAGGAAAGTCTAACAATCGTAATTCTCTTCCATTTGAATGTATGGCTCTTTCCAGTGTATTCAAAAGTAATGCAGATTGTTTAAGGGGTGGTCAAATCCTTTTTAGTCCCACACCTGGCCTGTGGATTGTTCTAGTTTGTAATTCTTTGGCTACCAGCTCTTCCCAGAAAGTGGTATTACTGAAACCATTACTAAAAAAAAGAAGGTAGCACATTGTTGTTTCAGTTTTCAGTATCATTAGTGCTATTTCTTGCATATTTCAAGTGTCATTCTCCTCATAACTAGTGTATAAACACCTCAGTCCAATCTTGTGAATTAAAACACGAACACAAATTTTCCAGTCAATACAAACTTATCTCACAGAGGTGGTAGGAAGGTCATGGCTAATTTAGGCACCAAATGGTCAGCTTAGCAATCAACATCAGCCATGACACTGATGATTAAAGTGCTACTATGAATCACAAGACGATTCACATGTTTCCTGTCATTTCACAAGAAATACAGAACTCAGAGACCATACAAATTGTAATCTATAACTAGCCCACATAACCTTTGTCCTCAGAGGCAGAAGGAGAGAAAACATTGGAAAGTAATAATAGTAACTTCTATATATTGGGTATTTGATTAATATAAAGAATAGTAGTAAGTACCTACCATAATCCTATAAAGCTAAAACCATACCCTTGGCGTATAAGGAGAGGGCAACAGGAAGAAGTAATATGACTTGTGAGTACCACACACCCAATCAATCATAAGTGTGTGACTCAAACTTGGGACCACTAGACCCAGAAGCTAAGATTTTAAACTACTAGCAGCAAACAAAGATACCCCTCTTTAACTCCAAATAAAACTCTACTCACTATATCTTGCTCTCCACACAACTGACTCTTTCCAAAATCTGTAAGTTCAGGAAGAAGGAAATCCCAATGAAGAAGCAGCGGTGGCTTCCAGTGCAGACTTCTAGTAGAGTTGCCTGAGAATCTGATAGACCGAGTTATTAGATAGGAACCCCAAATCCCTCTTTGAGCCTTGCATTGATCTCTTCCAAGATGGCTGCAAAGGCCAATGGAAGGCATCTTCGATAAGTAAGCTGAAACACAAGTTAATCTCATCAAAATGGAGGTCTCAAGAGCTGAACAACTACCCATGGGTTGATGCATCTCATTTTGCCTATATCTAACATGGAAGGCTTGAGCTTCTACAAAGAGCACCACCTAAGCCCAGAAAGGAGTCAGAAAACACCACCCAAGCCCCAGAAAGGAGTCAGACTTCGTGACAGGGAAACAGGACAGCGTGGCAAGTCAATTCGTGGTGTCTGGTTTAGCATAAATGTCATTATGAGTGAGTTGCTAGTGTAATCCTTAAGCTTCACTTTCCTCATCTTTGAAAAAGACCCAATAACAGAGCCTATGCCACGGAGTTGTTATGAGGATGAAGTGAAATAAATAGCGCATTCAAAGTATGGCAAAGATCGTCAGTTGTCACACCCAACATCTGCTTTGTCCCTTTTTTAACAAGCCCTGCTTTATGGAGGATGGCAATATGCCCAGCTAAACAATTCTGTTGTTCTCCTATAGCTAGGAGTAGCCATGAGCTGGCAGAAGAGGTTATGCATTGGAGGGTGGAAAGTGAGAGGGGGTAAGTAGCAGTGATGGAGAAGCATATTTTTTTGCTTCTTTTTTGCTTTCTCTTTGTCTGAAGATATGATGAAGATCACAGACGTGGCCCAAAAGTTAAAGTGAATGCTATGAAGAAAACTTGAAGACAAAGCCACACACCAAGAATAGCAGGCAGGAAGGACAAAAGGTGCTTGAAATATTGGTGACACTGTTGAACTACCTAGAATCCTGAATAACCTCTTATTAACTTTCTCTTAGGTGAGAAACAGTATATTACTGTCTTAGCTAAATCTCTGTCAGGTCTCTCCAGTAGCAACCAAATGTAATCTAAACTTTTCCAACATAGTATTTGATAGATCATATGGCACCAAATAAGTACCCATCACCCCTATCAGAAGGATAAAGACAAGAGGTATTAGGTTCTACTGATTTCAATCTTTAGATAGGAATTCTCAGCCTTGATTGCATGTTAGAATCACCCAGGAAAATAATCTAGAAATCTCAATGCCAGAGGAAATTGAACCAAAAGTTTTGGATTGGGACAAGTGATCACTATTCCTTTAATCTCCCCAAAGCATTGAAATGTGTCACCAAGGCTGCTCTAAGCAGATGGAAGAATCCCTGCTATCAAATTAAGGATACTTGTTCTAAAATATATTTTATAAGCACTTGGAAAAACTCAGAAATTAGAACTGGAAAAGAACTTCAAACAGCTCAGTCTCCTTAGTAAGTAAAAGGGTAGTTTCATTTCATCTGAGACCCACAGGGATTAAATGGCTGGCCAAAGACTCAAATCTTATTATCTGTAGACTGGAATGCACAGTTCATTTCTCTGGCAGGCAAGAATAAAGTCTCCCTCAACCAGGACAAGAGAGCTTCAGAGAATTTTGACTCAGTTGAATGCTCGTGGCTCATGCCTATAATCCTAGCGACTCGGGAAGCTTAGATCTGAGAATCCTGGTTCAAAGCCCGCCCAGGCAGGAAAATCTGTAAAATCTCCAATTAACCACCAAAAATCTGGGGGTGAAACCGTGGCTTAAAGAGCTCAGGGACTGTATCCAGGCTCTGAGTTCAAGCCACATGACCAATGGGGGGGGGGAGAAATAGAGAATCTCCCCTTGTGCCAGCCAATTTCATTTTTGTCAAGAAATTCCTTCAAAAAATGAGAAAACTAGAATATTACTAAATATTTCTTGAATGTAAAAACTATACTAACGATCATAATCAATCAACCAAGTTTGTTTTTGTTGGCTTAGCACGACAAATTGATGGACATCTTCAGTTAGCCAGAAAAATAAATTTCTTTAGGAAGAAGTCAGAAAGAAAAAAACCCTTTGTAATGGGAAAGTTAAAAGCAAATATTTACAGAACTTGCTAATGAATCAAACATTCAGACATTTAGTGAATGAGCATAGATAATCTTGATTTTTTTTTACACAAAAGGCAGATTTCCAGGTGTGAAATGGAAGAGAGTTTTATATTTTTCTGACTCAGTAACTTTTGGAGTATGTGGGGGGGATAAATTTGGCATTTTTCTTTGGTAAATATAAGAAGGAGGAAGTAAAATATAAACCTTGAAAAACACCTGCTCTTTTGCCAATTAAATCTGTATGCTTTATATGGCCTTGATTTCACCTGAAAAGGGTGCTTGTGAATTTATGTCTCTCCTTAGGATTCTATTTGTCCTTAATATCATGGACCACTGAATTGATGCATAAACTTGGTAAGAAGTAAAGGTGTTGATCGGGCTCATTAAATAAGTAAAAGTTGCAACCAGAGCAGAAATATTAGAGGTTGTCCATGTATTTAAAATTACTTTTTGTTCATAAATGCCTCTGAATCTATGCAAGAGATTCTCAGGTTCAGAAAGTATTTCACATTTTCTCTTTTGTTGTCCTAGAAATGTGTTCTATTTAGTGGAATCCTAGAATAAATCCTTAGTGCGGTGTTTTGTGCTAATGAGAATTTTGAGACCCTAATTTATCTATTAGTTAAACCTTGGCTATGTTCAAGTTTTGTGGAAGCAAATTTCCATCTGTGCCATTAAAATCTGATAACCATTTCCTGTTCCAAAGGTGCCTCTTTGGGCACTATAGTGAAGATATACCACAGTCGCTAGCCAACCAGACAACTGAAGAATATCAATTAAGCTGTTTTTCCTTATAATGTAGATCTTTTCCTAACGCAAGGAACAACAATGAAATGCAGTTGTCTATCCATCCTCTCTATCAAGACTGTCAAGTTCATTGCACACAATTCTATCACTTTTAAGGAAGAGGTTCAGTTGAATTCATTTTAAGCACTGATCAAATCATCTTCTAATTATCTTATCTACAACTGATGCTAACATTGTACAAGCCCAGGATACTAAGTGATCTGGGGAAATAAATGCCTAAAGTACTAATCAAACCATGTAAGACCAGAGCTTAGCCAGCCTTTCCTATAACTAGCCAGATAGTGATTATTTTAGGCATTGTGTACTGTACATTCTCTGTTCCAACTATTCAGCTCTGTCATTGAAACATGCCTTAAACATACACAAATAATAGACATGGCTGTGTTTCAATAAAACTTTATTTATAAAACAGGCAGCAGGCCCACATTGGTACATGGACTGTACTGGCAGACCTTTGGTTTAGACCCTAGATCCTATCCCTCAAGAATTTTTTTGGGGGGGGTCGGTCGTGAGGCCTGAACTCTGGGCCTGGGCACTATCCTTCAGCTCTTCAACTCAAGGCTAGCACTCTACCACTTGAGCCACAGGGCCTATATGATATTGAGGAATCGAACCCAAGGCCTCATGCATGCGAGGCAAGCACTTTACCACTGAACCACCTTCCCAGTGCCTCAAGAATAATTTTATAAGGACTTTTAATTATTCTATTCAAAGTGTCATAAAAGGATATAGACTAGAAGGAAACTGGCATAACCCTGATCAGTCAATAGTCTGACAGAAATGTCCAGTAGGAAGACACTAACAACCACTGTCACTGCTTATAAGGGAACTAAATATCACTTTATCAATATTCTCCACTTTAGTTCTTACAGTGAGGAAAACATTAGAATCCCCATCTTCAGATTTTAAGGAATATGAAAAAAGAGATTACTCAATTGTCAAGCCAGCTGTCAAACCCAGCTCTGTCTTGCTCTGACATCCATGCTATTTCTACTGTACTATTACTTGTTGGGTGGATGCTAATTCTCATTTACATGGACTGAGAGGACCAAGTACAGAACCCAGGGAGAAAATCTGCAGGCCAATCACTTTTTTATCCAATTGGCTGGCTAAGCACATCTGAAATTCATGGTCAGGAAGATCCACTGCTCTGTACTGGTATCTCTGAGCTCTGTCACATTATCTCTGATCTTAACCAAAACCTGTGTTCACATTAAGTCCACAAACAGGGGTCATGAGCCAGGTAGGGAGGAGGTTACACTTACAAAGTAAATGTTTTCTTAACCCTTTCCAGAACCTGGGGTACAGTCATTTCAGTTCATGCCTCAAGGGTGTTTTCTGAAAAAAGAAAGTGCCTTTTCAGCGCTCTTCGTGTCTGATTTCAAACTTTGCCCTTCCATGGGGGTGATTCTAAGTGGGTTGATGATGCCGCTCTGTTTTTACTAGTTTTCCCACAGGGTATAGTCATTTGGGTGCCCTAACCCACAACTTGGGTCTAGGAGAAAGGCCTAGATGCAGTGTGTGAGGCCTTTCCTAATTTTCTTTAAGACTCTAAAAGTTTAACTAAAGAGAATTTCCATGTGTACTCATCTGGACATGTGGAAATGTTCTCCATAGTCATCCCACTAATGAGTTCACAATGTGGTCTCTTTTACAATGGAGTTTTGCTATCTATGGCCCTAGGGTGTGTATAAAAGCATGTTCTCCAACAGCCTCTTTTCTAAAAAAAACTATTCATCTCTCAGGAGACATGAAAAGAAAACAAAGAAGAGGACATGGCATTCTGGGTATGTAGTAAAGTATCCTATAACTCCGATGCTGAGAGGAATCAGAGCTGTTAGCATCCTGTTGGTGACACTATCACTCTATAAAAGGGAGTTACTTTACCCTCATTTTAAACGGGTAAAAAACCCTAAGAATTGACCAAAGGAGTTCACACAAAACCCAAATGATTCAGCTGTATGTGAAAAAGCATACGATCACTTAGAATCCCCCTATAAAGCCATTATGTCTCATCTACTCTGACATAGCCCTTCCAGTGATGTCAGCTCCCATTGCTTCCAGAGATGGGATCCTGCTCCGTCTTCCTTCTGGTAGGGTATTCCTCATTATCTTACAATAATGAGTTATGGACTCATAACTATCAAGTCCATATTCAAGTTCAGTTCTATTTATTTTTAATGCATCTTTCTAATATCTATGGGACTGAATAACCTGAGAAATTTTTACTCCTGTGACTCACACATTAACAAACTCACTTTCTGAGATTTTCCACAAGAAGCAAACAACAACAAAATGAAGTAGTAGTTACCAGTTACATTTTAACTAATAAAGTTTATATTTTCAGTTATCCCTTTTAAAAAATTAATACCTTGTATTTTTTTCTGTAAATCTAGATTTTCTTATAGTAAGTTTACACGAGATAAGTTATACCTAAACTTATCAAAGGGCATTGAAAAAGATTAAGAACCTTAAAAGGAAACATAGAACAATTCTGGGCAAAACTTCTTGCTGAAAGAACTATGTTTACCTCAAGACAGCAATGAATGTTGTCGATTGTATCACTTCAATTATTAATAACTTGAATCTCCCTTCAATCAGCAGAATGGAAAATAAAGTTCACAGTTGTTCCATTTGACTTCAAGGATAAAACTCAAGGTTAATGACAAACCTGCTACCCCTTTGCAGTGGGATATACAAGCCTTCACAGAATGCGAGCCACAAGAGGCAGCAGAATGAAGACTTACTTCACACAAGCAGGTTTCCACCTAATCCCAAATGCATCCACAGAAACAAATCACCTCGGATAGAAAGCTAAGCAACTCAGCGAGAAACAGGCCTACACCTGGGGGGGGAAAAAAAGCTGCCTATAAAAACAAAGTTCTTCATGTGAAGAACTGCATGGTTTCCCCTCCCAGCCCCAAACCCATGTCACATCTGGCTTTTATCTTATGAATCATAAACTGTCCTTTCTTCACAGTGATTCATGCACAGGGCGGAGATGTGATGAGCTGTCCCATCTTGGGAACACAAGTTTCCCTCCAGTCTGGAAAATCAGCATCACTTCTAACAGGTTGTTTTCTCCATCAGGTGTACCTCTTCCCTGCTCCCCATTTTGGAACCCAGACCCTGATGCCTCATTCACCCACCAGCTCCCAAATTCTAGGCCAACAGGTGATCTCCCAGAGCCTCTCTGCCTCTGTTTACTTGGCTCTGACAGCCACGGCCAAACCCACTTACATTTTTGCCAGAGCATGGCCTGTGACAGGATGTTGCCTTTTCTCTTTGAAGCAGACAGTTTGGCTTCTTTACTGTAAGACCTGGGTGTGCTTTCCTCCAGTGGAACCACCGCTTGCTTTGAGGCTGTTTCCTGGGCTTTTTAAAGGCCTGAGTTCCCGCTGTGTGGGGCCGCGTCATCACATCCTCCCACCTCAGGCACGAGTGCACTTGTTCTACAGCCATGCTGCCTATCACCCCCCACTGTGTGGGGTGCTTCATGCATGGAGCCAGCCAGCTGGGACTAAGAGCCCCACAGAACAGAAGGCCGCAGCCACTCACACACAGCCACTGACTGTTGAGAGAGCGCGAGGATGTGTGTGAGTGTGAACAGTGCGAGCACCATGTCAAGTCTTGGACCTCCTTACATAAGAAGGAGCCCAAAAGGCCCTCTGGAAAATTCTGAGTTTTCCCTGGTGTTCATACAGAGTTACACACCACCAAGACATTGGCAGGTCTTGGCCTGCCATGGGTGTCTGCTCAACAGGAAATGCAATTCCCAAGGGTCAATGATTCTCGCCATGGGAGGAAACACCTGTCCTTCCTTCAAGCCTCACTACACAGCCTCCTTGTTCTTTTAATATTGCTTTTCTGTTATTCCATTTTGAAATTCAGTGGCCCCTCCTCTTGCCCCAGTCCCCGCCAAAGTGGCGAGACTTAATCGTGCTTCAATATGGGGGGAGGGAGGGTTGACACTGACTCTGATGGCCAATATGCCCACAGAGAAAGGGGCCAACTCACTAAGGGAAGAACAGAGACAGAACTCATACTCTTTAAATGGGGTTAGTTTCTCAAAGGAGACTGGTAGTCACACTAAGAAACCACTGAGAGAGGGTCTCTCTTCTACTGTCCTCACTTGATTAACCAGAAACTTCTCAAAGGAAGAGCAACTAGTTTACCACCTGTAGTGCATAGGTGTGAGGCTTACAGGCTCCTTCCACCTCCAAAATAACCTTCATTTTTTCCAAAATTCAGCTCAATTAGTACCTTTTCTGGTGAGCAATGTTCTGACTCACCCAAGCTCCTGACTCTTATCCATCCCTCTTTTCTTGGCTCTTGGAATGCTTTGTCTGTTGGATGAATGATGGTAAATTATGAAATGATTTGTAGATATCTCACGGTTTCTCCTTTTCTCTCCAATGCTTTACAGAGAATTGTCACCTACTGGCTACAATGAAGTTATGACTTACTGTCTCTAATGGGTTGGTGGTTTGAGGAAAAATCTTGAGGAGAAATGTTCACACAATTCACTCAAAAGACAGAGAAGGTTGTCTCCTGGCTGAGTTATGAACCATCATGGAAAACCTCTGAACTTCAGGACAAAGGCAGGCCCAGGATGGGAAGGTTATATCACAAGGCCTTAGGGCTCAGGGAGAAATTTCTTCTAGAAACACTAGCACAGACCTGGCTCAGACCCGGAAGACATGGGTTCCTATCAAGATTCTGTCATCCTCTGGTTATGTTGCCTTAACTAAATTACAGAATTTCTAGTCTCCGTTTCCATGGTTATAAAATGAAGAAATTGTTCTATATGTCTCATAGATTCTTAGGAGGGTACCCACTTTGCTGGGTCTCTTTCATATTGATCTTGTTTTAGTTATCTGTCTTATTTCATCTAAGTCAATGAAATACAGAACTTTGTCTTGTTCATCCCTATTTTCCCCATAGGCCTAACGTAACCAATTTCATGAAGTAATAATAACTATTTGCTGTGCATCAGAATTCATGTTCTAAGTTTTAAATGAGTTCATCTAGTTTACATATAACAACTTGGTGAAGAAACTTGTATCTAGTTGTTCCAAGAAACAAATAATAGTTAGAAATTTTCATTTGCCCACTGTCACAGGGTTATTAGGTGATATGCTAGCTGTCAGATCCAAGTTTATCTGTTAAGAGATGGAGCTCTAATTAATTACACTAATATATAGTCAATAACCTGGAATTACTAAAAAACAAATGTCAACCATGTTTTCTGTTAATAATAAGGAATTCAATCATTCAATCTGGAGAGATTCAGTAGAATATCCCCTAGGGGTAAATCCCTGTTCTTGGGGAAAGAAGAGGTAAAGAAGAAGCCCACAGTTCTTTGATGAATCAAATTTTGTACACTGACAGAGACAGTGAAATAGTAGAGGGAAGAAAAAAACATCACCAGGACAGATTGTAATGAAATTTTAAAACAACTACTCCCAAAGAAGAAATTCTATCATCTTACTGAAAAAAAGAATCTATTAACACCCAAAGATCAAGAAGTATAATGACTGCACACTGGTCCACAACAAAACTAAATGTAAACAGTGAAGAACACTTTTTAAAATATTGAAAAACAGAGCCTGACCTTGTCATTTTTAAATCCAGCCAAACTGTCATTCAAATATTGTAGCGTAACAAAAATATCCTCAGACCTGCAAAGCCTGACATTAAAATTTCTCCTAGAGGATGTATTCAAATGAAAAGGGCTACCTGGGAGGATGTTATAAGAAATACTGAAACAGAAGGTCATCAGCTACCTGAATCAAGTTGACTCTAGGGAGTTTTGTAAAATTGGAAACAATAAGGGCTGCAATGCGTGGTTTCTCTTAGGAGAGAAACACAAAGGTACAATGCCTGAGTGCTGCTTCATATTTATATAAAATAATATACATATTGAAATTAACTCCAAGGTATGGGAACAAAGACATCTCTCTTTTTTCTTGCTTTCTTTTTTTCCAGTTTTTAGTTTTTGATGATTCTGTCTTCTCTATCTTATGTATGATGCATTCAAGTATACATCTTCGGAAGGGTTGTGGAGAGGGTACAGAACTTGAGGGAAAAAGGGTGAAAAAGTACAACAGTGGAGCTGGCTGCACATTGATGAAAGTGAACTATACAACTCATGAGTGAATCCAGGGGGAGGGACAAAGACACTGTACAAATGAAATATACTCATTCCCAGACTCATTTATTTGAAATCCCTCTGTACATCACCTCTCTAATAACAATAAATTAATTTTAAAAGCCAAAAAGATATCAAAGTGCTTGTACAAGTGCTCAAGGAATATCATTTATGTTATATTCTATTTAATTTTGTGATATGTGGCTCTAAAGGAAATCAAGAGCATATTTAATTGTGTAAATGTTCTTTTATATAAAGAAGAAAGTTGAGCATCTCATACTAAAAGTTTAGGGATAGAAATGTTGAAGATTTAGGATTTTTTAATTCTTTTTTTATTATTAATAAGTTTTTTATTGTGAAAATATAGTACAGAGGGGTTACAATTACATGAGCAAGGTAATGAGTACATTTTTTATCAAGCATTGTTGCCTCTTCCTTTGTTTTTCCCCTACCATCCCTACCCTCCCATCTCCACGACTACATAGGATTTTCTTCAGGTATTATAATACTGGTATATACATGATGAGCTACTTTGGGACTAGAACCCAAATATAAATATGAAAATCATTTATGATTCACATATACTTTAAGCACCTGCATTTTGATTGTGACTTGTCACATAAAGTCAGGTGTGAAACTTTCCACTTGTGGTGTCATGTCAATACTCAAAAAATGTTTCTGATTTTTGAGCATTTCAAATTTTGGATTCTCAGCTTAGGTGTATAGCTGTACATACATTTAAGAAATCAATAACAAAAAACAAATATGTAAATATAAAGTTAAGGTAGAGGGCAACCACCACTGTTGTTCTTACTATAAATACAGAATGTTTCCCTTTAAACCAGCTGAAGAAAACTTGGACCTATGTATGGGAAACAGTAATTCCTTACTTTTTAATAGAATGTAAAATAGAAATAAGATGATAGCGGGGCTGGGAAGGTGGCTCAGTGGTAGAGTGCTTGCCTTGCATGCATGAGGCCCTGGGTTCGATTCCTCAGCACCACATAAACAAAAAGAAAAAAGCCGGAAGTGGTGCTGTGGTTCAAGTGGTAGAGCGCTAGCCTTGAGCTGAAGAGCTGAGGGAGAGCGCCTAGGCCCAGAGTTAAGGCCCACGACCGGACCCAAAAAAAAAAAAAAGAAAGAAAGAAGATGATAGGGTAAGTTCTAATAGTTCACTAATTATAATGAATTATAATGAATATACATAAGCCTACCAACCAGAAGACATGCATTCCTGGATTGAAGCTGGGTATTATAAAAAAAAATATCAACAATAGGGGCTGGGAAGGTTGCTCAGTGGTCGAGTGCTTGCTTTGCATGCATGAGGCCCTGGGTTCAATTCCTCAGCACCACATAAACAGAAAAAGCTGGAAGTGGCACTGTGGCTCAAGTGGTAGAGCGCTAGCCTTGAGCTGAAGAGCTGAGGAACAGCGCCCAGGCCCAGAGTTCAGGTACTATGACTGGCAAAAAAAAAAAAAAAAAAATGTGGTATATATATATATATATAAAAAAAAAAAAATATACATATATAAAAAAAAAAATATATATATATATATATATAAACAATATAATGTTATAGTTTGATTTTTAAAGAAACTTTGGAAATTAAAGGCTGATGTAAAATTGATTCTAAATCTAAATAAAGTCAAGATTTGAAAGAGAGAGAGAGAGAGAGGTGCTTGTAATCCTAGCTACTCTTAAGACTAAGACCTGAGGATTGTGGTTTGAAGCCAGCCCAGGCAGGAAAGTCCATGAGACTCTTATCTCCAATTAATTACCAAAAAAGCTAGAAATGACACTGTGGCTCAAGTGGTAGAGCACTAGCCTTGAGCACAAAAGCTCAAAGACAGCACACAAGCCCTGAGTTTAAGGTCCCGGACAGGCATTCACAAGTGAGCACGCACGCACATATGCACACACACACACACACACACACACACACACACCATTCAATTTGGGAATATAGATTCAAAAATTCTAAATAACATATTCGTTTATAGAGTAGTACATCATGAAATGACCACACATCATGATATAATAATTATACAGTATGATACATAGCATTTGCCTCAAGAATGCAAAGATGATTTACTATTAGAAAATTGAACAATGTAATTCACTACATTGATGAACTATAGGAGAAAAACAGTGAAATATTTCAACTAACATCTATTTGATAATTTGTTTTTAAAAGGTGCCCAAGAATCCTATGTGCACATTAATATCTTCCTTGGAACAACCCATAAAGTTCATAAGAGCTAAGGATAAAAGCCACTTATTACTTGAGAGAAGTATTATGATATCAAGTTCTTTAATATATGAAAGAAAAATTGCTTCAGTTCAGAAAGAATAATAATTGGCATCTAGGGGAAAGTGGATAATCCACTCACATTCCTTTTCATACTAAGTCAGCTAAATTCATTTTTCATTTCTTCAGTAAATACATATTATTTCCTTCTTTTATACAAGTTCTCTCTGTACAGTGGAGAGATTATTTAATTGAGTTAGTGAACCTGATTAGAAATCTATCTACCCTAAATGAAGTGAAGCCATGGGTAAATTGTTTAGGCTCTACTAGCTGTGATTTCGTCCTCTTTCAAGCTGAAATAATAATGGTGAATAATAAAAAGAATTGTTGCAAAGATAAAATGCAGTAGCCTACTTGACCTTTTGTTTGTTTGTTTGTCGGTCATGGGTCTTGAACTCAGGGCCTGGGTGCTGTCCCTGAACTCTTCATCTCAAGGCAAGTGCTCTACCACTTGAGCCACAGTGCCATGCCTGGTTTTCTGGGGGTTAATTGCAGATGAGAGTTTCACAGACTTTCCTGTCTGAGCTTACTTTGAACCTCAATCCTCAGATCTCAGCCTCCTGAGTAGCTAGGATTACAGATGTGAGCCAGCAGTGCCTAGTTTATTTTTTATATGTACTAATTTTATTGTTTGACTCAGATCAAAACAACTAAATCCTCTTCTATATCTTTATTCTCAAAATTCACACACACCTTGAAGCCCTTGAAGCGTTGCCAATTTCTGCTTTCCTAAGAAAAGAGCAAGACCACAACCTTTATCAAAGAAGCAACTGGATCCAGACCACATCTCATCTTCTCCAATTCCCATAAGCAAATATGGCCGACAGCTGCATGTCGGTACTTATCTAAAATTGAGCTTAGTGATTGAGACTTCATTTTTATTGCTCCTTAAATAATTATACACTATAACTAGGAACTATGAAAAGGAAATCACATTCGCTTGACAAATGGAGATTGATTTGGACCAAGCAGTCTGGATGGATGCCAGCATTCAGAAGCCACAGTTTTATTATATATAACAGCCTGGCCTCCAAGGTAGGCTGGAGGGTGCCCAACACTTTATGGCTATTCTTGAATGCCCTATGGTGCTAGACAGATGGCTTCTAGTCATCCTGACATCCCCCATCACATAAGCATTTGGCAAGTACCCACATCCCATTTGCAGATGAGAAAACCAAGGATGAGGTGACTGTTACCTTTGGTTGGGGATTATCACAAATGATCTCAAAAGACAGAGAATGCCTGGGGATAATTTTATATGACACTGTTATTAACATGGAGTTTCAGAAAATAGCCTTTGCAAAAGACGTGCCCTCCAGGCTATTCTACCACCAAGGGGTCCTTCCAAGGCAGAGACTTTACATTTTGATTTGTTTGGGGCACTGTTTCACCAACCACCACTGAGTAATGGAGTTATTACTCAATCATTACCCATATTATCAACAGTTACCTTTTTCAACTCTGTAACCAACTGCTGACCACTTCTGAAAACTCTTCCATGGTATTTCTACAAATGTTTATTGGGCTCAAACTATAGTAGGAATTGTGGTAGACATTAGGGCCACAAAAGTAAGGAAAATACAGTCCCCATGTTCAAGCAAATGATCATTGGTATATTTAAAAAGGTAACTTTTAATAATGGAAAGTCTCACAAGAATTCCCAGAAAATGGTTCTTATTCAAATTATATAGGAGAGTTGTTTTTAAAAAAAATTAGAAGAGGAAGGGAGGGAGAGAATAGAGAGTGATTGACTCACAATCTACTGCAGTGGTGTAAGACTGTTTTTGCTTGTTCATTTTTTTTTTGTTGGTCATGGGGCTTAAACTCTGGGCCTGGGCACTGTCCCTCAGCTCTTCAGATCAAGGCTAGCGCTCTACAAGTTGAGCCACAGTGCCACTTCCAGCTTTTTCTGCTTATGTGGTACTGAGGAATCAAACCCAGAATCTCATGCATGCAAGGCAAGCATCTACCACTGAGCCACCTTCCCAGCTCCTGCTTGTTCATTTTTTAAACAAACATTTTAGGCAATATTGTTTTAGTATTTAGGAAGCACCAAACTAGATAAACCCAAACTGATGCTTCTTTTTTCCCCCAAGATCCCACTTTCTATCTCTCCTTTCAAGTCTTCTCCATTGGAATGCCCCTAGAAAGCCCTGATGAGGAAGAAAACAGCATAAGCTGTTTTAATAGGATGGAGCAGACCTTTGTCTAGCTAAATACACAACCATCATTTCCCCTACAAAGAAGGAAGCAGGACACCATGAATGCTCTGCTCCAAGAAACAATTCCATTCCTGTTGCTTTCCCCAAGAAATACCAATCTTGTGACTCTATAACTTGGCTTTAAGACTTGGACCTTACAGCCTCACTGCTTCTCTGTAAGGTATTAGAGGCCTCCTCAAAACACAGACAGCAGGGGTGACCAGCTACTGACCATGTCCTGTTCTGAAGGAGTTTTGTCCAAAGGCTAAGGCCAAGATCAACCATCCTTCCAAACCAGCAGGGTGCTGATGGATCACACCTGCAATCCTAACTACTCAGAAGGCCCAGATTTGAGGATCGTGGTTCAAGCCAACATGGGCAGAAAAGTTCGAGATTCTTATCTCCAGTTAACCATCAGAGAATGGAAAATGGAGCTATAGCTCAAAGTAGAGCACTAGCCTTGAGAAAAAGAGCTCAGGGATAGTGCCTAGGCCCTGAGCTTAAGCCCCATGACAGACAAAAAACATATAAACTACTTATTTATCTTTCCCTAGAACACCAAGCTCTCTTCTCAACAGTGATTCAGACTTTTACCAGGTGTACTTCATGACTTGTATCAAAATATGATGGAAACGGAACTTGTCATAAAGCCCAAGTCCATTTCCTTATGACTCAAAAGGATAGTTTACTACAAAAAGACAGAGGCTCCAACATGTGAAGACAAGTTTATTTGCTTTCATGCCATGCTCCTGGGCAACTTCCAGTCACAGGTGGAGTTGTAGGGCTGGCAGCAGAACCACTTTGTTTTTGAATTACCACTTCTCTAATTTGATGGGAGAACAACTCGAATGATTGAATGAATGAAATCAAAGAAGCATAGAAAGATAAAAGGAAGAAGAGAAAAAAGGTGAGAGGGAGATAAAATGAACATATTAAAAGTCCAAAGGGAAAAGAAATTTACCTCAAAAAACAGAGTTAATTCAGTGAAGCAGGCACACTATATTATATACTATAAGATACTTTGGCTATGCTAACTCTAGTGTGAAACTAATAAATGAAACAAACTAAGCTTGGCTTTTGTAAACACAGAGACAAAACCAGATACTGGCATCTAATAATCCTGAATGTCTATGATTTTTCTTGTCAAGTGATTCCTTGGTCACCAAAGTATACAATGTCTAGCATATAGGAGAGACTATAAATGTTAGCTGCTATTATTATAATTATTTTTATTAATAATGAATATGAAAGCTTTTAAATTTGAGCCCAACATCCTCCACTATTTGGGGGAGACTATATCAAAATATAAACTGAGTGGCATAAGTACTTTTCTCCCAAAAAAA
Source organism: Dipodomys ordii (assembly GCF_000151885.1). NCBI lineage: Eukaryota > Metazoa > Chordata > Mammalia > Rodentia > Heteromyidae > Dipodomys > Dipodomys ordii. The sequence continues at coordinate 15,489,011 of NW_012267226.1, forward strand.
GTAAATAAAAGTCCCTTAGTTTGCATGTCTCACATGGACATCCCATGGATGGGCTCATGTGGGGGACCCAAAGGGAGTCCTGCCTAGTTCACAAACAGGTGTGAGACTATGCAGTAAAGTGATAATACCTCATGCCACGTCATCACCTAGATTCTCACACATGCATCCCAATGCCAAGGACAAAGTGCTAGGAGAGAGACTGCTATGAGCTAACACTGTCTGAAGCTCCTCAGGTCTCCTCACTGTTCATATTATCATAGACCTCTTTACTTTTATTACTTGGGGTCAAAGAAGCAGGTTACCAAATCACAACCTATACATTCCAATGAATCACAATCTAATCTAGGCAGCCATGTGTGCCTATCTTTCAGAGGCTGTGATGTCAGCTCACACTGAGTAGATGGATCAGAGCAAATGCCAGATGTTCAAACATCTGCTCCTGTCCAGCTGAGAAATATATGCCCAACCCAAGCAGTTGGCAAGGGAGGGTCCCAGGATGCAGCTCACCCAGAGAACTGCATACAGATGCTCACACACATACCTCTATACCCATGGGTTCAGCATCAACCGAATATCAAAAATATTTCTTAAAAAACACTGTATCTGCCATGAGGGGATGTGTGCAAACTTTTTCCTTGGCATTATGCCATAAACCAATACAGTTTAACAACTGCTTATATAGAATTAGGTATAAACACCTCTTAGGTTGTGTGTGAGTTGTATATACACACATAAGAACTCAAGCATCCAAGCATAGTGGTATCCTGAGGGTCCTGGAACCAATCCCCATGAATACTGAAGAAAGACAACATTTGGAGATTTTCTACTTTTATCCAAAACATAGGATGAGCCATCCTTCTCTGAAAAGTATGTCCTCATTAGCCATTCCCAGCTTCGGGGACCACTAGTTGCAAAGAAACCAGGAGGAAAGTCTTCCCAGTTGCTAAAGCAAAACCAGGGTCCAAGGTTTTCTTTTCTTTCTTTTCTTTTTTTGCCAGTCCTGGGGCTTGAACTCAGGGCCTGGGCACTGTCCCTGAGCTTCTTTTGCTCAAGGCTAGCACTCTACCACTTGAGAGCCACAGCACCATTTCCATCTTTTTCTGTTTCTGTGGTACTGAGAAATCAAAACCCAGGGCTTCATGCATGCCAGGCAAGCATTCTACCACTAGGCCACATTCCCAGGCCAAGGGTGCAAGGTTTTAGGAGAAGGAGATGCTCTATGAGGGAAGGAGAACTGGCCGCACACAGGTTCTACCTTATGCAGTATCTCTGGGGGCTCTGGCTCCCTCTGCAAAGCTCCATCCGAACTTTAACCTGTCCACTCCTCTTATCAACAATTCAGCAGAGCTTAAAAGACTACGTAAAAAAAAGCAATTCAGAATGTGATTTCCAAAATCAGAGCTCTCCTCTGACACTTGAGCCCTGCCCCATTCTTGTTCTAACAGGCATACCTTATCCCAAACCATTGAAACCAGCCTATGTCCTCATCTGATGCTAAAACTATCCTCATCCACCAAGGAATGTGTCCACCTATATTGGTCCAACAGTTTGAACACGGTGGAAGAGCCCAGATATTCAAAGAACCCTTCATTCCAGGTACATAGATGGAGAGCATTGCGGGTACTTTGTCCACTTCTCCATTAACACTATTTTATTAGACCTAGCTTCTTTGAATCAGAGAACCTGGTTCTTGGAGAGGCAGTCCCTACAAACCCATGTGGCGTGAACATTATGGAGAATTTTTCCCACAGCAGAGAGGATGGTGCTAACCATAAGAGAAAAGAAGGGGATAAACTGACACGGCCTGGTGGGGTTTGGCTTGGATATCCAAAAACGCTTCCTGGCCTCCTCAGAGTATTCAGTGGCTCTGCTATAGGTGTGGTCAGGAGATGTGCCAAAGGATACTGGCTCAGGGTCCCAGATGGCTTCCTGCCTGGACAAACACGCCTCCACAGCCCCAAGTGGACTGTCACCTCCATGGGCCCCTCAGGCAGCACTCACACTAATCCATTGTTCCAAACTGGCAGCACTCTGCTTTTTGCTTCTCATCTCTGCCCTCAGTCACCCCAGCAGCGGTTTGGCTGGTTGGTGTATACTGAACCTGTTGTGGAACTCGCTGATCCAATCCCTGAGGATGGCCTCAGAACTCGGATCTCTCCCTATTCCAGGGACATACTGTGGAGCCTCCAGGACCAAAAGATCAGGGGGTAGAAGAGCCATTAGACTAATAGTTTCCACTGATTTCCTTAATCAGAACGTATCGGTCAGATCCCCAAATTATGAAAGAGAAAAAAAGAGCCGAACCTCAGTGAAAAAGAGGTAGGTGGCATCCCTCAGTTTCTTCCTCCGCCCTCAGGCCGGGTAGCCACACACCCATCTGTGAAAAACACTCAGTCATGGACATGCTCTGACCTATGCCATGAGTCCTTGAACTCACTGTACATACTGGTATCTTCTAAGCAGAGCTAGAGAGGAGTTCCTGTATCAATTGTACCTTCCCACATAGCTTTAAGTCAGCCTGGTCACCTGGCTTACATGGATAGTCTCCAGAAGCCATCTCCACACACGTGCCTAAACCAGGCCTGATGATGTTCTTGCAAGGATACAATTTCAGTACCTGTACCACTGAGCCTCCTCCCCAGCACTGGTCCAGGATGGTAGCAAGTGGCCCTGAAATAACACTTAAGGTTCAGAGGACATTCTAAGTCAAATGTACCCTCCAGAATGGTTAATTCGTGCGTAAGAAGTAAACTGTCTCTGTACTGAGGGCAAAGAACTAGGGATTCTGGGATGGGAATTTTCAAGCGTCCCTTGTTCTGGATAGGTAATGTAACTAATAAACTACCATGGGACTTTGAGAAAACAGAGCCATATGATTTAGGGGGTGACCCTCCAGGGTTATGGAAAGCTTCCTGTGTGACTCCATTAGAGTGCCTCTCCCTTGCTTCCCAGATCTTTTCCAAGTCAACCCTCATGCCTTTTTGGCCAACTCTACCCATTTGCCCCTGTTCTGACACAATTCTATAGGTACAGCAGAAGCATGACCATTTATGAAGAAGGGAATACTCTCTCATTTGTCAAAAACCAATGTGCTTTCACATGTGTCTGAGGTTTAGTTCACTGACGGGAAAATCAAAACAAATTGATTTCACAAATGTGGTTGCAACCAGAAATCCCACACATCTTAGACTGCAGTGTGTTCCCATTGGTTCTAGTCTATTCACATCCCCACATCCTTCAAAACCTCACTCAAAGCCAGGCATAGTGAGTCATGCCTATAATCTCTATGACTCAGGGGCTGAGATTAGCAGGATTGAAGTTTGAAGCCAGCCTGAGCAGGAAAGTTTATGATATCCCTTCTCATGGTAGCCATAACTGGGTACAATGGCACATGCCTGTCACCCAAAGCTATATGGGAGGCTGAGATGGGGAGGATCATGGTTCCAGGCCAGACCAGGCAGAAAAGTCTTTATCCTTGGAGGGAATCTGGCTGTGGTCACATATACAATGACAGAAAGCCTGAAAAATGTGATCCAGGTATGCACCTGGGCAGGAAGTGAGACCCTATCCCAAAATAACCCACACATTTTAAAAAAAAGACTGGAAGTATGGCTCAGTAGTAGAGTACCTGCCTGGCAAACATGAAGCTCTAAGTGAAAACTCAGTACCAGGGCTAGGAAGGTGGCTCAGTGGTAGAGCGCTTGCCTTGCATGCATGAGGCCCTGGGTTCAATTCCTCAGTACCACATAAGCAGAAAAATCCGGAAGTGGTGCTGTGGCTCAAGTGATAGAGTGCTAGCCTCGAGCTGAAGAGATGAGGGACAGTACCCTGGCCCAGAGGTCAGGCCCCACAACCAACAATAAATAAATAAATAAAATAGTAACAACAACTAAAGCAAAAAGGGTTGGAGGCACAGAGTAAGCAATAGAGTTCCTGCCTATAAAGTACAAGATTCTAAGCTTAAACCTTTCTACCATCAAAAAGAGAACTTACCCAAGTCCTGCACCTTCTACCGAATTTTATCTTCCTCCTTTTAAAGGGCTTGTGATCCCATCCTTACTTATTGCCAATTTGCCACATACTGCATCACTCTCCGATGAATACTTAACTATTCTGCCATTTAATCTTCTCCATTATTCTATGATCATCTTGTGAGCAAGGACCAAAGTTTCCTGGAACTCCCATGGTGCCTTGCACCATGATTTATGCTTATGATTGGCATGTTCCTGATGCTCAGTTAGCATGGGCTGGCTGACTTCTGTCATTGGCCAGGTCTCCACAGCTCTCACAGCTATGTTTCATCCAAAGAAATGAACCTAGGGCTGAAAAAAGAGCATAAGATTGAATACACATTTTAATCTCCTAATTTCTTCAATCATCCATGTTTTCCCTAAGCAAACATTTGTAAATTTAATCCAAATGACAGACATGTCCTGTCTCCTAAGACCCACAATTCCTCCTCCAATCCACTTTCCAAAATGCAGCCCAGAGGTTTATTTTTCATGCAAATTTGTCATCTTCTACTGTTTTAAACCTCTCAGTAGCTTCCAATAGCCCTTAGGCCCTCATCCAAATCCTTCCTCTAACTTCCTAGGCCCTCTGGGGTCTGAGCTTGCTGCTTTTCTAACCTCATCTCCTATCACATACTACCATACTTTCTAGGTTCCTGTGTAGTTAGCTAACATTTCTTAAAACTTTCATACCAGGCTCTTGCTCTCTCTCTACCCTAAGTCTTCACACATGCTCTTCCCTCTATCTAGAATATTCTTCTCCATATCTCCTCTCTCCCCCACTACAAAGTGTCACTTGACTGCTGTTTGATCATCAATTTTTAGATTAAACATCCCTTTGCTCAGGAAGGACTTACTTGCACCCCAGAAATAAGATCCATCTCACCCAGCATCCTATGCCTCTTCATTAGCTGTCTTCTCGCTTGTTTTTCCTCTTAGAGGCTATAGTTACAGACAGTGTTTCCTTGTTGCTCTTGGTATTTCCAGTATTGAGAATGGTGCTGAAATGTTATATTTCAACCAAACATTCAGTAAATCTTTCCAATGGTTTCAGATCATAAAATCACTATATTTTGAGTGACTGCTGTTTTAGAGATAAGATGTATGGTTAAAGTAATGCTTTAAAAAAAGCTTATCCTCTGCCCTGTCCACCAGCCTTTCTTAGGGTCTCTAGTTTGTGGAGCACGTGGTGAAGAAAGGGGAGTAGTTGTGACCACTATACAACTACTTCCAATTGGTATTGGAGATGAATCATCTCTGTCCTTCCTACTGGAAGAAAAGATCCTCAGGCTACTGATTTATCTGCAAATCTGAAACAGTTTCATCAGATTCATTAGCAACCACTGACACCTTTAGTGCACAATGAACAGTCACCACATGTGAAGTGTAGGTTCAGAGATCCTCCTGCTGCCCATCCAAATTCCCTTACTATGGACTGAACATCCCAGCCATTCATCAGTCCTTCAGCTTAAAGCAATGGTTCTCACACTTCAGCAGCAGCAAGCTTCAGAATCATGGGGTAGACTTACTGAGCACAGTCATCTGAGCCCCAACTCCTGAGTTGCTGATTCAGGCCTAAAATTTTGTATTTCTAAGTTCTCAGGTGATACCAATGTTTTGGGCCCTTGTATTGCACAGTAAAGATGGGGGTGGGGGATTAACTTGTTTTACTACTACAGAGTAACAGTGAGGCCTAGGAGTCTGTATTTTATAAATGTGTCAAAGTGATGTAAATGCATCATCAAGGTTAAGAATCCCCACTTCAAGAAATGGTCCCCATAGTGGGTTTAACTCCTTAAACTGAAATCATTGATTTACATGCTAGTATAAAGGAGCTCCTGAGCTTTCCTGAAACGTTTAAAGACAGGGAAAGGGACCAAGAGAAATGTGTGCATGAAGCACACCCAGGGGAGAGAAAATGAAGTGGCCAAACACCATCTTCATCAAGTGGTAGCCCATTCTGCAAAAGTCCATTGAAGAAGGTGCCCTTGGAAGTGACTATTCCCGTCTCCTTTGAGGCACTTAGAACACAGGGAAAGATAGTTGACTAAAACCCAAGACCTGTCTTCTCAGAACACACAATCTAAGAAGACATAATTTTTACTTATATACTACTTACATGGGAATATGTTCATATTTCACTTCACAGTAGACTCTTAGTATCCATGAGTATTTGATTCTAAGGAAACCACCATTGAGGAAAACTCACAAATGCTCAGGATGCCTAGAAATCAGCATCTAAAATTACTTGAGTTCACTGATACCATACATACAGAACACCTGAGCAACCATAACTTGAAACTGCACAGAACAAGATACATAACTGTTACAAAAATTATGGCTGTACACATTAATACTTTTCACCAAAAGCTAGATCTCATTTCATATCTATACCTCAAGTACTGGAGATGCTTGATTCATTTTTCACATAATGTCTCCTGACTTCCACTAAAGACTTGCTACCTTCAGACAAATCTCAAACTTTTACTCTGTCAACTTCAGTAAAGCACATTACAGGTCCTGTTTGGTTTGGGGACATTATTATAACTTTTATATTGCTTTGGGGACTCATTTGGTTTGGGGAAACCATTCGTTCACAAAATCAAGGGCAGGGAAATACGGCAAATTACACCATGATTTAACCACAATTAAATGACAATAACACAAGACTAACAAAGCTTTCCTGTACCAACTGGGCTGCCAATGTGGGAATTAAATCTATTGTTTTTGAATTTTCTTTTTATTTTATTATATTGTATTTCTTTTTGACCAGGCTTGGTCAAGACCATACGTAACAAATCTGCAAATAAGGTAGGCTCCTGGTATATTGTTTAAACAAATCTAAGGAATCTAAGATTTTATGCAAAATTTAAGAAGGTCCATGGGTATACCTACATATACGGTAATATACACATAGATAAAATCAGAAAGAATCAAAGAACAATAGTGAACCAGTCGTACTATAGCAAAGTGAGTTCTATGTCAATGGGATCATTGCCTATTTTTGTGCTAAGCATATAGCACATTTGGAACTAGCAGAGACTCCACAAATATTTGTTCAATGGATGAATAGATCAAGCCTCATATAGCAGCCAAGGGATGTGCCTTCCAGATTCTTCCAGGGCTAGTGTAGGAAGAGTGAGATGGATGCACAGACTTTAGCCTTACTTGCCTCAAGGCAAGTTGGCACAGCCTGTGTTTCTGCTAAACTTCTCCTGAGATGCCTTGAAGAATCCCCTAATGGCCTTCAATAGCCTTTTAGAATTCATGCCACATACAAAAGTCTGACTGTGGTTTTAGCCAAAGGCAAATTGAGAAAATAAAATATATACCACATCGGAAATGTCACCACAAACCCATTTCCACATTGCACTTTGTATTAAAGAAATTACATTGAAGAAAGTCAATGGAGCCAAGCATCTGTTTGCAGAATGGAACTTTCAATCCAAGCCCCCAAGCAAAAACTTTCAAGATGAGTCTTTACCTTTCTGAACCAAACCATTATCTTTTTAGAGAGACTTTTCCTGTGAGGGTTACCAGGCTGTTCACATGGCATTGATGTAAATTATGAATTGTTCATTAGAGGTGTCTTTGGACAGGTCACGGGTAAGTTCTCTGCTTCAGAAACTTTCATCCTAGAGTTGCAGGTTACAAAGATAAGAACAATTGTGTAAATATAAGTCTACCTGAGAGGACAAAGATAACTAATTTGTGCTTTTTATGCTTCGGAATCTCAGCCTCAAACATTCCTGCTATTCCTTTCCAGGCACTTCAATTATGGAGACGGAAGTTGAAGTGTTCTCTTCACTATGACACTACAGCAGATGAAAAAGGGGAAACGGCCTTAGTGATCCAAGGTCTCCTTTTACTCACATTGTGGGGAAAAAGAACTTGGTGACACCGTTTTTCCCTGAGGCAGACCTAAAGCCTCAAAAGAAGTGATCTGAAGAGTGTCCAATCCCATTCAACTACAACTTACTTCCCTAACTCAAAAACAACCATAGCAAAAAAGACTGGAGTCATAACTGAAGTGGTGGAGTATCTGCCTAACAAGTATAAAGTCCTGAGGACAAACCCCAGTACCACTTTAGAAAATAAATAAATAAATAAAACACTGTGATAGGTGGCTTTATATTCAAGATCGCATTTGAGCTTTGTAAAGGCCATAAAGAGATATCTTTTTTACATCTATTCACAAATGAGAAAATGACTCACAAACCTTCTGAGCAATAGGGCTGGGATTTAATTGTTCTCAAACCAATTAATCTCAAGTTCAATTCACTTCTATTGGCAATTCCATAGAAATTCATCCTAAGGGTCTGAGAGAAGACTAACCCATTTAAGGTAATAGTGGTCCCATGCTGTTGAAGGTGTAGCAGAATCTCTATCCAAGTACCACAAGCCGTGGAAGCCCTGTGGCTGGTTTTCAATGAAAGAGGAAGAGACAGATGTGAACAGATATGATAGAGATCTTGCAGAAAGATGCAACCAGAGAACAATCCATTGCAGAAAATGAGTCCATAAGTAAAAATGTGTACTGGTCATCCATTAAGCTTTCCTGGCTGAGATGCCCCCCGTCCCCTACTACACCTAAGTTAGCTGCCACAGTTTGATGTCCTTCTGTTTGTTCCATCCGTTCAGCAAAATGTCAGTGTGGGAGCAAACTGAGAGTGAATGTGTGTTTCATTTGTCAGTTAGTCATGTACCACTTATAACCGCTTTTGTGTGTGATGTGTGTATGTGTGTGTTATATGTCACTTAACTCTTCCCCTATTTGTTGTTGGTGCCCCCACGCAATTTTTATTATGTTTCACGTGAACTAAGACTCTCCTGTATTTAACTGGACTCCCCATAGCACAGGGTGGACACACCATGAATGTTCAATGAGCTTTGCTTGCTCGTTAGTCTCTTCTAGAGACTATCTCTCAATGCCTCATGCTGAGGAGAGCAGTATGGCTGGAGGTGACAAGTCCTGAGAGCTAAGCATTTCCATCCTGGAGGCTTGGCATGAGAGCCAATGCCTTGCCCTCCGGGAAGTCCTGTTATGTTCTTCTCCATCTTTCTTCTGAAGCAGCCCCATCCCCCTGCACATGGGTGTGTGGTGTGAAGACACTAGGTGGTATTCTCCTTCTCCTTCCTGAGAAGATAACACCTGGGCTGGCTTGTGGTTCTCTCCCACCGACCCTCAAAGGCAACATAAAGGCCAAGTTCCTATTTCTCAGGTACCTCCTCAAAAACAGGCCCCAACTTTAGTGTCTGTGCTAAGATCCAGATCACTTGAAACTCACAATAAAAGTAGCTTCCCAAAACACAGGACATCAGTGCCTCTGAGCCATGTCTTCTTTACCCTAGATCTCCAGGCAAAACTTATTTGCATGTGCTGACAACTGGTACCTTACAATGGGAGACCTGAAGACTGAGCTTGCTGGAGATGCTGCCAGACTGATTCCCCAGATGAAGAGGGGAGAGGAAAAAGAGTATCTAACAGAGAACTAACTATGGGGGTATTGGGGGAGTCTGGGGAGAGGGAAGCCAATTTCCCAGCAGAGTAGAAAGTCATATATTCCTCAAGAAACTAAAAATTATTAATGGCTATGGCCAAGAACCCCTACCAGCTAACTAACATGGAAGTCCAGTTTTTAGAGAAGTCCAGTTTTTAGAGAAGTCCAGTTTTTAGATGCTCTAAGAGATGAATTAATTGTTTGGATCACTGGTTAAAGACAAAATGCCAACAGTGCTTTTCCAGCCCAGGGCAGAACACAGAATTAGCACCCCCCCCTCTTGAAACCTTGGGACTAGCTTGTCAATTACCAATGAGAAAACTCTGACACACAGGATGGAAACCTAGTCTTTACCCCTCCTGCTTCCTCCAGGGGTTCTCCTCCTTTTATACTAGCAGTCTATACCATTCACTGTGACACCAATATCTGCTGAGAAGTCAGAGGGAAAGTGAATGTAAAGTGAGCACTGTGTGCAGGACTTGCAAGAATAGAGAATAAAAGAATTGGATGTTAGAAGCACCATGCCTTCCTGAGCTAGGCCCCAGGGGTCCAGCTTAAGACAGAAAGAAAGATAGAAAGGCTAAGATTCCTATCATATCTTCTAGTATAAAAAATGGAGGAGTCTGGTGTGGTTGTGCCTCCATATAATCTAAGGAAATGAACAATCAGCATCCTCTGAGGATTTGACATTATACAAGTCAGATGTTAGTCTATAGAAAGAAAGTCCACCTGGACACAGAGCTAGAAGGGAAAGACAAGACAGCCCTAAGGTCTGGCAGAGGAGGGTGCGTATAGAGGAGCAGGATGACTCGTGTTTAGGAATGCAGTAGGCTCTTTGTGAAGTTCTGGGATAGTTTCCATTCCAGGCAATCTAGGAGATCTTTAGCTGTTGGGCAGAAGGGCTTGAAGGCATGGGGAAGAAGTGCTGGCCTATTGCAGATGGTATGGCTTTGTTGGGGAAGAAGGCTACAGGACTAGATTGCAGAGCTTTCATCACTTCCTTTCTGGTCCCTAGGTATAACCTTGTCCTCTCTCCTTTCTTCTTGACTTTCTTGTCTTCTTTTTGTTTTTCCTTTCTTTTCGTTGGTCTGTCTGTCTCTGTGTGTGTCTCTCTTCCCCTCCACTTCCTCCCTCTCTCCCTCCTCTCAATCTTGTCTCCCTCTCTACCTTTTATTGTTATGTTCAATTCTAAGTAGGTGTGCCTCTCAAACACACACACACACACCCAGACCTCAGGGGACTCTGGCTTCCTGAAGTTAAGTCAGAAGAAAAATTGATCTGAAACGCCGTTAGTCACATGACAGAATGGGGTAAGCTGGAGTATCTCACATAGACCACAGCACACCTTGGTTCGAGTTCAACATCCATGCCTCCAGAAGGTTCAGAAGGTGGCTTCTCAGGACACAGTTGTGGACAATTCATAGCCCAGCTGGGCTTTGAATTCTGGATTTGAATTCTGGCTCCATCACTTGTTCTGCAAACTTGAGAAAATCAGTTGACATCTCTGTAATCACTGTCTCCTGTGTAGAAAGAAAAGGGATGATGATGGGGGGATTAAACGGGATGTTGTGTATGCCTCTCATGGTGCCTGAGCAGACCAAGTACTCAAATAACAATAGCCATTCTGATTTTTATTACCATGACTGTCATTGTCATCAACTAGATCAAGAGTCACACTGGGCCTCCAGTGAAATCTCTTACAGAACTTTTTTTTGGGGGGGTCTGGTCGTGGGGCCTGAACGCTGGGCCTGGGCACTGTCCCTCAGCTCTTCAGCTCAAGGCTAGTGCTCTACCATTTGAGTCACAGCGCCACTTCTGGCTTTTTTCTTATGTGGTGCTGAGGAATAGAACCCAGGGCCTCAGGCATGCAAGGCAAGCGCTCTACCACTGAGCCACCTTCCCAGCCCCTCTTACAGAACATTTTTGAGGAAGTCAGTCCAAAGCACTTCCCTACTAAGGTCATCCAGCATACCTAGTTTTCCAGGCTTCACTCTGAAGGGACGTGAGCCCCAGTAGCCAAGTTGGGCCTGATTCTTTGAAAACAGCCTGAGGATTTCAGCACCATCTGTTCCTATCTCCTGGATCTGAACCGTCTTTTTCTAATATATACATTTACTACAAAAATGTATTCTGGTCAAAGTTGTATCGATTCTGTTTGAAGGATTAAAAAATGATGTTAGCCAGCAGTTCTGACTAGGTTTCTGCCAGTCACGGCTCCGCATGGCTGCGCTTGCCTCTCTCTTCCTCTTCCTGTCATTTCTTTGCTGATCTGGACTCGGCCTGGTATTCTTGTCACAAGATCATTGCCCAGGTGAGCTCAGCTCAGCGTGAAGCAAAACAGCTCATCAGCAGGCAGGTGTGTGTGGGGGGGGGGTCTCTTTCTCCATCCTCTGTTGTTGTCTATGTAGGGAAGGGGAGGGTCTCTTTCTCCATCTTCTATCTTGTCACAAGTAGGCTTTTTCAATTCTATCTGAAAAGCCAGGCACCAAGGATTTGAATATGAGCTCTCAGATGGGGAACACAACTTGCCCCTTAATTCTCTGGAGGATATGGTCAGCAACTATTCCCTAGTCCCCTGTCTGGGACTGACCAGTTTTAAAAGGTCTTTGAAAGTGCTTGGGTGAAATCGTATTGACGGCTGTTACAATCTGTTTAAAAAGTTGTTTGAGCATAATTTGTTTCTAAAAGGCTCACATATTAGTTGGTTTTTAGGTTCAGTTTTAGATCAGTTGGAATGTCATCCAGGAAACGGCAAAGCTCATTTTGGTATTTAACTATTCTCTCACCCAAACTGACTGCTCCCAGTCTTCTAGAATCTCTGATGCACCAGCTGCATATTTGAGCATCAGGAGTGTTTTTGTGTTCTTGGCCCATGAGGTATAGTTTATAAATACACAGTGTGTACTGCTTGGGAACTTAGGGGCTTTCCTCTGGGTGAAAAACAGCTGTGAGGAGCTTGAGCAACCTTTGCTTTATAAAGAATAAGGTATCACCTCTCAGTATCCATATGGGACAGCTGCACTGGCTGGGTTACTATTATACCTGAGGATCCTTCCAGAAATCTGAGGTAAGAAGGGAAGCTCTCTGTGTTCTCCTCCCTTATTTCCAGTGTATTTGCTCAGAAATGACTTTGCATACTACAACCCCTTATCTGAAACGCTCATGCCATCTGCCAGCAGGACCTTCAACTAACTGCTTATGGGCCTTTGAGATCACACACCCATGGAACTATAAAGCTGGAAGAACCTTAACAGTCATTCACCCAATACACCAGATGAGCACTGACTATGTGCCAAGTACTGTGCTAGAGGATCCCATGAGGGAATGAGCGAGACCCCACCTCTATCATCAAAGAACTGGCAGACTCCAGGTCTGCCACCATGTGTGACCTCCACAGGCCGACGCAAGTTGTCACTCACTGTGTTCTCCTATCTCCCTGTTGGCCACTATCCTGACACCTCCCCCACAGCAGTGAAGTGGTCTTCATTTATTTCCTGCCTACAATGCAAGCTTCTGGAGGGCAGGATCCGCCATGCTGTGTAACATTGAGATTCTGCTAGCCCTATCATTACGGTTTCACGACAAATAAGCCAAGAATAGAAGTGCTATATATAGAATGGTCACTTTGGCTAACCACCAAAATAAGATGGGGTTGATGGCTGCCTGAACAGAGGAGTCAATGAGATACCACCATTTCTGAGCACGCAGAAAACACTCATTCAAAGGGGAACATCTAGCTTACTACTCTCTTAGCCCATCTGGATACATTCTGTTTTGTCTTAAGGAGCTTGTCTGAGTTTGCTAGGGCTACCAAAACAAAATATCACAGACTGTGTGGCCTAAGCAACAGAAATCCACTTCCTCACCATTGTGGGGGCTGGAAGTCCAATGTCAAGGTAGGGTTGAATTCTCCTTGGCTTACAGGTGGCCACTTTATCTCTTTGTCTTCACATAGCCTTGGCTCTGTACCTCTTATGATAATGTCCTAGTCTCTTCTCACAGTAACACTACTCATATTGGCTTATAGCCCATATGTATGCCCTCTTCTTGCCTCAATTACCTCTTCAAAGACCCAATCTCCTAAAATTCTCGTATTCTGGAGTTGTAAGAGTTAGGACTTCAAAATATTAATTCAAGGAGGAAAAGACACAAGCCATCCCATAACTGGTATCCTATCAACACTGGTAGTTGGTCAGGGGGTACATGCACATGAGGCAGGATGTGAATTCAAGAGGAATCTTGGCTATATAGTGAGGTCCTGTCAGAAAAGGGAAAAAGGAAAGGAACAGGAAAGGAAGAGAGAAAAGAATGGGGGAAGAGGAGAGGAAGGGATGGGAGGGGAGGGGAAGGAAGGGACGGGACGGGAAGGAAGGCAATGCTGGTGTTCACAGAAGTACTAGAAGGTTCCTAATAAAGCCACAGCCAATCAGTTCTGGAGCCAAGAAACAGGCCTACAGTTTCTTAGCCGACTCAGAACCGTGGAGACTCGAGGCTTCATTGACAGTGGTTAACAAACCTACTCAGCTTTGCCACCACCAACTCCTTTATGTGCCCCCCCTTGTCCATCCCACTCCCCACAGCATTGGTACTACCTGCGATGTCTGTCTGTGAGCAGTGAGCAAAAGAAAGGTAATCAATGTGGAGAAAATAAAGAAACATGTCTCCCTCGGGACTTTGGTGGGAAATAGCATCAATGGAAGCAGTTTCCAAAGAGAAAATTTCCTTAGCACATAAGCAGAACAACAACAAAAAATAGATCCAAATGCCTTGATTAGATGGAAAAGTGCCAAGCTACCAATAAGCAGCAAGCAGTGGATTTCTGACAGCCAGACAGAGTCCCAGTGCTGCTAGACAAGCACCAACATGGCAGGGAGAGACCCGCCAACCGGATGGCCTCCCTATCCACATGGCTCTTGCCATTGGCTTGTACAGGGTCGTGAGATCTCAGCAGCTTTGGCTTTCAAGGCTCTTCTTCACTAATGGGTGCCAGCTGGCTAAGCATCATGTTGGAAAAGAGTACAGGATGTGGGCTTCCAGATGAACCCACGCATTGTAACCAGACTTGGCTTAGCTTGGCCTCACAGTGCCAAAGCAGCAGAGGGGATGTTGCTGACTCAGTGTAAGGGAGCCCAAGGGCAGGCAGGTGGGGGACTGGCTACAAGTGGAACCTACCTACAATAGATAACTGGCGTGGTTGGAGAGGCTCAGAGCTCAGCCACCAAGTTCTATTGGACAGAGATGTTCACAGGTAGTCTTCTCAGCTTCACAACAAGACTCAAGTGGTCCAGTCCTGGAGGACTTGAAGAAACTAGTCATTGATTTCTGGAGGAGGGATCAAAGCTTGCCCCAAAATCGACTCAGGTAGTCCAGATGACTTGCTCCTCAATGTTATCCTGAAACTGCATCTGACAGGTTCATCAAGCTGAGAAGCCTCAATCTGGAGCTGTAACTCAGATGATCATGGCTAGCCACCTCTCTGGATCAAGTATCATCCCTTCTCAATTTTTAAATTTTATTTTATTGTAAAGATGCTGTACAAACCTTCCCTTCTTGAGAAGGTAAAAATGAGGTGATAGGATTGTGATCATCTCAAAAGAGGTGAGACTCAAAAGTTAGAGGAACTGCAAATATAACTACTTCATCCACCTGCAGTTTGGCCACAGCATCATCTACACTATTTGAAGTCTAACAGGACACCAGAGGGAACCTGGTGATCTCATTCATTCATTCCTTCATTCAACTTTTTTTTTGTCAGTCATGGGGCTTGAAGTCAGGGCCTGGGCACTGTCTCTGAGCTTTTCTGCTTCAAGCCTACCATTCTACCACTTTGAGTCACAGCTCCACTTCTGGTTTTCTAGAAGTTAATTGGAGTTAAGAGTCTCACAGAATTTCCTAGGCTGTCTTTGAATCGTGATCCTCAGATCTCAGCCTCCTGAGAGGCTGGAGCCACTAGCATCTGGTTTATTCAACATTTTTTTTATAAAGTACTCAATTTATGCCAGATGCCAGGCTGAGTAGAGAATAAAATAAAAGATAAACTCGCAGGCCCTACTTTTATGAAGCCTTTATTCTAGCAGAGAAAAGATAAGGCAATCAATTATTCAATCCAAAAGATTTATAATCAGAATAAGTTACTACCAAAGGAGTTGATCATCTATGATGAAACACAATCCAGGAAGTCCAAGAAGGTTGTCTTAGGGAATGGACACCAGGCTGGGGCCTGAAGGATTTAGGATGGGGTAGCTAAAATGATGGTGTGGAGATGGGGGAAAATATCCAGAAGAAGAAAAAATTCAATATTTGAGATTGAAAAGAGCATGATAGAATCAAGGAGCCAAAACCCCAAGTAGCTGAAGGCTGGAGAGTGGTATGAGATGAGTCTGAAGGGAGGAGCATGCCTTCAGATAGGACAGAGCATACAAGATGATAAAATCTCTAACCTCGTCAATAGATTGATAATTAGACAGCATTATTTAGTAGGAAACTAGGAACACTTGGAGGAAGGAGGTTGCTGAAGATAGACCCTGGAAGGGTATACTCTTGTCCCTGGGATCTCTTTCACCCTATCTTCCCATCGCCCTTCCTCCTCTCACTCTTCTTTTCTCCTTCTCTCCTTCCTGGCTGCCACAAAGTAAGCAGCTCTCTGCCACACCCTTATTTCTCTGCATCATCACAGGCTAAGAAACACAGAGCAGGTGATCATGAACTAAAATTTCTGAAACTCTGAGTCAAAATAAATCTTGGTTTTTCTCAGATATTTTGTCAAGAAAAGCCGCCTGATCAAAAGGGTTTTGATTTTCATGTTAAGACAGTAGGAGCATGGAAGGGCTTGGCAGGCCGAAGACATGGCATAATTAAATATGCTGACCTAAGCCCCCGCTGCCCTCTCTTACCTAAAGTTGCTTAGATGCAGAAGGGGACGATTTGGTCTTGTGTTTGAGCCCATCTTGATCTACAGACTCCTATCTGGAAAATTCAAGATTACTTTGCTTCTAACAAGCAGAGCTAGCCAACTGATCTGCAAAGATAACGTTTAGGTTTGAACTTGTGCTTGCAGAAAGGCAGGACATTCCTGTGACCTCTCATCTGAGCCACAAGTTAAATAGTGTTTGTTCCATTGAGGATTCAAATCACCTAGCTTGTAAGGGAAAAAAAAACACACAAGGCTGACTGCTTCAAATGTACTAAAAACAAAGCCTCCCAAAAGACAAGAAGTATAGCAGATCAACCATTTTTCATGGTACCATGAGGTCAAGCTCACTGAACTCAAAAGAGCCTAGAACCTGACATGGAGAGGAGCCAGCCTCTCTCTTTCTCTGAGGTTCAGTGATTAACTGCAAATCCCATCAGAAGCAAGAAAAAGTGCTTTTTCCATTCACTGGAGGGCTTCTCGAATCTTTCAGTCTGGATTCTCCTGAACTGCTTCAGGCCAGTTTCTTCTTTACTTCAAGGTAAAAGGGTACATGGAAAATACTGGTCCCAGAGTCCTCTAGAAAACCCTCCCATCATCCCTGTCATCTCAATCTCAATTTTGGTCTCTATGTCCAAGGTACAAAAATGAATCTCAGAAATCATCAGAAAGGACAGAATGGCTCTGACCCACTGCTGAGAACTTCCTCCACACAAACACATAACAAATGGCCCCCTGAAACTTCTCAGGTCTCCTCCTTCTCCAGAGCTTGGACCCATGCCATACAGAATCACATCACACATGTGCAAGAATGACAGCAAATTTAGCATCCTGTCCTTGGGCTTCTAAATTTTATCTAACATAACCCCCCAAAAATGAAGAAATGGCTCTGAAGCCTCCTGAAAGAGGCCAAATTCATACCCTACCTGATCCTCAGGGTTCCCTCTTGGGAACTCTCCATCATAGCCAGCCCCAAGAGGCTGTGTTGGATAGGGGGAAAAGAAGGTCATTCTGGATCCTATATCCTAGTAGGAAGGTAATCATAGCAGTTTCTGTCTTGGTAAAGTGGCATCCTTTTCTTCCCCCACCTGTCTAAGATTTTCTAGGTTGGGACACTGGTGCATTTGCTCTGTATGTTTAAGCTGAATATTCCAACAATCCCAAGGTACACATACAGTTGTATGTGTCAGCCTTCTGTTGCTATAGCAAAAAAAATAACCTCAGATAAATACTTTAAAAGGAGGAAATGCTTATTTTGGCTCACAGTTTCAGAGGTTTCAGCCTATGGTCACCTGGGGATTTGGGCCAGGAACAATATCCTGGTGGGGAACATGTGGTGGGACAAAGCTACTTACCTCAAAGAAGCAAGGAAGAACATGGAGAGAGAGAGAGAGAGAGAGAGAGAGAGAGAGATCCCTTCTTTAAAACTCATTAAGTTATGAATCCATCAACTGATCCATCCATTCATGAGGCCAGTGCCCTCATAGGATCCAAATACTTCCTGAAAGCCTCACTTCCAAGCACTTGTTGCATTTGGGACCAATGAGCTTCTAGGGAACATCTGAGATTCACCACATGCATATGATGATTCACACCTGTAATCTCAGTACTCAGGAGAAGAAAACAGGAAGATCTCAAGTTTGAAGCTAATCTGGACAGTGATTTCTAGGCCAACCTGGGCTACCTACCTAACCTACCTACATATATATATATATATATATATATATATATATATATATACACATACATACATACACAATGATTTCCATCTCTTTCCTAACCAAGTCCAGTCACTCCTGTCTTGTCTATTGGGCACATCCCTGGGGACTGCTCTGTAGAACAGCCCTTGCTCCTCAAGTTTGTTCCCAAGCCCCTAGACACAGCCTCCACCCAGACTTTCAGCAGGAAGGGCCACCACAGTGGCAGGGCTCCCCCTACTGACAGTTCGCCTGGTGGAGGCTGAGGGA
Organism: Dipodomys ordii; assembly: GCF_000151885.1. Taxonomy (NCBI): domain Eukaryota; kingdom Metazoa; phylum Chordata; class Mammalia; order Rodentia; family Heteromyidae; genus Dipodomys; species Dipodomys ordii. Next base: position 15,507,399 of record NW_012267226.1, read on the forward strand.
GCCTGGTGGGATGAGGCTCTTCTCCTGTCGCTCTTCTGTGAAATCAGGTTCTGGGAATACCAGCTCAGCCTCAATCCACACTCCCAAATTAGCTCCATCCGTAAGATCTTAGGAATGAGCGCTCTTTATCTCAGGGCCAGAGTTCCCCAGACAACACAGAACTTGAAATGATACCCAAGACAGGCCCTTATAAACAGCACTGAGCCAGACTGATGGGACATATACCAGGGTCCCCACTGCACCCAGCTCAAAGAATCATGCATGCCAAATGATTCGGTTAAGTTCCCATGCAGAATGGTGCCCCCAAAACTGGCCCATTTCTCTCTGAAAGAACTTTGAGACACTGTCTACCTCAAATGCAGGTGGCTGCATAAGCTGCCATCTTCCCAGCCACCTATCCATAAAAATAACCATAAATAATATGAAGTGCTCAAAGTGGCATAATATTCATGTTATCCTCCCAAAACACCCCCCACCTCTGAATATGTCACTGCAAGATGAAGGAACTGAGGCACAGACAGACAGTATGCCGGGATGAGAGCGCAGCTCCGTGGGCCTAATGTGACTGTCAGAAGTTTCTGTGAGATGAGGGCATAAGGGAAGGACCCCAAAATGAGAAAGCTCAGAAGCCTGTGCTGCTTCGGCTCCTGAAAGCAGAGGAACCTAGAGAGCCAGCCACTCTTTCCCCAGATGCTGTCACTATGGAGACAGACGGTTCTCAGACTGGGACAGCTGCAGAATCCCCAATGTCAAAGAAACCAGAAAAAAATACAGGCTCAAAGGCTTTAGCTCCTTTTCAGTTTTTTGTTTTTGTTTTTGGTCGGTTGTGGGGCTTGAACTCTGTGCCTGGACGCTGTCCCTGAGCTCTTTAACTCAAGGGGATCACTCTACCACTTGAGCCACAGCGCCACTTCCAGTTTTCTGGAGGTTAATTGGAGATAAGATCTGACCATTAGCATAAAACAGTCTTCAAAAGAGGCCAGGAAAGCACAAGGCTGGGGTGATGCTAGAAGCCCTCATGAGTTAATCTATACAGCATCTCCCAAGTTTATACAATCCAATGCCCAGGGATACGATATGCTACCTACATAGACTAACCAGAGGTCCCTCCTAGCTGAAATTCCACTTTCTGTGTTTTGGGTTACCCATAGTCATCTGCAGTCTGAAAACATTTTAAAATTCTAGGAACTTCCATAAGTAAACAATTCATACGTTGTAAACTGTGCCATTCTGAGTAGCATGGTGAAATTTCACATCGTCCTCTTCCATCCCTTCCAAATATGGATCACTGATCCACACTTCCTGAACACATTCCTTACCTGCTATCACGTTGTAGCTGACTGGGACATATCAGCCATCACAGTGTTGCAGTGGCTCTGTGCAAGGAATCCTTGTGGATCACTAATGCTGCCTCATGGTGCCTGTGTCGTTCTCCTCACCTTATCTCATCACGCAGACATCGAACCATCTCATTTCTTCACCAGACCAAGGGAGTGAATTCTGCACAACAGTAGATTCAGAATGGAAAAGAGAAAGAGTGAGACAGACAGATATAGAGAATACTTTCATAAATTTATTAGAGTTCTTCCTATTTATTACTATGTATTGCTGCTAATTTATAACTTAAACTGTATCATAGTTTACAGATAGTATCTATAGGGTTCAGTATTCTCTGTGGTCCCTTATGGATTTAAAAAAAAAAAAGTGGAGGAGGACCTGCTGTACTCCACTTAGGAGCTAGCTGGCTGTGGAGGATAGGAGGAGAAAAGCATTGAAATTATCTGGGCTTTAGCATGCATGGCTTCTACAATACTGATGTCATTATACAAACACCAGGCAATCAAGAGGAAGATACTAGCACGATGAAGGAACTTGATGAGCAAATGTGGGGATGCCCAGGAATCTGGCCCTCCAAGAAGGCGGTGCGGGGAGGGAATCCTCCCAGATAGAGAGTGGCAACTAGCCAAGCAAGCGTAAAAAAAGGAATAGTAGGAAGGGAAGACAAGTGATACAATGGCAAGGAAGGCTGGCTTATGAGAATCATACCTTCTCAGTACCCTTTGACCTATTGTTCTTGCTGCTTATCTCCCAAATTCTTTGGGGGGGGGGGAGTCTGCTTCCCAAAGCCATAATTTTTCTTCTAGGAGATTATGCAATAAGTAAAACACTATAGAAATGTGTACAGATATGGTACTGAAGAGATTTGGATCCTGGTAGCAGTGAGTAGACAAGGGGGTTTCGATTGCCAGTGACTCTTATGGCTCTCATACTTGGCCTTGGTTATTCTTCTGAGTGATTTCCCTTCTGTTCTCTAGAGATTCCCCACTCCTGACTCAGAAGATCCCAGCTTCTCAATCCCAGTGAAGCCTCAAAAAGAGAAGGAAAACTGATTTCCCTGGAGATTGAGAATTACCTCAGTGGCACAGAGGAAGAAAAGGTCCTGTCTGCCTCTGTGGATTGCTGGGACATCTCTTTTCTCTCAGAGCTCCGTTAAACCTCCTAGCAAATGGGAAATATTCAATCAACAGGATTACAAACGATCATTCCGTCTACTCATTTCTAGCTCTGGAGGTGACAGCAAAGGGAAGATCAATTCGCAACAAAGACAATCCTCTTTCTGGATACCATCAGCCAGATCTAGACCTCTCTGAGCTGTGGAACTGAGAGGACCCTCTCAGAGGGTAGATGGAAAGGAGACTCATTGCCACCCACCTGCCACCTCCAGCACCCAGATATGAGACCTCTGCTCACAGCTCTCAGAGAGCTGCTTTTATCTTATGCAGCCACTATGTGGCTAACTCCATATAAAACAACAAAAGGGTAAGAAGGGACTTTTTTTCTAATAAATATTCTTTTGCAGCTAATCCACCCTTTGTAACTGTCAGGCTTCATGGGGCTGGCGGGGAGCCCATCAGATAACAATGCAGCTGTGACCTGAGAAACGTGAGAAGAAGAGCAGATTAATAAAGATGAAAAACATGTTTGGTAGCTGTGTCTGAAGGGAGGTCTGAGCAAAGTCCTCAGAGGGATGCCCTGGCACCACAGAGACTCCCCCAACCTCCCAGCCACCTTAGTTCCTCCACATGGCTAGGGGTCAGTCCAATGCGTGGTCCCTGAAAGCAAAAAGCTGTTTTCTCTACTTTTCTGCACAGGAATCTACTCCTTGACCATTCCCAAGTCAGGCTTCATAGAAAACAACAAGAAAATGGCAAAGGTGTCGCATCACAAGGCACGTGATTTTAGTGCCCCGCATCCCCAGCTCTGAGCTGACAACATATACAGACCTGCAGAGAGAAGGCCCAAGGGAAAACCATCCTCCCTCCTCCTGCTCCCTGACAAGGCTCCAGAAAGCAGTCTGACAAAGCAAAGCTGTAGGAAGAGGGATTTGACCACTAACTAAGCATCAGGACATGTAGTATATACACAAGTGATGTGCAAAATATTCACAAGTTGTGCAACCATTGGCACTCATTCCAGAACATTATTCTTCCTTCACAAAGACTTGCTTTGGAGGGAGGTGCCTTCTACTGACGAAGTCTGATACCATTGTCAGGGCAGGGAGAGATTCTTCATGTCCAACCAGTACTGGAGAGCGCAGGTCCTAAAAAGTAAGGAGACAAGAAACAGACAAAAACACATTACTCAAATCTTACAACTGAGAGAATGAACTGAGAGAATGCACATGGAGTTTATATGATGTGTTCCAAGTCATAATACACATATATCTGCTTCTCTTCTGTCTTCCTGTATCATCCATGACAGTTACAAAAAGAGGAAAATAAGGGACCTATTGGAAGGTAGGACTTATCCTTGTGTCTTGGCCCAGAAAGTAAATAAGGAATATTCACAAATATTGTATTAAGAGCATGGGATAGGGCAGAACAATGTGTTGCTATACATTGCTTCATGGTTAGTCGAGAGGTTCATGCTCACTATCAATGTTGGCCTATTAATAATATCATTAATTGCCATTACCAGAGCCCTTGATTTAGAGTAGTCTCTGTTCCAAGAGCTGAAGTTGCAGCAAACCAGTAATCACTATGGTATTGACAGCTCTTCCCTTTGATATTCCATTCACTTGACAAGCATTCATCTGAGCCAGCATGGTTTCTGGAGCCTGGGAGAAGGGAAACACACAGGAAAGCCCTCAGAAAGGTGGCCCACTGACAACGTGTATGAACAAAGGGATGCATGAAGGAATTAGAGTTGGATCTCTACCCCCAAAACAATGTCCAACTAAACTGTTATCCAATATTTAAATAAGATTTAAAGAAAATAAAATAGACATTAGAGAAATTAACTGGTCAAATAAAGTTTTATTGTGCTAGATGGAAAGATATATCTGGAGGCAGGGAAGAGTACTAACCAATTCAATTACAAATTGTTTAATGCTGTTTTAAAATACGAATCTTCCCTATTCCTCAGAAACGGAATCTTATTATTACTACTTCTCCAGTGATTTATCTATCTCTCCTAAAAGCAGCTCCAGAAATCCTTGTCATTTCAAACAGATATACTCAGGCAGGCCCAGTCTTGCATATAAGCAAGAGGAAATGGAACCTAGAATTCATTTACAAACCCGTACTTACAATTTTCAGTGGGTCAGGGACATAAAGTGGCCACAAAGTATATACCCAAGAGGGAAGCAACCAATTTCTTAATTTTCCAAACAAAAACCATGAAGACATGAGTGGTTTGTCCATCATGATTAGTAGCACTGACAGACTCAAATCCAAGTTTCCTAGCAATCTCTCTTTCTATACATTAAAAAAAAAATTGCTGGGTGCCATGGCTAATAATGCCTTGTAATCTGAGCTACTCAGGAGGCTGAGATCTAAGGACTGCCATTCAAAGTCAGCCTGGGCAGGAAAGTCCACAAAGCTCTTGTCTTTGATTAAGTATCAAAAAACAAAACAGAAGTGGAGGTGTGACTCAAGTGCTACAGTGCTGAGCCAAAAAGCTTAGGGACACAACCCAGGTCCTGATTTCAAGCCCCAAGACCAGCACACACACACACACACACACACACACACACACACACACATCAACCATCTAGGAAAAAAAGAAAGGAAAGCAAGGCTTCTCCTGAGCCTTCAACAATGCCTTTATACCACCACCAACCCTCCCAGTCACTGTCCCTGCCTCATTCTCACTACTTGTCAACTCTGGCTGCAGAATAAGAGATCTCACTTGGCAAGTCTCTAAAGTACAGGCTCCTCAATCCTAGGATACAGCTCAGAAAGGCCAGTCCAGGGCTACCCAGACTACCCTAGGGCTGCCTAGCTCTGACCATAACTCTAGCAAGACAAGCCTTGGAGGATCTAAAACCCATCTCAATTTCTTAAAGCAAACAGAGACAGGGGCCAGGCTACAGGCAAGAATTCCTCTGTGGTTGTTCTCTCTGCCAGAATACAACCAGCACCTCCAGGACTACAAGGTAAACCGTGAAATGCAGCCTGGTCTCCATGGGGCCATAGGAAACTACAAGCCCTACTGTGGTCTCAAGGGCCCAAACTCAGGAGGAACAAAATATTCAAGGACAATGTCATAAAATACAAGGTCTCTTGTGGATGTGGAGTGAGAATCAGACAAGGCCCACCACCAACACCACCACCATCTTGGGTAGGAAAGGGAAGAAGGGCTCTTGTTTCCCCAGAAGGCTGCACCCTGCGCTGGAGAGGAAGCAACTTCCCAGAAATGACACTTGAGGACCTGGCTTGGCGCCACGAGTGCATATAGCTCAGGGGTTTTGTTTCTACTTTCTAAATGGAGGCAGGCGAGGAAAGGAATTCTTTGACTGAGTAACACAATACTTCTGAGTCCAACCCACCAGGCCAGGCCCTGGGAAGAGCAAACAAGCTACCTGCCCTGTCCCAACAGGTTTGCGGACACTCAGAGTCGGCTGCCACTCACTGCGCTGAGGTGTGGGTGCTGGAGAAAGGTGGGAAACAGATTTCCCAGAAGGGAGTCTTAGGAATGACCAACATCCTAGCCTTCAACCCCTAGAGGGCTAGAAGCTCATAAAACCACGAGGCCATCAGCTATAATTCTGTGTCCTGACTACCCGTGCCATCTCAGCTTATATTTCACTCAGGAGGAGGCCCACAGCCCATCTATCAATCCAGAATTTCCTCCACACAGGATGAAGGACTTCCCAAACATCTGCCAGGCTACAGGTCTCCCCCACTGAGGTGCATGTGTCCTGAGCACAGGGCAAGCCAGAAACAAGCACCCAGACCATTCACTATGGTCCAAATGTTCAAACACAAAGAAGACAGTAAGTAAATGCTTTTTTATGGCATATTTTTCAGATGACAAAGTGTTTTACAAGTATTATTTTCAATCTCATTACATTCTAAATGAAAACTTCTCCTCCCCCATTCTAGAGGTAGAGAAGAAAAGGGCTGAGAGATGTCTACTGAAGTAGCAGTCAGATCTTGAGCCCAAGCTACCTAATTTTCTGCCTCCTACTCGGTGAGTCACTACAAACCCAGCTGCCTGATCATCCCTACTGATGATCAATAGAATTGGAAACAACCAATTCCACATATGTAAGCCCTGGCAGATAAACAAATGCCAGGCTCTCACCTGGCAGGCCCAGATCTATGTGGGTACAGTCTCACCTGACTCCAGCAAGGGCAGCCAGCCCAGCCACAGCCGGTCCCCAGCAGGTGCCCTCCTGCCTCTCCAGTGCTGCCCCACCCATCCACACACTCCGGGCAGGGCGCCCTCTGCTCGCTGTTTGTTTTGCTGAGAGTTTCCGTTGGCTCGCGTGTGGGTGTTTGTTGTATTTCTCCTGCAGATGGCGGACAGCCTCCCCACCTCCACACCCTCCAGCATCACCCTTCCCCAGGGGCTGTGTGGAAAGCAGACGCTGTGGAGCAGAACAAAAGCCTAGCAGGTGAACAGCCCCGTCTGCCAGAGTCTTTCATCCAACCTAAATCACAGACAATATATTTGCAAAATTCCTTTCAACTCCCCCAAGATCTGGAACTCTTCCTGCCTGGCTTCCACCCCCAGGCGCCCCCAGTGCCCTCCACCCTCCTGAAAACAGCCATTCCTCTGATGGGGCAAGGGACACACAGTTCCAAAGAGCAGCTGTTTTCTTTTATTCATTACACCCCCTCAGAACACACAGAGACCACAGTGCTCACAGAAGCTTCCAGCAAAAGGGAGGAATGCATTGATCATAGATCTGTGGAAATTAGCAAATGACTCTCACTCTTTAGTACCCATGGTGACCCTCACGAGTCTGTCGCGAGGTCAGGGGGCTCCTTTAGGAATGGAAATGGAAAGGGCTAGAAGTGAGTGAGTTTCTCTGTTTTAAAAAAAGTAATATTGCTCAGTCCAGCAATTTAATGTGTTGACCTGGACTGGATCTGTGCTTATAAGGAAGACTGGTTATCTCCACAGGAAAATATATTGCCCAGTACCAGGGATCTGGCTCCCTCAGGAGAGGAACGGAGAGTCTCAGGGAGTCCTCACTGCCCATGCTGGGGCTAGAGCTGCAATAGAGATTGTCCATGGCACCCCTGCACCCCCATCTACTATGTACAGCAGTTCAGGACCAAGTGCACCTCTCTCCAAGGCTATGCTTCCCACTTTCCATCCACGTGTCTCTTGCCTGCTTCTACTACTCTGCCCACTTCCTCCAGTTGACAGCTTATCTACCCAGCCTTGAGGGTTTTCTCATCAGTGCCAACAGTCTTTAATGATCTCCATCCACACATGTTTTATACACTAGAGGCTAAGCTTATTCCACCATTGAGCTCAGCTCAGACTCACAGAACCCCAGCCAGCCCAACTCCCCCTCCCATAAAAAGGAACAGAGAGCACACTCAGAACAGTATCTTAAGCCCACCTGGAAGGAGGGCCTTGGAGAGATCCACGCTGACCTGTTATCAAGGGCTGAGAAGCAGGTGAAGTTGACTCAGGAGAGGAGGGAGAAGCTGCCAGGGTATCCACAGAGTCATAGAAGGTAGGACTTTGGGGCTGGGAAGGTGGCTCAGTGGTAGAGCGCTCGCCTTGCACACATGAGGCCCTGGGTTCGATTCCTCAGCACCACATAAGAAAAAAGCCGGAAGTGGCACTGTGGCTCAAGTGGTAGAGCGCTAGCCTTGAGCTGAAGAGCTGAGGGACAGCGCCCAGGCCCAAAGTTCAGGCCCCACGACCAGACCCCCCCAAAAAAAAAACATGCACTCAAGGTCACAAAAAAATATATAGCTCACCAAGCCCTGATGGCTCATACCAGTAATCCTCACTACTTAGGAGACAAAGATCTAAGGATCTTGATTTGAACCAAGCCTAGGCAAAAAAGTATGTAAGACTCTTATCACCAAATAACCAGAAAAAAAAAAAAAGAAGATAGGACGTAGACATTTCTAGTGCCACCCCAAAGGCAGTTCTGCAGGTGTTGACATAGGGTCATTGAGTCCCTAGGTCTAATATGTGTGGGATAGACTTCAGACTCATAATTTGTGCAAGTCAAATTCTAACACAAATAAAAGAGAACCTGAATCCCTATATGCACAAACCACTTTTCCCAGTACCAAGACACAGTGAGATATAGACGCAGTGTGGTCTAGGCCAGCCTGCCTCCTACCCTTGGTGTCACGGCCCCCCTACTCATTTCTGACCTCCCCAGCTTCCAGAACTCCAAGACCTGGCTTGACATTTCCTCCCTGCGAATCCTTCGCCAAGCCCTGATGAGAAACCTAGTAAGTCATTTGTGCCAGTGCTTACCGAATTCCACCAGATATTTTAGTTTCTTGGGTAAATACCTTATCTTGAAGCTTATAAACAACAGAAATGCTTTACTTATTGCTGTTGTTACCCATCACCTCCCTCACCAGTGCTCAGCGTTGCACCTTGCCAAAAGGAGACAAGAATTAAACATTCTCTGAATCAATAAATCCAGAATAGCCTCCCCTACCCCACCCCAAAGTCCTTCCTCTTATTGGTCAGGAGTTAAAAGAAAACAAGAAAACCAAAACATGGCCCTATCTTTTGATAACCCAAAGGGAGAATGCTGAACAATTCTGCAGATGAGATGAGCAGAGGATCCCTAGGCGTGAGAACTTTCCTCCTGGACATTGCCATGAATTTCCAGCTATACTTTCTTTTTTTTTCTTTTTCTTTTTTTAGTCAGTCATGGGGCTTGAACTCTGGGCCTAGGCGCTGTCCCTGAGCTCTTCAGCTCAAGGCTAGCACTCTATTACTTGAGCCACAGCGCCACTTCCAGTTTTCTGGTGGTTTATTGGAAATAGGAGTCTCACGGACTTTGCGAACTGGCTTTGAACTATGATCCTCAGATCTCAGCCTCCTGAGTAGCTAGGATTACAGGTATGAGCCACTGGAGCCCGGCTCAGCTATACTTTCTTGATGGTACTTCAGTCCCTCACTCCTGACCATCCATCAGAAACCTCTAAACTCCCCTTGTCCCTAAAGTTGAGGAAATGTCAAGCTTTTGCACTTGAGGTGCTAGGTACAGCCCAACCAGCACGTGTGGCTACTTCTCTTCTGCCCTGACCAGGCAACTAAGCCTCTGTGGTCAGGACCCCAGAGAGGCCTCCCAGTGATTTGCATATCATCACACAATGCCAGGCACAACAAAGCCACTCAATACAGCAGAGCCTTCTCAGCTGAGTTTAAGGTCTAATCTCCTTAGTACAAAAGTTTCTGCTTTGCTTTTACAGGGTTCTGGAACTCCTGCTAATGATGCTAAACAAATAATCACCCTTTATCCCCCTCTGCAGGCTTTGCCTGGTGCATTGTGGCTGCACAGGCCCTGGCTGTTGTGGTTTACGGGGCCAGGCCTGCACCTGCACTGTTTGAGTGAGCTCATATGGACTCCAAGCAAGGCTCTTTAAAGAAAACCAAGTGAAAAGGTAGCAAGCAGAGCCAGGGGGAAAAGCACCTGCCAGGGGCTGCTGGAACCCCTGGTAGACAGCAGCTGTAGGCTGCCCACACTCTTGTAGCCTAGCTCATTCCCCTGGGAAACACTCCCCTCCATCCTCTCCCTCCTCCCTAAACCCAGCTCCCTTCTCATTTATCTTCCAAACTGATCCTCTTTTTCCAGTGTCCAGCAAGGGCTGGACATCCTTTGTACCATGATACCATGAACCACACTGCAATTCATCCTTAGGACTCATCAGGCTCATCAGGCTGTCCCCAGCCTAGAACCTCCAGAGCTAACCATATCAACATGTTCTTTTTAATCTCTACTCAAGCCCCTCAGGCAGGGCATACTAAGAATAAACCACATTTCTTAATTTGCCAGAAAAGTTGTCTTGACTTCCTCCTTATATCTTAGCAACAACTAGTCATGGTATTACATCTCACAGTGTTGAGACTCAAGTGGGCAAACTTTTACTCTACACTGTACTAAGGGTTACTCTGTGGTATTTAATAGCTATGAACTAAGGTCTGGTCATTTCTGCACAGGAAAGAAAAAAGCACTGGTAAGAAAGCCCACCTCAGCATTAACCACAGCTGCTCCATCCGGAGAGGACATACTGATTGGATGTCATAGTCAAGAGAAATGGTGTAAGCTTGGGACCAACTTCAGACAATGCCAAATATTCCTTCTTTCAAATCCAGCTCAGAGATCCCAGATCCTCTAGTCTGGATCAGTTGCTAGCTCCTTAGGGATTGCCTAGGGTTTGAATATCATGTCCCCATTTGCACTTGAACTGTCTATATCCATCTATCTCCCACATTGACTTTAAACTTTGTCACTGTACTTTATTACTTCTATCACACAAGTTCTTGTACAGTTAGGACTCTTATTGTTCAGCTGCATGTATGAGAAATTCAGATACTCAGGTTCCATCCCAGATCACCTAGAGATCAGAATCTGCCTTTTTAGGTGATTGGCTGGGATAGTAAAGTTTTAAGAGAATTGGAAAATATTACACAGATGTTTATTTTCATTTCCATCAAAATAAGAAAATGATACCAACTCTCTCTCTGTCTCTGTCTTTCTCTCTGTCTGTCTGTCTGTCTGTCTCTCTCTCTCTCTCTCTCACACACACACACATCTGCAACAGTATTTCCTCTCCATCAGTAGTATTTCCTCTTTCCTAGCACACCACTTCCTGCAAGCTCACAGTGCCACCTACTGGAAATACAAAGTATGACCAAGACACTTGGGAAGAGAGCAGCTAACAGGATGTTCCGGTATGGGGGAAGCTCACAGGCTGGGAGACCTTGCAGAGACATGGTTAGGAAGTACACAGACTATAAGGAAGATGTCAACCTGTAGACAAAACAATATGGCAACTACCAGGCACATGTGGCTGAGATACATTGTTTAAAAAAAATGTAAAATGGCCAGGCCCTGGTAGCTCACACCTGTAATCCTAGCTACTCAGGAGGCTGAGATCTGAGGATCATGGTTAAAAGCCAGCCTGGGCAGGAAAGTCCGTGAGACTCTTATCTCCAATAAACCACCAGAAAACTGGAAGTGGCGCTGTGGCTCAAGTGGTACAACACTTGCCTTGAGCTGAAAGACAGTGCCCAGGCCCAGAGTTCAAGCCCCATGACCAACCCCCCACCCTAAAAAAACCGCATATGTTGCTTGCATTGTATTTCTATTAGCAATGATATAAGCCAAACTTTTTTGAATGTGGGTCCCAGTGATCTCAATTTCCTCTTCCAGCAGGTCTCTACAAATATCCCAGTCGTTTTCCCTCCTACCTCAGTTGCAAAACAGCACTCAACAATCGTTCTAAGCTTCTAGCATATTCTAGTTATCACTAGCCCCAGAAGAGAGCTCAATAGTAAGTACACAGAAGTATCTATGAACGGGGCTGGGAAGGTGGCTCAGTGGTAGGGCACTTGCCTTGCATGCATGAGGCCCTGGGTTCGATTCTTCAGCACCACATAAGCAAGGAAAAAAAAAGCTGGAAGTGGCGCTGTGGCTCACAAGTGGTAGAGCGCTAGCCTTGAGCTGAAGAGCTGAGGGACAGCGCCCAGGCCCAGAGTTCAGGCCCCACGACTGGACCCAAAGAAAAAAAAAAGAAGTATCTATGAACAAAATACCTCCTGGGTGGGCAGATAGCTTCTTAGACGCAACCAATTCATAAGTCTAAGGAAGTGACTTGCAGGGGGCAAATCAACTGAAACACATCACTTCTTATTTTGTACAACTTAGGCCTAACTACAATGTAAAGTGTGAGTTTGCGAAGATTCTCCCATCTGCTAAATGATTCAAACTTTCCATCAGAAATTACATTAGTGCTAGGTGTGGTGGCACATGTCTGCAATCCCAGCGACTCAGGAGAGGAAACAGGAAAATTGAGGTCTGAATCCAGCCAGGGCAAACGTACAAGACCCTGTCTTAAAAATAAAGCAGAAAGGCAGGAAACATGGTAGAGAAGTTGCCTAGCAAGTTCAAGGCCCTGAGTTCAATCCTCAACCCCCCCTACTCCCCCTCCCTCCTGCCCCCACCCCCACCCCCTGCATAAAAAAGAAAAACTCCTGCTTTCTGGTTGTGAGGCCTTGAGTATTCCAAGACCCCAGTTCCCTCTCCTTAGCAGCCACATCTCTTAACTTTATAGTTTTGTAAGCACTTCCTGGCCTGTTGGCTCCATTGATTTTCACAGCAGCTATAAAGAAAGCTGGGTAGTATTACCTATTATCATTTTTTACAAGCACTAAGTCTACTGATTATCCAACTTTGAAAGGCAGGCTTTCTCTCTACCACCTGCTGAGCACTTTATCCTGGTTATCACCTGGCTACACCAGGGACACATTACCTGCTTTGTAGTTTCCAAATATTTCCTGTATGCGTACTCGTTAACAGCACTGGACTGGTTTTGCCAAATTGTTATCATCAGATTTGGTCTTTCTGGGGTTCAGTCTTTTGCTCTGTAAACTGGGAGGATAAAACTAAATAGTCTCCAAGGATCTTTCTAATACTGAAATTCTATCAGTCATTGAAACTTCACTGTGCATTCACCAAAGGCAGACGCTTTTGGGTGGCATTTACTCCCTTTGCATGTCTTCTGTAGGATTTTGTACACGGAGAAAGCCAACCTTTTAAACCAAGGTGACTACTTGGCCTGCTAAAGCAGAAAGTAGGTTGTCCTTTGCTTCACTAAACCTAACTCGCACACATACATTCTCTCTCCTCCTCCTCCTCTCTCCCTCCCTCCCTGTCCTCTCTCTTTCTGTCTCTCTGTCTCTCTCTGTCTTTCTGCTTCTCTGTCTCTCTGTCTGTCTGTCTCTCTTTCTTTCTCTCTCTCTCCTGGAACTCACACTCTAGGAAGAGAATGTAGTGTAGAGAGACAAAAAAGTGCATAGATTTTTTTTAATCATCTAGGCAAGGCTGTTGGAGAACCCATATCTCAGATTTCACCTTTATAAAGTATTCAGTGAGTGTTTGCTGGGCTGCTGTATCAAAGGCTTCGTTCCTGGGCTTCTCTCTCTCTCTCTCTCTCTCTCTCTTTCTGCTTTCAGATCCTGGAGATCTCTCTCCCTCTCCCTCTCCCTCTCTCTCCTCTCTCTCTCTCTCTCTCCCTCTCTCCCTCTCTCTCTCTTTCTCTCTCTCTCTCTCTGCCTCTCCTAGTGAGCCATCCTTATCTTGCCCTTGTCTAGTGTCACTGTCACCATGTCCCCTCTCATCATCTGTATCTCAGAGCCATCTGTCCTCACCCTATGTCTACCTCTCTCCTTCCTACTGCCACCCCTGTTCAGCAGGTAAGGATTCTCCCCTCTGAAGGCATCACAGGGAAATGGGCTTTCCTAGCTCTCCTCTACTTTGTTCTCCAGAGTGCCATGATTCTCAGGACTGCAGGGAAGAGATGCCCTGTGCAAAAGAAGAGCTGGACTCACCAGGATGCCCAGAGGGTAGGGGGCTGAATTCACACCAAAGGAGTCCAGGGTACAGTTGAAGAGAGTGTACAGAAAACAACTCTGAGTAAAGCTGGCTGGAAACATCCCCCCCCACTTCCCCGCAAAGTGGAGAAGAGAGTAGTCAGGAATATACTTGGGCTCCAAGGAAATCATGGAGATCTATTCTATAGCCTTTGAAATCAGTCTTAGCCATAATTACCACATGGCTGTCACCCACAGGTAGGCTCTGCCCCAGCTCGGCACCCACTCCCTGTCTCCCTGGAACTTTCCTCTCTGGAGTGGGCCCCACAACGATCCTTTCTGTCACCTCTGCCCTCTGGAGTTCTTCAACACCTGGCAAGGCCAAAATGTCTGCTTCCCTGTGGCTCTGAGGCCACTCAGCCAGAGGAGGGCAAGGACACGTGTGTCTGTTCCAGGTATGTCCTCCAGCAGTAGGACCCAAGGGCAGACTGCATTTCCAGTATCATTTTGGTCTCAAGTTCAGTTCAAGTGCTGCTTCATCAGGGTTGACTCAGGTTTCCAAATGACTTGGAAGAAGCGTTGTCAGGTAATAGGATGCCTAGTCGAATTTGAATTTCAGATAAATAATGGATATTTTTGATTCCCACACAAAACATGCTTATACCAGAAAAGTATCTATTGTGCATCTGAAATTTACATTTAACTGCATGCCTTGTCATTTTTACCTGCTAAATTTAGCTACCCTCCTCAGGAAAAAAAAAAGACAAATTGTATGTCACTGTCTGCCATGATACCTACCAAAACATACCCTGGTACAACCCCTGTTAATATGAATTTTCCCTGTTACCCAACAAATGAATATTTGAGTCCTTCTGTCGCTGACATTCTTTTTTTTTTAATTTTTTTTTGGGGTCCAGTCGTGGGGCCTGAACTCTGGGCCTGGGCTCTGTCCCTTAGCTCTTCAGCTCAAGGCTAGCGCTCTACCACTTAAGCCACAGTGCCACTTCCGGCTTTTTTCTTATGTGGTGCTGAAGAGTCGAACCCAGGGCCTCGAGCATGCAAGGCAAGCACTCTACCACTGAGCCACCTTCCCAGCCCCTCGCTGACATTCTTTCACCTCTAATCCAACTTCTCTCAGCTCTGTTTTTGTTCCCTGCCCCTCCCCCGTCCCTCTCTTCTCCATCTCAATCAGGGTCATTGCCACCAAGTATTAACCGGCCAATGTGAGACAGGGATTCCTCCTACCCCCTCTCTACCACCAGCCCAGTGATGGTCGGTGTCCCTGCCTCCCAGGCTACCAAGATGTTGGGGAGCCAGTGGGCTGTGTCCAGTGGGAATATAAGAGCTGCAAGTATGGGGCCACATGGAAGCAGGAGGGGCTATGTTTGACTGAAGGTCATGGCATGACTACTGTGCTTATGAGGTAAGGGGCTGTCCATTGATTATACCTTGTCTTCCTGCTCCTCCAACCTCAATTCTGATCTCCAACTTCCTAGAAATATGGAGTCTGTGGATACTATGTTATGGGCTTTTCTGGTAGTTCCTACAAAGAGCTTGAGAGAATTGGGGTGATTTCCTCCAGGAAGGTATCCCCCTCAAAGTATGAGTCTTTGTACAGGTGTGTGCCACTCCAGGGGATGCCTGTGGCTATGATCCAGAGCTACGGCTCTGCAAGCACTGGGGACAACACTCGGGCGGAATGCGTGGCTCCTCATGCTCAGGACGACAGAGGCATGACCTGCAACTCAGCTGCCCTGGGGGCATCCCACAGATTTCCATCCCTGGAGGCAACGTGAGCCAGGGACAGTGTGTCCTGTGGTCCAGGCTGAGGTAAGACCTATGACTTCACACATAGGATGTGACTGTGCATAGGGCCAGGGGCTCAATGACCTATATCCCTGTCACAATCTGACCTACACTGAAGCTGCCAGAACCAGAGACAGATGCAGGCTCCTCTCTCCATTTGATTTCATTTTGTAAACCTCCTTGAAGATACAGAGACTGTGTTCATCGAAGAGTGGGAATGTGTACAGGAGGTCATGAATCAAGGCTGCTTCTGCCCCTTGAGGTTCTTAGACCCATTTGCCACCTCCTCTCCACCATACAGGACAACAGGATGAGTGTGTCACTCTCCATGTTTTTATGGAGCACCTCACACTACTGTCCCTACCCCCATGGCTAGGATTTTTACCTCCTGGACAGGCCTTCCTCACCACGGGCTGTGGGCCAGCCCTGCAACTCAGACCAAGGGCACAAGTCTGTCCATCTCTATGTGGTCAAGGTGGATGGTAAGAGAGATGGATGGAGGCTGACAGACCATATTTCTATAAGCTATGAGCCATTGCCCATTTTGCCCTCCGGCTGGACACTACTTCCCTTGAGAAGTGCGTGTGAAGTCTGGCCCCTCTATGTTTTAAAAAGTGGGATCCTACCATGTGCAAGTCAGGGATCCAGATGGTATCCTTGTGCTAGGAAAACTCAGTTTCTTCAAAGTCAGGGAAATTCCTTGTCTTCTTCTAGAGCTTGGATTCCCGGGCCTGACCAGACAGGTCTTGAATTTCTGCAACCATTGGGCCTTCCCCTCACACATCCCAACCACTCAGACCAGCCTCCAGGTGGGCATCACAATCTTCCTGTTTCCTCTCCTCTCCCTCCTTCACCCTTCCCAGGATCCAACTCAAAGCGGTCTTAGGAGTAGCTGCTCCCTCTTGTGCTCACAACCTTACCTAGGAAAGTTGAAGGAAGAATATCGGACCACCTCTTAGTTACTGAGACCTAACTCCACACATCCTGGGGACCTGTCAGAGCCAAGCATCTACAACCCCACCGTCTGCCTCCAAACCAGTGATATATTGGCCTTCCTGGTAACTTGTGAGCATTACCCCGAGTATGACCTGTACGTGTCTAGAGTCATAACATGCCACCATGCAGGCTTAATATCTGTCACACCCCCCAAACAACAGCATTGTTCCTCCTCTCTCCATCCCCAGGGGCCACTTCTATAACACAGTGCCTCAGTTTGACTGGGGGCACTTACAAGCCCTAGTTGAGGAGTCCCAGCTCCCTGAGCAAAGCCCCCATCTCTTTCTGCAGCAATTTCAGCTGCCTGGAGTCTATGTCTTCTGCCTGAGTAGCAACGTGCACTGAAAGATGGTTGTCTATTACGGTTTGCAGGGTTGTGATAGTATCCACCACCTCCCCACTCTTTAGAAACTACTACCACTTGCCAGGCACTGGTGGCTCATGCCTATAATCCTAGCTACTCAGGAGGCTGAGATCTGAGGATTGCAGTTTAAAGCCAGCCCTGGCAGGAAAAGTCTGTGAGACTCTTATCTCCAATAAACCACCAGAAAACCAGAAGTGGTGCTGTGTCTCAAGTGGTAGAGTGCTAGCCTTGAGCTGAAGAGCTGAGGGACAGCGCCCAGGCCCAGAGTTCAAGCCCTACAAACTACCAAAACAAACAAAAATCCTACTACCCATTCTAGATGTATCTCCAAAAGAGATGCCCTCATCAACATTTGAGAGTCCCACAGTCCTAACAGTTGGCCCTAGAGATGACAAGCTTAGCCCCATAACAGCCCAACATGAGGTGGAGGGAAGGAGGGCTGTGAGGCTGTGCAGCCCCGGCTCTGGAGCATGCAGTCAGCCAGTCATCTCCTGTGAATGAGTTTCCCAGAGAAACCCAGATCTCACCTGTTGCTGCGTCCCTTGGCTAGTTCCTGACAGACAATGGGAGACACATTGAACAGACTTCTTTCCACTCAGTACCTCCATACTCTCCCACCTGGGGGCAGTGTTTTGGAGATGGGCCATTTGCCTCCACAACTCCCAGGTACCTCATCCAGACTGGCATCACCAAGATTCCCAGGCCCCTGAAGAGGTCTGAGTGGCTAGAGGTCCTGGGGGAGATTGTGCTACACTTGGGGCTCTGCCTGCTTCTGTTGGTAAGTAAAGCCAGGCATGTGACATCATCATCACCACACAAGATGACCTCTTTAATCCCCTCCTGGTAACTAAGTTTCGTGGTCTCCAGCTTCGGGAAGCATTATAGTAGTTGCTAAGATACAGAGGTGAGGACGGAGAAGCCTCAGGCCTCTGTGCAGATTGGGAAAGACATAAACATGAGCAAGGATAGAGCTGTAGTGAACATGTGTCCGAGGAGCCCTGGTCATATAAAGACAGGGTTGAGGATTCTCCCTAGGAAACCAGGATAGACTCCCCAGAAGAGGTAATTCCTGAATAAAGCTTGAAAGAGGAAATGGAGATGTGGGAGATGATGATCCCTGTAAGAAAGGGCATACATTTGGCCCTCCATACCCATAGATTCCATCAACACATTCCATCAAAAACATTAAAAAATTGCATTTGTGATGAACCTGTAAAGATTGTCTTCTTTTTTTTTACCATATAATAAATGTAACGACTATTGGCACTACATTTGCATAGTATTCGTATAAGGAGAGAGATGATTTTAAAGTATACAGGACAATGTGCATATGTTATATATAAATACTATGACATGTTATATGAGGAGCTTGAGAGCATTTATGGATTTTGGAATGCACTGGGGTCCCTGATCATTGAAATCCCTGTAGATACAAAGGGACCACCCGGTGTTGTAAACAAAGGCCCTGAGGCACACAAAGAACCAAGATCTCACAAAGAACAAAGATCTCAAAGAACCAAAAGCAACCCTCCACATCGGAAGCTCGGGGTGTAAGGATAGGGATATGGCTGAAATAACTTGGTCTCTCTAAACCAAACTGGATGGTGTCATGAGCCCTGCTAAGAAGGATGAACTTCATTTTCTAGGCAACAGACAAGAATTTTAAGCGAGTGAGGGCCCCTTGTACAATTTTTAACTTGTATTCTAGCAATACAGCAGAGAGTAGAGACAGCAGGAGAAAGCTATAGAAAGCTGAGCAAGAGATCAGATGCTCCATAAGCATCACCAACCAGGGACCCTGTCCTTTCAGAGTGGTCAGAAAAGATGCCTGTCTCTCAGCATCCCCATTCCTTGCCACCATCTCCTTGTGGATCCTGTAGATTCGGTGTCACAACCTCAGCTGGACTCGGAAGGCTGCTCCCCACCCCACCTTCAGGACCCACCAGAAAAGATACAACCTTGACATCTATGCTTCCTCAAGAACTAGAATAGTGTCAGTGAGGTGAGGTCCATCCGGCTTCTCCTTCATCTTCCACCTTCATGGATTACTCATGGCTCACCATTCATTCATTTTCTTTAAAAAAAAGTATTTATTGAGTAGATGCTCTATGCAAATACTACTAGGTATAGGAATACAATGGATGGGGAGAGAAAAGTCTAAATACAAACTCTCTAAGAGAAAGGTACTATAACCATGTACAAAATGCACAAATTCAGAAATGATTAGTACTATGTAAAGGAATAAACTGTAGAAAATATTGTACATCATTTCTAAGGCATTCAGCTTCTCCCCTGGCTATGCAAAGTACCTTCAGGCTAGCAGCAATACTGAATAATTTGTGCTTCTAGAACTTTTCGGGTTCATAACTATTGGGGAGAAGGGGAGTTGGTGATTCAATAGAACTGGAGTAAAGGCAGAAATTCTGCATTTTTAACAAATTTCTCAGCAATGCTAATGCTGTTCACCCAAGGACCAGGGTATTAGTAGTTAGCCTGAATTTAGGCTGTTGAGAAGCTATTGGAAAAAGCACTGAAGATCTGTACAAACTTGCATTCTAGGGGGATAATCCTGCTTCCCATCCCTCTTTAGATGGGATCTGGGAGGCTGAGGAGCAAGTCGACCTGGAGTGGTTTGACACAAAAACCTCTTTTGAGATCCTGCACTAGCAGTCTCTGACAGTGACAACCAACCTCAGCCAGACTAAGGAGAAGGTAACTGAGCACTCCAAATAATGTTTCATCCAAGGATGGAGGAGACACAAGGGGACTAGAAATGGATTCATCTCTGAGACAGCTGGGTTATTGGATATAGAGCTTTAGGAAATATTCAATCAATAAGAAACCAGAGACAAGGAAACTATATGGGCAAAAGAGGCAGGAGTTTGCAGGTTAAATTTAAGGCTAATATTATGAAACCTAGGGGTCTTCGATCTATGGCAGGGAATCTACCAAGGCTACCTCTCAAATCTCTTCTTCCATCCCTATTCCTGACCTAGGCAGCCCACCTAGGTGAGCGTATTTGTGCCCGAACGTGACAAGCATTAAAAGCACAGTCAATACCTAGAAGTCTAAGTTATTAAAATTGAGTTGAGGGGTTAAGGATGTTGAAGTAGAATAGTAGAGTGCTCGCCTAGCATGAGGGAGGCTCTGGGTTCAACCCTCAACACCACTCAGACTGGGCATAGTGCACATACTTCTGTAACTGGTATTTAGGAAGATTGAGGCAGGAAGATTACAAGTTTGAGGACAGCTTGAGCTATATATTGAGAACCTGTCTCAAAACAACAACAACAACAACCCAACAACAACAAAGATTCCCAGGTAGAAAACAACGTAGAACTTGGGGACATTGTCAACTCTTCCCTCTGTCTGGAACATTGGTTCTCTCCAACTACTGGCAGCAGGGGGCGCTGCAATCCCGGCAGTGAAAGCTTCAGTGGCTCCAGGATGGAGTTCGCACGTGATTTAAATCCACCCTCTTTCTCAGCTCAAACTCCTCTACCTCAAACTTGTGAGCGAAGCCCATTCCCTCCGTCAGCTGTGGAGTGCTTAGTGTGGCACCCGAGTCTCCACTGACCAGCTTCTAGGAAACACTCCAAGGGAGCAGCAACAGGTTGGGTTTCATTTTCCCCCTTAGTCCCTTTCCTACCTGCTCCATCTCTGAGGCCCAGGTTCTTGAGCTATAGCCCTCTTTGTTACTACTCAAAACTCCAAAGGTTCCAAGAGAAGCTGCGTGAGCAGTCCCTGGGGAGGCTTGTCGCCCCTGCTGGTAAGCAGACAGGGTTATCTTTGCTCCAGGCTGCTGAGGCAGCTGCCTGGGCCACAGAATAAGAGGCCAAGCGAAGGAGGCACCTGGCAGGTGAATATGCAGCAAGTCTTAGTCGCCAACTGGAGCTCTTTCACCAAGACCTCTGTGCTAGGCAGGACCAATGGGCCTCTTCCTGCTCGGAGGTGTTGGAGGCTCAATGACTGCTAAAGATACAGGCTCTCAGCCAGAGAAGTTCTTCCAAACCAGGCAAAGCCCTGAAGGGTGTGTATCCAATTGAGCTGGGTCAGGCTTATTGATGCATGAACTAAGGAAGGGGAGAGCATGGCTTTGTAGGTTCCTGACACTCGCCATCCTTTTCATCCTTTTTACTAGTTCTAATTGCCCCTTTCACCCTCATGGACCCAACCCCTGTGTCTCTTCAGGGTAGCTCCCCGGCTGGACACTGTGTTGAGTATCTGGCACTGGGGCAGAGCTGCTACAGCCAGGTGAGCCCTGTGCAGACTCAGAAAGGGACCCCAAAACAGTTCCTTCCTTTCAGGGTAGAAGGCCCTGCAGAAACTCTCAAGTTCTACCCCCAAGACATCTTGCAGAGAGGAAGGGAAGCAGGAGGGTGACATGGAAACCCCTGGATGGGAAGGGGCTTAGAAGAGGGAGTCTCAGAAATAAAACTGAAGAGGAACCCATCAAAACCACCCTCCAATTGCAGCTTTACAGAGCAGGTAGCACTTCCTGGAGGTAAAAGTCTGGTAGTAAATGCAAACATCCAGATTTGAGACATAGTAGTCTTGCATTCCCTTGGGGATTTGCAAACAGGCCAGTTCTGGGAGTCTCCTTCCCAGCTCAGGACCCAGAAGGCTTCAAGCTGAGGATAACACATTGTATGTATGTCCCAAGGGTGAGCTCCTGCCTTGGAATCAGCAAAAGTGCCTGGGGAGCTCTACGTCTGTAAGCCTGGGGTGGACTCCACGGCTTTCCTGCCACCAGCCAAGGAGCCACCAACCTGCCCCAAGGCCAGACTCCAGACACCAGCATTTGCTTTCCTGCAGCCTCAGTAGACCCTCAAGGGGGCGCTGGTAACATCCATGTGAATCCCATCACCAAGCTGCCAGTCCAACTGTGCGATACTTCCAGCCAGTGGCCATGTGGGGCCCATACCTCACGGCTACTTCATCCACCCTGACACTGGGCGTGTGCTGCCTGAGGCCGGACACCTGGGCTATGACCTTTTGAGCACCACCCTGGTGCCCACTACTGACTCTAATGCTGGTGAGACCCTGGCCCCTCAACAACCCTCAGGAAAGAATTTCCAGAGGGCAGAGCACAAAAAGCAGGGCTCTGACCTTAGATTGGGGGGGGGGGGGTTAGTGACCTGCAGAGCTGAAAAGACCTCTCTCACTCCTCACCTTACTAGTTCCTGTGGGATGCAGGGGGGTCCCACAATTGTAGAGAATTGTTAAATGATAGCAAGCAGGTGTTCCTGGCCCTGCTCTGCCCCATACACATGGTGAGGGAGGGATGTCAGTGGGTAAAGGGGGTAGGCACCAACACCTCTCTGTCTCACTCTCCAGGTAGCATCCAAACCTCAGAAGACACTATTCTTCCCTACATACCCTACCCAACCTGTCCTATGCACCTGCCAATCCTGAAGCCACGCAGGACGTCCCAGCTGGGGCTCTTATGACTGACCCCATCACAGGCATTGAGGTACCAGTGCTGGCTTTAACTCTACACCCCCAAACAAGGCAGTGGCTCACTCTTGGAGAGGTGTACCTCAATCCTCTCACCAAGACTTTGGCCCCTCTCGAGTTGGGGGACCCCATGGAGGATCCAGTCATAGGAAGCATCTCACCAATACTGGGCATTGGATTGGATAAGCACACAGGTCTGGCAGCTCTCTGTGCAGCCTTGCTACTGTTGTCTCCCTACCTGGCCTGGCTGCGCAATCTCCTCCTACTAGCCTCCAATACCCGCCTCACGCCCTTCATCCTCATTCTGCCTCTGACTCCCCCCCCCCAGTCTCTTCTTCCTCTGCCCCTTCTCTCCTTGTCTAGTTTTACTATAGTACCCGAGGGAAAGAGAAGCAAGGTGGCCCTACAGTAAGGGTAAACCCAACAAGCTCTCTCCTCTTCCTGGCAACACTGTGTTCTCTCCTCTCCCCCATCTTCCTTGCCTCTTGTCTCTCCTGCAGCATATTTCTGCCCTGTGCTTCACCTGTCTACAACCCCAGTGGTCCCTTTCCGACCTCTCCTTCTTGCCTTCTTGCTCCCAGGTCAGGTGCTTGCACCAGGAGGACTACAACCTGCCACAGGGAACCTCATGCTGCCTGGTGACAACTTCGTGGACACACTGAGTGGGAAGACAGTCTGGCTCCAAGGGGCTTCCCAACAGGAGGGCTGGACTTTGCCCCATATGGGAGGGTTGCACACCCTGCTGGATGCCAACGTGCTGGTAGCCCAGAGCCAAGTGATTGCAGTGCTCCAGCAAGGCCAGCAAAGTCCAAGGTCAGAGATTCAGGGATGTCTGGAAGCTGTCATCAAGGACATGAAACAGGCCCTGGCCTTGAGTCTACACCACATCCTGCAGCAAGCTCGGAAACTGAAGAGACTGCTGGAGACAGCGCATGGCATTGAAGTCAGGGGCGGCACCATGGGTATGTGCTAATGTAGGCCGAGAGCTCTCAGAATGTCCTGGTACATCAGTTCCTCTCAGCCCATAAACTCAGTGACAGAACTGCAGCTCCACCGGCCATGTAGGTGTGTGGTCAAGGATAGAGAAGGGACTAGAGGACTCCAGGCCTAGACCCCACGAGTGTCTGTCTGTCTGTCTACATCTCTGTCTTCCGATCTCTTGCCAACTCCCTTATGCTTAAGAAGTGTTAAGTCTTTTGTTATTTCATAAGATCCCTAAACACAAAGCAGGCTTAAGACACCCATTTTACAAGGGAAATGTGAAGCAAAGGCAATTAAATTACGTGTCCAGCCAATCCTCCCGCTAGCTGAAGACCCAGGCAATGGAAACACTGGAATCTCCCCCAAATCCCCCATGTCCTGCTACAGTATTTCTGCAAGTCTTCCATTTCCTATCCATAAACTCAGAAAAAGATCCCACCCATCTCCTCCGCCTTTCTCCCATAGCCCAAATACAAGGAAAAGCAGGAAGAGGAAGTAGGAGTAGCATCTTCCTGGAGTTTATCTCTCTAGAAACTTCCTTCTGCCTATGGTGTGACAAAAAAATAAAATAAAATAAAGAGGGTTTTGGATGGGAACTGACTTGAGTTTGAAGATCTTCCCTACTGTCTACTAAATCTTTGACCTTGGGCAAGTTACTAACCACTCTAATATTATTTTATAACCATTTTTAAATGAGAATCAAAATAGTGTTTCATGGGGCTGGGAAGGTGGCTCAGTGTAGAGTGCTTGTCTTGCATGCATGAGGCCCTGGGTTCAATTCCTCAGCACCACATAAGCAGAAAAGGCCACAAGTGGCACTGTGGCTCAAGTGGTAGAGCACTAGCCTTGAGCTGAAAAGCAGAGGGACAGCACCCAGGCCCAGAGTTCAGGCCCTATGACCAACAAAAAAATTAAATAAATAAATAAAATATATATAGTGCTTCAGAGATGTATATGAAGGACCAAATAAGATATGATTCATATGGAGTTCTTGGCTCAAACTGACTTACGGAAGGTGCTTGAGAATGAGTCCTTTCTTATTGCACCTTTCAGTGTGGCCCAGAAGCTGTTCTCAGCTTCCCAAAACATCTGGAGCTACTCAGTTCTCACCTGATACTCCCAAAGCAGACTATCAGGGTGTCATCCCTTCTTCCCTTCTGATTCAAAACACCAAGTCGGGCCAAAAGAAATGCAGACTTTACAGAACCATCTTCATGGTCAAGCTCTATGAGCCTGGAAAGACTTTGGGTGGCTTTGCTGAACTTCCTACTCTTTTCCCTGCCCTTCCCTCTGTGTTAGGAATGATGTGCTATCCTGGGACAGAGCTGTGGATGCCAGCCCTGAATGGGATGGAGATCCCAGATCCCGAGGGCTCAGGGCTCATGGTGCCCATCCTGGGAATGAAGCAAGATGGGAATTCTGGTAGTGCCACACCCCTCACAGGCTCAGTGGAAGGTGCCAATGGTAAAGGTAGGAGGGAACTTGAGACCCATAACATTTCAAGGACATCAGGAATGTGACTTAGCTCTGGCAGAGGAAAGCCTACAAAGCTGAGGCAGGGTACCCCTGATCCAGTCGTTCATGGATCTAGGGATAAGTTGTTCTGATTCCTGTGCTAGGACTTCTAAGACTGAAAATAAAATTGCCCAAAGATTTCAAACTGCCAGGACCTTGTATCTTTTATGCTTCCTGAGTGCTTTCAAAGAATGCTTTGGAAACTAACCATCCACCCAACCCATGAATGGTCCTTCCTTCTTCCCCTCCATCTCTCGAGATGGCCTTGCTATCATGCAGGTCTTGTCCCCATCTCCATTGGCCCTTTGACTGGAACGCATGGTCCCATCATTGGTGCTCAAATGGATACCTCTGCCAGAGTGGTTGTACCCATGGTGCAGGTGCTGAGGCTCTGCCGTGGGAAGAAAAGGATCCTGGTCTGGTATGTAGAAGAAATTATTCTATTTACTCATTCATTCATTCAGCAACCACCTATGAGAGCCTTCTAGGCTCAGGTAATGAATGTGTTAAGGGTAATTAGACAGGCTCTTGTCTGCAGGATACTGGCTGGCTATCAGTTCCAGCCATGACTGGAGTTTATGAAGGGATTAAGGAGATCAGAGGAAGGGCATCTCAATCGCATGGAAGAGAGGTCAAGGTAGGCTTCCCAAGGAAACCTTTCACTTGAGCTGAAGCTTGAATACAGAGGTAGTGAAAGCTACTCTGGTCTCGGTACAGGTACAAAAGTGGCAGGTATGAGACCACAAATGTTCTAATGAGGAAAAAAGAGGGACAAAAACAACACAGATGCCAAAGAAGAAAGCAGGAAACAAATCCTAAGCAACCTGCGTGCTCATAAACCAAGAAATGTGATTTTTATCATGAAAGCTATGTGTAGCCAGCCACTGAACGTTCTAAGTAGATATGTCAGATTTTAACCTTTTAAGAGTTTCAAATGTGGAAAATATAAAACAATGCAAAAAGTTACTCATAAGCCCCACTCTATTTTTACAGTTTGTAAGTATTGGCACATGCAGCCACTGTTGACAAACTGGCCCACCTCTCTCTAGAAATTTTTATGCTCATGTATAATCAGCATTCCAGAAAGTTCTGTCTGGCAGCAGTACAGGAGATGGATGGGACTGAGCAGGGCCAGACTAGGACAGGAAGCCCCATTCCTGATAGGTTATTACAGTAAGTCAGCCCTTGGAAGATCTCCATCAAAATCAAAATGATTTAGGGGCCTACTATACATTCAAAGTCTAGTTACAGTTTCAGAAACAAAGATGGCTATTAATAACTTGATGCTAGAAGCCTAGTTCAATTCAATCCCTGACACCATTATTTCATAGATCGGCATGCTGGAGCCAATTATGGGGCTAATAACTATTCCTCACCCCATGTGTCCATGTTCCTTGGCCTCCTCAAGAGATAGCTGAGGGCAGGTGGCACAGGAGACTCTGCAGAGGTCATGTATTAGCAGGAAGGAGGGATGGGGAACTTGAAAGAAGGGCTTAATTAGTATTTTCCTAGCTGCAGCCAAATTGACTGCCTTGTGGAGCTTAGTTATAGATCCCCAGGGTGTCTTGAGAAGCCTTGGGATCTACAGCCTGTTCCTGTGGGGCTGTATTTAGAAAAGCCTGAACCGGTTGTACATTGCAGTGGAACCTGCTGGATCAGGAGCTGAGAGCCCGGCAACAGTACTGGCACTGCCAGGAACAGCAGGAAGCATGGCTAGTGGAACACCCGGGGCACTTGAGCCAGGAGCTCTGCTTCACTCTAGGCGATGACACCAGGCTGCAGGTAAGACCAGAGGCATAGAAACCTCCCTCTGCCAAGACTGAGCAGGGGTTGATCTTTGAACATTTCATCTCCTTAGTCCTCCACTGGCCATCTCAGAGCATTGGGTCCGTCTCAGAGCAACTATGGTCCCAAGATTCCAAACTTGAAGATTAGAGGCTTGCTGATGTACGAAGGCCAAGCCCGGAGAGCCTGCCTCCCATGCATGACTCACTTCTCACTCCTGTGAAGCTGGGGGCTGCCAGAAAGGCCTGTGCTGCACTAGAGGCTTGCTGTCTGCAAGAGATGGAATGGAGAGCCAGAGTTTTGAGCACACTCAGCAACCCAGAACAGGCCCTGCTCTCTCAAGCAGGGGACAGATCCCCACAGCAGGAATTTGCCATCTGCCATGGCTACCTAGAGGTGGGAGGGAGTCCCTTCTGCCCTCTGAATGCACTCATCTCTCTGAGGTCCTGGCTCATACCTGGCAGGTCCCTGGCTCCAATAAACTATTCTTTTCTTGCCCCAACAATAGCTGGTGCCATGTAACCCTTTTTCCCCTTTCCCTTTGCAGCAGACAGAGAAGAGTGGAAAGAGGAGGCACTAAGTTTGCAGAAGGTCCTACAGAGTTTGGGGCAGACCCTAGAAAAGCTCAGACAAGCATCTGGCTGGCTACAAGGGCAAGAGGAGGAAGTGTGGCTACAGCGGAGTAGGAATCACAGGCTACAGGTCTGGAACTGTCCCAGGAAGGTGAGGCTGGGGGCTAACAGGGGACCTCTTCTCACATCATCCTGAGATTCTTCAGAGCCATATAATATTCACAGGCAGTGGATAGCAAAAAGGGGAGCAGGAGTAAGGAGAAAACAGGTTCATTTTCATGTAGGTATTAAGTTTTTTGTGTTCCAGGTAGTACAGCATCTCTCTGGTGAGTTTCAGGAGATGGTAAGAGAAGAGACAGAACTTTTTAGACAGAGCCCTCAGTCACTGCAGTACAGACGCGAGCTGAGCCGCCTCCAGCTCGTGCACACCCAGGTACCATCCTTTGGACTTGGCCTCTGAAATCTGAATTTCCATCTCTGATGGGGGTTTCACAGAGGGCTTCTTTCACCCATGTGGATCAGGGGGGGAGCAAGCAGGGAATTCACATCTGACTTTTGTCCTAGATTATTGTCTCAGGAACCCCTGTGTGTTTGGAGACTTACCCTGAGGACAGATTCTATGGAACAGACACTACAGTCAGGGACCAGGCTGCTTCCTGCCCTCTGTTAATCCCATTCCTAAAAAAAGCCTCACTGCAGCTTTAGTGGGATTAGAGGACCATAAACCAAGAACAGGTAAGACTAATCACTCATCCGTTGTTATTTGTTGCTATATATCCTGGTCATGTTTTGCAAAGCTCCCAAACTACAAGTAGGGCTCAGGTACTATAGAAGCAGAACACAGTAGGTCCTTTAGGAAGGACACAAAACCCAATGCATCTATTGCTATATTACCAATTCTCCAAAATTTCATGCTTGAAAGAACAAAAAGTTATTATCTCATGGTTTCTTTGGGCCAAGATTCTTAAGTGCCGTTTGCCGTGGCATCTGTAGTGCTTGCTCAGCATCTCACACAGGCTGCAACCAAAGTGTTGGCTAAAGTTGCTGGAGCTCAAGGCTTCACTGAGGGAGGATTCGTTTCCAAGCTTACTCTTGTGGCTGCTGGCCAACCTGAGGTCTTCCCTGGCTGTTGGCCAAGGACTTAAATACCTTGCCACCCAGACTTCATTGGGCAGCTTCCCTGAGAGCAGACAAGCAAGAGAGTAAGAGTGGATGAGATGGAAGCTTTTTGTGTCTTAATCTCAGAAATGACAACCCATCATGGATGCTATATTCTATTCACTTGGATGACCTAACCCTTACTCAGAGAGATTACCCATTTCAGGAGATTATTAGGGTGATCATAGAGACAAGTTTGTCACAGCTGATGCCATACTTAGAATGTGTGTACCTCCTCCACATTCCTCCATCTTCACTCCACTATCATATTCCATTCTGTTCAGAAGCTGATAAAGCTAACACTATCTGGACTTCACCATTATTCTCCATTACGAAGAGAATGCATACCCGGTCCCAAGCCCACAAAGAAGTAGCTGGATTGAAAGGACAATCTCCTATCCCCCTTGGAATTATGGGGCACTGGAGCTCTAAAAGGGATAACTCCTAAGAACTTACAATGCCAGAATCCTACCTTATCAATCATCCTTTTTTCCCCAATCACCACTCCAAGACCCACAGGAGGAAAAACAGCTAGGAATTAAAGTACCTCTATAATGATAATTCCCCAAAGAAAAGTCTTAAAGACCCTCTACCTCTACCATCAAACCCTGAGTCTAACTAAATCTTGGGACTTTATTCCATACCTGCTAGCCAACATGTTTTTAAAAAGGAGTTATTGGAAAAGTGTGAGACATGAGGGGGAAACGGGGCCAGGAGGGGCAGGGGGAGACAAAGGAGAGGAGACTATACCACAGAGAGACCACCAGGTTGCTTTACTACTACTATCTCTTGAAATCAGAAGTTAAGAGAGAATGTGGCTGGTTTTTCCTGATGAGCTTAATCTGATTATATGTACCTACCTTGAAAGTAAAAGTAACAAAAATTGAGTATTTCTCAGACTACACTGCAAGCCACTAGGCAGCACAGCTCCATGAACACTCAAGAAAGGATCAGCAAACAACAGCCTAGAGCCAGCTCCAGCATGGCACCTGCTTTTGTATGATACATGAGCTGAGAATGATTTTACATTTTTTAATGAATGGAGCATGGGGAACATCAACACAAGAACATTTTATGGTGTGTTTTATAATACGCCACTTACTGCTCTAAATGTTTTCTTCTTCTTTTTGTTGTCATTTGTTTAGTGCTTTTGGTGCCAGTCCTGGGGCTTGACCTCAGGCCTTGTACTCCCATGCTTTCAGTTTCAACTTTTTTCTGGTTAATTGGAGATAAGAATCTCTAAGATTTGTCTTTCTAGGCTAGCCTCAAACTATAATCCTCAGATTTCAGCCACCTAAGTAGCCAAAATTATAGGGATGAGTCAAAATGACAGGTATGAGTGAGCCCGAGCTCACTTCTAAGTCTGAAGATACATGAACTTACTTAACCTTCACAATAGCTCATAGGAAGAGGTACAAACATTCATTTTACAGATGAGGAAACTGAAGTTTCTGAAAAGGCTAAATAAGTAGTTAATGTGTGGCTCACCTAGAATACTGTTGCAGGGAGTCATTCTCCAGTCATTTGCTCAACCTGGTTCCCCATTAAGAAAAACTATCCAGGGGCTGGGAAGGTGGCTCAGTGGTAGAGCGCTTGCCTTGCATGCCAGAGGCCCTGGGTTCGATTCCTCAGCACCACATAAGCAAAAAGAAAAAAGCCGGAAGTGGCGCTGTGGCTCAAGTGGTAGAGCGCTAGCCTTGAGCTGAAGAGCTGAGGGACAGCGCCCAGGCCCAGAGTTCAGGCCCCATGACTGGACCCAAAAAAAAAAAAAAAAAAGAAAAGAAAAGCTATCCAATCCTATGAGGATACTTACAAAGAGATCTGTAGACTACACATTCTGGTGAGCTCCCTGGAGAGAAAATCAGAGAAGCACACAAGAGCTTGTAGAATAAGGCCTCATTTCTAACATTTTGGTAAAGTCTATTTATTCACTGTGATTCCAATTTTGGCCCTTGGCTGGAAAAGCCTAAAATACTTACTATCAGGTCCTTTAGCAAAAAGATTACTGACTCTGGAACTTAACCTCATGGTTAATCCTCCCCTACCCATTTACTAAAGAGTAAATGGGCAGAGAAATGGGCCCTCCTTCAAAGATTTCAATCTCCACTTCAACCTTCTTACTGTTAGATTAGCTTTTTAATTCTATTAAATTTTATGTACATTGCCTTACTTATACCTGGAAAGTCTAGCTATAAACTAGTACAATATCACTCATTTTTATAGATGAGAGGACCAATGATTAAAGAATCTAAGAGACTTCCTCTATGCTTTATAGAACCCAGGCCAGAACATAAGACTTCTGACAGCTTTCATCCTTCCTTCCCGTACTGTGCTACCTAGCCCACCTTGCATTGCCCTCTCCAGAAAGACAACAAACATATCTAAACGCCCATTTAAAATTGCCTAAAGGCCCATTAAGGATAATTTTGTAGGAAAATAAGATTTTTAATATGGCCAACATTTACCAAGTGCTTACCAAGTGTTGTGAATGCACTGCATCTAGTGATTCAAAAAAATTCTGTGAAATGGAAGAAAAGATTCTTCTCTGGGTCTTCTTCCTGTTCCTTCATTGCTACTGACTCAGTCACTCATCCATGAAGATAGGTAGGAGAACCTGAAGAATAAGACATATATAGGAAGATGAATGGATAGATGATGGATAGATAGGTGAGGAATGAATGGATGAATGGACCACAGATAAACCTTTCCATTCTCTGAGTTGTGTTATGTTGTTAACATATCATTACCATACAGGAAATCACTGAAATTGTTACTAGTTTCTCTTGATTTCTTTTTTTAGATTTTTAAAAAAATTTTTATTGTAAAGATAATGAGTACATTTCTTTTTGAACAGTTACCCCTTCCTTCATTTTCTCCCACTTTCCCCCACTCTGATTTGCCTCCCGCCAAGTTGTAGTGAGTATTACTGTTGTCCTACCATTTCTGTGATTTCCCCTTCTCTTCCCCCAATCAGATAAACTTATATGGTATATATACACAATAGGATTCTATGCTTCCATCTGAAAAAAATGACATTTCCCCATTCATAAGGAAATGGAAAGACTTGGAAAAAATTATATTAAGCGAAGCAAGCCAGACCCAAAGAAACATAGGCTGCATGGTTTCCCTCATTTGTAACAACTAGAATATGTCTAGGATATTCTTAGCAGAGGATCACAATAGCTCAATAGTTATTGTGCTCACTAACATATGGCCATATAAAATGATACTTATCAAAATGAACCCCAAGAAATGGAAACAAGAAGTTTTTCTAAGTGTGCTGTTTGCAGTTATTTTTTTTTCTCTCTCCCCCTTTGGTTTATTCCCTGTTGTCACTGTTTTTTTTTTATTTCTGTATCCTTTGTCTTACATATATGTTTATTTCTTGATTTCTGCAGACCAAAAAACTTCTTTGTAGAAACTTCAAAAGCCCAAAACAGTGCAAACAGAAGCACTGCTAACTGTGCAGCCCACAGACCTTTCTGCCAGAGAGGTTGTGGTTTATGAGTATGGTCTCTCTGTCCTGCACCTCCTCATCCAGGGAGCTGGGGAGGTCAGCGTAGCCAGGAAGAAGACCTGAGGCAATGGACCTTCCCTAGAATGAAGCACATGGAATGACCTTTCTGGTCTTTCCCCCAAGACAACTGATGAGAATTGTTTTACCAACGTAAAATCAACCATTTTGAATATTAATCATAGGCAGAGTAAGTTAAGTACTATCTGTGTGCCAGAAAAAATGCTCTGAATTATCTCATTTAATCTTCCAAAACCTGAAGAAACAGGTATTGTTATTTTTCTTGACTTGAAGTCAAGGGAAAAGGCAAAGGAGGTTAGTAAACTTACACATGATCACCGCCAGAAAAACAGTGCCAGGGTTAGAATTGGGCAGGATAGCTGGCAAGCCCTCTTCTCTCCCAGTCAAGACTGAGTAGTAGTAAATTCTTTAGTATTGTTTTGTTTTGAGTTTTTTTAAAGACAGATTCTCACTAGTTCAGGGTAACCTGGAACTCTCCTGTCTTGGCCTCCCGAATGCTGGGATTACAAGCAAGTACCACCACACGTGACTAGTAAATTGATTTTTAAAAGTAGTAAATTGATTGTTCTGGTTGGCATAAATATTAACTACACAGCTAAAACTCTTCCATTTTCCTGTCATATGTGCTGAATCTACTCACCCTGTTAGAATTTAAATTGATGTTCGAATGCATTTATTCTCATACATTTGGTTGATAAGAATTTTATTTATTTATTTTTTTTAGCAAACGACAGGTCTGCATTTGGGTTTAGGTTTTGTTTGTCATTCTTTTCAGGCTCCAGAAATCATTCTGCGGATTGTTTCTCATCTTCCTGCCGTGGAAGCTTCAGGCAATGACTTCCAAGGTTCCTTCTTCTATCAGGTGCTGTATATTCATTTCCAGATAGGGGATATTAAATTCTGAAGTCTAGTCAAAGATAAGCAGAAGCAAAAGGGACATAAAACATTTTTCCTCTCTCAAATCCTGGCAAATTTTATTCCCTCTTAGAAATAAGTCATTTAGCTAAAACATGATAAATGTCACAAAGTAAGAGCTTCCCCAATCAGCAAAGTGGATATGTCCTGGCTGGTGCCCAGAAAAGTATAATGGGTTTTTTTGCCTACTAATGGATCTCTCATTATCAAAGCCAGGGTTCCAAACTGGTAATTCCTGTAAAGAGTCATAGTTCCAGTCTCAGGAAATCTTGCACAATC
Source organism: Dipodomys ordii (assembly GCF_000151885.1). Lineage (NCBI taxonomy): Eukaryota > Metazoa > Chordata > Mammalia > Rodentia > Heteromyidae > Dipodomys > Dipodomys ordii. The sequence continues at coordinate 15,540,580 of NW_012267226.1, forward strand.
ATCTTTTTTTCCCCCCACAGAAAAGGACCAGTAGTTCCTCAAACGTGTAGAAGTGCCTTGCTAGTAACTCTAAACTGGTATTAAAATCCAATGATAGCCTACTGGTAAACATTCCTGAGAAAGGAACTATCAGTCAATGTTAGAGGAATAGGTAATGTTTATACTTGACTAATACATCACTAGGGCCTTTACTAAGACCAAAAGACATAAAAATAACAGTACATCCTGGGCATTACTTCATTTGACTCTCAAAGCAACTTTATAAAGTAAGCAAGAATTAAATCTCATTTTACTGATGGGGAAACAAACTGAGGATTCACTGAGGATGTCAGCTGGGTGGCTTACATGCATTATCTCATTTACAACTTCCAGCAACCCTATGGCTCTCTTGTTATTTCCATTATGTAATCAGAAAACTGAGGCTCAGAGAGCATAAGTAACTTGCCCAAGATGTCAGGGGTAGCAAGAACAGTTGAGACCCAAGCCCTAGTGTGTTTTCACACAAAACTTCCTCCTAACCCAAAATTCATTCAAGCAACAGATCTCAGACTGTTTCAAATAATCTACAGCTTTTTCATGACAACCTATTGTGTCCTAGGAGAATAAATGAAAAAGCTATTTCAAATTGATTGCAGATTTGAGAGCTTCATTAGAATAAAAGCATGGAAGACAATAATCCTGAGAGTCCTCTAAGGCAGTAATCATCCAACTGTGGTCCATATAAACTACCTGAGTCATTTGATTAAAAAATGGAAATACATGGGCCCTATCGATAGCCACACAACCAGAAATTTTGAGACATCACCATCAAAATCACTGACTTGTGATTCCTATTCAACCTAAAGTTTAAAAATCACTGCTTAAGGAAGCAGTGATCAAAGCACATTGAACAGGAGGAGGTTAAAGAAGAGGAGGAAGAAGAGGGAGAAAAGGGAGAAAAGGAAAAAGGAGGAGGAGAAGGAAGAAGAGGAGAAAAAGGAAGAATTGTAATACTGTTCTGAATTTTTAAAGTTTGTTTTCTGTAGGACAGAAAGGAGGGGACACATTTGGCTAAAACAGGCCAAACTACTTGTTCAGAGAGTTGATCTAAAACAATCATTTTGTTCCTGTCCCACGTATCTTTATTTCAGTGTTTCCATTAGACAGGGATTTTTAATTGAGAGATAAAAAAAATCGTAGAAAAAATGTTCTCTGATGACATACGTGTCTGTGCTTGGTATCCTCTCCACTCAGAATGCTGAAAGCACACTGTTTGTTGGGAGAGAGTGTTCGGCATCTGTGGGAAACTTTGTTCTGCTATTGATCCATTGCCTGGCTCACATCATAGCTGGAGACCTCCACCAGGACTCCAACCCCAGCTTTCTGAGGTCATTTTACAGGTATTTATAACACATACAGAACTTGTTTCTTCTCTCAATTCTGCAACTGATACCCTATTTCCCAGGATTAAAAAAAATACTTTAAGCCTTGAAACATTTCACATATATTTGAGTTCCTGCTGGTTTTATCCTTTGGTCTCAACTGATTATGCAGAAAGAGAATTTCTCTAATCAAATTTCCTGGGGCAGCACACAACAAATTAGGTATCCTGACCACTTCCTCATAGTGCATGAAATCTGACAAAATGCACTCACCATTTCCTGAGAGAAGTGGACTTCCCATGAGAGCAGCGTCTCAGCTTTTTTTGCTGGCATTTATCTCTATACATGAATCTCACCAGACCTATGTTACTGAAGATGGAGACACTTGATTAGCCTTAAGCCTATTTTGAATGGTTTTTTGAAAGCTTTAACACCAACTGCCTAAAAGTTCTTCTGACCTGTCCCTTCTTTTCTGTGGCCAGGGGCTGAAGATCTATTTCAGGGAAGCATTCTCTACCACACTATAGCTGTCAGCTGCTGCCTGGGACCATAAGCTTGGTCGAAGCATAAGTACTATCCTGTTGGAAAAGCAGCTCACTTCTGAAAAAGAAAGAGATCTTCTCTCTAAACTCATTGAAAGGAAGTATGGGCTTCACTTGGAACCAGAGGCATCAGAAGAGGTAACTAGACCAGGTCTTGGTTAACACTGATTTCTTCACAAAGAAAGTGTCCCAGTGTTTGGCCTATTTGCATATCTGTGTCCTCCCCAAGATTTCATCGCCTTGACACTCAATTTGCTTTTCAACCCACACCTGAAAATATTTTTATTTTTAAAATTTCCATACTTTTTAAAAAATACTATTTTATAGAAAAATAGAGCCGGGTACTGGTGGTTCACACCTGTCATCCTAGCTACTCAGGAGGCTGAGATCTGAGGATTGCGGTTCAAAGGCAGCCCAAGCAGGAAAGTCTGTGAGACTCTCATCTCAATAAACCATCAGAAAACTGGAAGTAGCACTGTGGCTCAAGTGGTAGAGTGCTACCCTTGAGCTGAAGAGTTGAAGGACAGTGCCCAGACCCAGACCAAAAAAAAAAAAAAAGAAAGAAAGAAAAGAAAAATAGAAAAGTAGTGGATGCAAAGTTAAAAAAAAAAAAAAAGAAAGAAAGAAAAGAAAAATAGAAAAGTAGTGGATGCAAAGTTAAAGCTGGGATAGCAGCCACTTTTTTGAGGGTTCTATTTTCATAGTACTTGGGACTAAATTCAGGAAATTGTTAGGCAATTGCTCTACCACTTGAGCCATGCCCCAAGCCCTTTTGTTTGTATTTTGGGGTTGGATTTTTTTGTACTTTGTTTTCATTTTTATTACTATAAACTGTACAAAGGGGTTTCATTGTGATATTTATGTACATGCATATTATAGTCTTAGATCTAATTCAACCTATTATTCTTCCTTAGCATCCTCCTTATCCCCTTTTTGAAAGTTTCTGGTGGGTTTAATTATGCTGTTCTTATACATTTATAATGTTCTTCCTTCATATTCATCCCATCAACCTTTCCTTTTACAAATCCCTCTTTAATCTCACTTACCACTCTTCCTTTCAATCACTCAGCTCCACATGCACTAAGGATATGCCCTTAAAGGATTCCTTTCTTCTAAGGCAGTGCTTCTCAATCAGGAGTAATTTTTGTCCCCTGTAGGACATCTGGCAATGTCTGGAGATATTTTTGATTGTCATGATTCAGAGGAAGAAGGTGCTCCTGACAACTAGTAGGTAGAGGCCAAGGTTGCTGATAATTAGCATACAATGATTAGCAAAGTCCCCACAGCAAGGAATCACCTATCCCAAAATGACGGTGGTACTGAGATCCAACCAATCATTATATATGGATCTCCTCACTTTCTGCATGTCTTTTGCAATCCTGAGCTGCTCAGCTGGCCCTTACTCCACCATCGTTTCTTTTTTCCTATATCACATCTTCAAATGCTACAAAATTCACTTATTTAATTCTCTTCATCTGCCACAATATATCATCGAAGAGATGATGGTTGGTTTTGTTTCCTGATGTAGGCCATTTACCAGACTCATAACTTTAGTGTATTTACTCTGTTAATAAATATGCTTCTGATGCTATATACTGAAATGTCACAATCTACCAGAGTTGTCTATAAGACAGCTAATAGCAAACCTTTACATGCTTGTTACATTTCTGATATTCTCCTCTCCCATTGTCCTTACCAGATAGATGGTACTTTGAATTCTAATGTAGCTAATATTGACTGCTGTTGAAGAGGTTGGTATTTTATTTTAGAAGATTTGTATATAGAATGCGTAAGTCCATTTTCACGGAGAAGAACCAAGAGTACTTAAAGGAAATGAGAACAAGGGTAGTAACTCTGTCCCCCACTTTTTCTACAGTATACTAAGATAACGATCTTCTCCTCTTCACTAATATGGAATATTTCCTAAAAAGTATGCTTACTGTAGAGCAACAAATCCTAATATCAAGAGATGAATTAGGGAACAAAGATAAAGTAAGATTGGGGCTGGGGAGGTGGCTCAGTGGTAGAGCACTTGCCTTGCATGCCTGAGGCCCTGGTTCGATTCCTCAGCACCACATAAGCAAAAAAAAAAAAAAAAAGCCAGAAGTGGCGCTGTGGCTCAAGTGGTAGAGTGCTAGCCTTGAGCCGAAGAGCTGAGGGACAGCGCCCAGGCCCAGAGTTCAGGGCCCAGAGTTCAGGCCCCATGACCGGACCAAAAAAAAAAAAAAAGATAAAGTAAGACATCTATGTGCTCAATCAGCTTAAAATTATACTTTGCTACATGTACCTTCAAATTTATTAGTGTGTGTTCAGAGTCATAACTGAATATGACAGTAGAATAAAGGAATATGAATTAATAATGGTATAAATAAGTTACATTAGCAGTTACTTTAAGAACTTTCAAAAAAAAAAAAAAAACCTTACCCAGCACTAACAGTTGGTAGATCTTTGTGTGTTTGGTTCCAAACCACCCACACTAGTATTTTGTAAAGCTGATGGAAATGTTACTGAAGAGACAACCCCAAAGTCTTTATTTCCCTCATGCAGAGTAGAAACCTAATAGAATCAAAAACTAAAATAAATGATCACTGACTAGCCCTGGTTCCCAATCCATTTTATTTAAAATTATTGTCAATATTTGAGATGAAAACTACCTTAAAAACTTTTTTTCCTGTTGTAGAGCTTGAATTCTGGGCCTTGGCACTGTCCCTATGCTCTTCAGCTCAAGGCTAGCTAGCACTGTACCAGTTGAGCCACAGCACCACTTCTGTGGTGTTAAGGAATCAAACCAAGGGCCTCATGCATGCAAGACAAGCACTCTACCACTGAACCACCTTCCCAGCCCCCCTTTAACACTTTATTAAAATATAATACAGCTTTAAAAGTGGCTAATAAACATATGATTAAGTAAATTATCCAATATTAAAAGATTCATAAAGCTAGCATCCAGATTAAGTTTCCAGATGCATCCTGTTCAACCTTCTATACCCCTATTCCCTGACAATCACTATCCTCACTTCAAATATCATTGTTCTTGTGTGTTCATGAACTTGATGGAAATACAACGATAAATATGAGTTGATTCTTTTGCTTCTTTTACTCAACTTTGTGAGACTCATTCATATTGTTGCATGCAGTTGTAATGTATTGATTCTTTCATTGTGTGGATGGACAATTTATTCATTCTACTGCTGATACACAAGTGGATATTTTTCAGTTCAAGATTATTACATCTAGTCTTGTGCTCCTTCCAGTGACTACATAGAACCATATGTACCTAAAACACTTAGGACCAGAAATTCTGAGTCTTCAATCATTGCATAGATATACAGTGATTTTGGAATTCTAGTTAGTGTCACTATGCACTATCACTAGCAGGGATAAGAGTTTCTGGTTCTCTTACCTTCTTTATATTTTATCCACTCTTGAATATGTGGTATATTATGGTAGTTTTAATTTCTATTTCTTGATGAAGGGTGAAATGCAGTACTTTTCATGTATTTATACACCTTTAGAATATCTATATTTATAAGTCTTCAAGTTTTTTGCACATTTATCTATTAAATTGCCTATTACTGATTTCTAGAAATAATTTTTGCTCATTTTATAACATTTTTAAAAATATAATTCTTTGTTTCATTTATAGGTCTAGGAAGCAAATGGTGACCTTTTAATCTGTATAATTAAGAGACTCAATATATCAATTCAACATCTGATGAAACTAAGAGAGTTATTTGAAAATATCTGTACTATTCATGTATAAGTCACTTAATTGCATATTGTAGTTTGGGGTTTAAAATACAATGTAAGAGCAGCTAATGATATTACAGAAGAGAAGCAACCTGCTGATACTTCACTGTGACTAAAAGAATTAGACTTCATGTGTTAAAATATTTAATAAAAGTATTGACTTGACATCTTTCTGGATGTGCAAGATTTGTATATATTTCATTTAACCAGACTAACTTACTTAAAACTGTACTGAATCACATGAAATAGGATATGTTTGCACAATATTTGAGGTCCCATACTAAGAGTGCTTAAAAGACCAAGACTATCTGCTATGATAAATAGACTTATTATCTTAAGGCAGTGATGATTTCATGGAAATATTCAAATTTATCAAACTGTTAAAAAATAAAAGACCAAATAACATACAAAATTCTCTTTGGATTCCCTGGTTAGATAAAACATCTCAGGCAAGAAATCATCTGAAAATAAGTTTGGAGGTAGATCAGGAAAAACAATGCAATCACTAATATAATTTTTTTTGTTTTGTTTTGTTTTTGTTGGTGATGGGTTTTTTGAACGCTGGTCCTGGGTGCTGTCGCCTTAGCTCTTCAGCTCAAGGCAAGCACTCTACCACTTAAGCCATAGGTCCACTTCCGGCTTTTTCTGCTTATGTGGTGCTGAGGAATCAAAGCCAGGGACTCATGAATGGAAGGCAAGCACTCTACCACTGAGCCTCCTTCCCAGCCCACTAATGTATGTTTAAAAAAGAAAGAAAGAAAGAAAAAGAAAAGAAAGAAAATTTAAATATAATCTCCAAATCAAAAGCCTGCTCAGATTTCAAAACCAAATATCCAATATAGATAATTAGCCTATTGTGTTTCAAAATAAAGAGCAGTCTCCTAAACAATGGAAGAAAAGAAGGTTAGTAAAAAAATTCAAACTTTGTTTGTACACTTGGTAACGAGCAGTAACTGGTCAGTGAATTCAATGTCCATCTCTTATTTATCATCTTCACTCTGCAGCTGTTTTGTCACAACTAAGAAATATCTATACACAACTAAGGATTTAGCTCTAAATCCAACAAATCAAAATACTAATGGTAAATTACTGTAGAGAAAATGTGTTCAAATAAAAACACTTGTAGTAACATGACAAGATTTACCATTAAGGGTTAACAAAGAATTTCAAATCAAGCCATAAAGGATATCTGTGAATACCAGAAAGCTGAAATTCATGTTGTAGGGCAGGAAAGTTTGAGATCAAGGGGAGGGGGTAGAAGAATGGAGAGAAAAAGGGTGGGCAAATGAAGTCATAATATTCAATGCATGCCATGCACTGGTGGATCACACCTGTAATCCTAGCTACTCAAGAGGCTGAGATCTTAGGATCGCAATTCAAAGCCAGCCAGTGCAGGAAAGTCCATGAGACTCTTATCTCCAATTAACCACCAGAAAACCAGAAGTAAAACTGTGGCTCCACTGTGGTAGAGCACTAGCCTTGAGCAAAACAAAGAGCTCAGGGATGGTAGCCAGGCCCTAAGTTCAAGCCTCACAATTGACAAAAAAAAAGATAAAAGGAGGAAGGAAGGAAGGAAGGAAGGAAGGAAGGAAGGAAGGAAGGAAGGAAGGAAGGAAGAAAGAAAGAAAGAAAGAAAGAAAGGAAGGAAGGAAGGAAGGAAAGAAGGAAGGAGAGAGAGAAAAAGAAAGAAAGAAAAATTCAATATGTACTTGTGTGAAAATGAAACTATGTAAGCTGAGGGTTGGAAGAGATGTAGAGAATGATGAAAGGGATAACATTAATCAAGACGTATTATACTCACAAATTAAGGATAACTTAAAGATAATTTTTACTTTCACAAAAAACTTTTAAAAATAGTTGCTCAGTAGTAATACACTATAGCTATTCCATTTCTCCAACCTCACACTAACATCGAATTCTTTGTTGCTAGAGGATAATCACTTGGCTTCATTCAGTTTAAATGGTCAACAAGGACCAACATTCACATGTATTCATTGGATATATGAATTGAAACCACTTGCTGCCTTCATAGCAAAGACACCAACAAATGGGTGTTACTTATGAGAGTGGGTTGTGAGGGAGCTGAACTCTGATCTCCTCTGTGAACCAGGAACAGTTCAACAAAGCACATGTCCAGACCAAATGCATAACAACTTCACAAAATTAAAAGACTCTCTAGTATTTTGAAAAGAAGGTCTTTGTTTGATTTGATTAATATTGAGTTTGTGTCTTCAAGAACCTTATTTAGCTACTTACATAAATTATGAAAAATGTTTCCCAGAAAGCAAAGTAAAGATTAATTAAGACAGACACCTAAGATTACTGAGGCTAGTTAGGCCAAGAGTACAGGTCCCCTGGGAGAGTGGCAAAAAAAAAAAAAGTAGAAATTAAAGATCTTTCTTCCATGTTCCTCTTTCTTGGCTGAGTAAGGCACCTATTAAAACATGATCCCATTAATTTCCTGGCTGACTCTGGGCCTTCCAATTTCCATTAATACAGTACAGTAACAACTATACGCTTTTTAGTTAAGTACATGCTTCTTAATGGAAATGCCAAAGATTCAAAGGCAGAGATCATGTACTTCTTCCCACAGCATTCTGTATATTAATTGATGCTAATTAAAAAAAAAATCAAGCTGGGCACCAGTGGCTCATGCCTGTAATCCTAGCTACTCAGGAGGCTGAGATCTGAGGATCCAGCCAGGGCAGGAAATTCCATGAGACTCTATAGTAACTACTCAGAAAAAGCCAGAAGTGGCACTGTGGCTCAAGTAATAGAGCTCTAGCCCCAAGACCAGCAAAAATAAATAAGTTGATTAAATTAAAAAGTATACACACAGGGGAGGGGGGAGGCTGGGAAGGGATGGGAAGGGTAAACAAAGGAGGAGGCTGCAATGCTTGGTAAGAAATGTACGCATTATCCTGCCCATGCAATTGTAACCCCTCTGTACAGTATGTTCACAAATAAAATAAAATTAAAAATAAAAGTATACACACAGAGAACACACTGAGGGCATGGCTCAGGTGGCAGAGCACATATTGATGTAGGCCCTGGGTTCACCGACTAGTATAGGAAAAAAGAAAAGGTAGATTAAATATCTAAGCCCAGCGGGAAAAAATGAATAGATTTTGTAAATAAAGAAGTCATCCACACAATTTTAGAGCAAATAGAAATTTTAAACAGTGCTGTACCCATTAAACAGGAGCAAAGGGGAAAAAATAATACAGCAGCTACACTAACAAAAAATATTAATGTACAACACAAAAGAATAAAAGGGAGAAGAAATCATAACCCAGGGCACAGAAAGTTTCCTTTGATGCAAAAATATACAGTAACATTGATTCAAACATCCTGAAGCAGATATGACTATCTAAGAACAAGGTAAGACTGTAGAGAAAACTATCAATTGAAATCTAAAATATTATCATAGAATTAATAGATAGGGCAAAAATAGACTAGGCAGAATGGAAAATCAAATTGATTGGTAGAAATTAAAAACAATCATGGGAAAGAAACAAAAGAAATAAAGGGAAGAAAAAAAGAAGGGGGATTGGAAGCATAACTCAGTTGGTAGAATACCAGCCAATGAGTGCAACTATCAGGTATTAAGTTGGAGTCCTAGTCTCAGACCTAAAAAAGGAAAAAAATGAAAAAAAAGGATGAGGGAGGGAAGGAAGAAAGGAAGGAGAAAGAGAAGGAAAGAAAAAGAGAAAAGAAAGAAAAAGCAAAAAAGAAAGAATAAAGCAATCAGAAAAGTTGTAGGAGAAGTTGTACAATGGGTAGGAGAAAAAATGACCCAGCTTAGACAGTTGTCAAGAAGAAAGAAGAAAAGAAGGAGGAAGAGGAGGAGGAGAAGGTGGAAGGGGGGAGGAGGAGGAGGAGCAGCAGCAGCAGCAGCAGCAGCAGCTGGGCACTTGTGGCTCATACCTATAATCCTAGCTACTCAGGAAGCTGAGATCTCATGAGCATAGTTCAAAACTAGCCCTGGAAGAAAAGTCTGTGAGACTCTTATCTCCAATTAACCCCCAGAAAACCAGAAGTAGAGCTATGGCTCAAAGTAAGTGGTTGAGCAATAGCCTTGACCAAAAAAACCTCAAGGACAGTGCCCAGGCCATGAGTTCAAGCCCCATGACCAATAAAAAAATAAAGTAAATGTTCAAAGATGATATTACTATAAACTAGACTAAATCTGCAGGCCATTAAGAATTGTGTTTCAAGAAAGTTGGTTCAATTTAATGTTGGTATAATTCGTGGAGGGGAAGGGAAAAAACAAATCGTTTAAATAGGGATACAGGTGGACCCAGTGCAACAATGAGATGTACAAGTCATTATGTCAAAAAATGAACTTTATAACTTTGGTGGGGGTGGGGGGAGTGGGGAGGATCAGGTAGTTGGGGGGGGGGTAATGGGAAGGTTTGAGAAGGGGAAACAAAGGAGGAGGCAACAATGCTTGATAAGAAATGTACTCATTATCTTGCCCATGTAATTGTAACCCCTCTGTACAGTATTTTCACAATTAAATAAATTAAATAAAATAAAAACGTTGGTTCAGAATGGTCAAATGAAACATATGCTAAATATAGATTGTTCAGACTTTCCAACAAAAGAGGTTACTTATAAAAGGGTACGTGTTTATAAAATGGCAGGGAGTTTAAGAAATCACATTTGACTTCAGATTTTACCCAACAACATAAAATGCTAGAAACATTAGGATAATGTTAAGTCTGAGAAGTGACAAAGCAAAGAAAACATGGCCTAAAGTTAAAGTCACATAATAAATAGCACATCTCTGAATCCTTTGTGAAAAGATGAAAAAAATAGATTCCACACATTGAAAGGTTATTGATGAGAAAGTAATCCATTTAAATATAGAACTACAAACAGAAAACCTATGTGAATACTTGTCTCAGGACAGAACATTACCTTGTCACTAGGAATGGCATAGGAAATAAGGAGAAAAAAAAAACTTAAGCATGCTCATTTCTATAGCAACAAATCATCACTGCATCTAAAAGTGAAGGTTAAGAAGTTTAAGGATTGCTCCAGCTTCCTGAAATTTTTCCTCTATGAATTCCAGAGAAGACAAAGAAATAAAATACTTAGTAGGATGTTTATGGGTATTTTAATGCTTACTTTTAGTTTTACTTAAGGGGTTTTTTCCTTGTTTGACAAAAATAAATAAAATTAAATTTAAATGTTTATTGGGCAGCTCCTCAGTGTGGTTTTCTTATTGAACTGCTTCTCTGGATATCAATTCTTCATCTGTATATATACAGAACATTACTTCAGTAGTCACCACTCCATACTAAGAATAGCTATTTTTCTGCTGGATAGTAGGGATTTTTATTTTCTTGGTGATAATGTTTTTCTGCTTGGCTAGAATTCTTTATAAGAAGCAGGTATCCATTTCTATAAATACATCCTATTATGAAGTCTATTAAAACTATTAGAAACAAGTAAAAAAATTTTAAAGACATACAAAGGAAATGTTGGATCTTAAAATGTAATTTTCAGCAGGGCACCAGTGTCTCATGCCCATAATCCTAGCTACTCAGGAGACTGAGAACTGAGGATCACATTTTAAAGCCATCCTGGGCAAGGAAAAGACTCTTTTTACATTAACCACCCAAAACAGTTGCAACTGGAGCTGTGGCTCATGTGGTAGAACACTAGCTTTGAGCAAAAAAGCTCAGAGACATCACCAAGACCCTGAATTCAAGCCCAATGACACACACACACACACACACACACACACACACACACACACACACAATTAATTTTCAAGCCAGGCTCATACCTGTAATCATAGCTACTCAGGAGGCTGAGCTTTGAGGATCTCAGTTTAAAGCTAGCTGGGACAAAAAAGTATATGAGACTTTCATCTCCAATTGGCCAGAAAAAAGATAATTTTCACAAACAAGAATTTATAAATATAGAAGCCAGGCAACAAAGTTGAAGCTAGAATAATAGAGTATCAATATCAACCTTCCCTATATGAAAATCTACTTTAAAAACAATGGCTAATGAAGAAACAAACTTTTGTAACTTTCTTGCAAAAAAAAAAAAGATCTAGGAAGGTATTAAAAGCACAGTGCGTTTATTTAAACTATTACTTTTCATAATTCATTGAATTTATCACAAGTCAATATTTCCATTCTGTTATCTTGCCAGGCAATACAGTAATGTCACATAAACTTTATATAAAAGTATGGAAGTTAAAAGTACAACTAAAAACAGTTGTGACCTGTGTGGGAGGACTATTTGCATTCTTATCCTATTGTTGTTCATTTTTTCTCTATTTCACGGTCCTCTCAACCTTGTACTTATTTTCGTTTTAGGGCAAACAGGGCTTCTCCTCTGACTGCCCCACTGAATGTCCCACCACAGCATTATTATTATCATTTCTGTTGACCCAGTGGTACCTGTCTACCCTGTGCATCGCAGCAGGCCTATAACCCTTAGGGTTCCTATGGGCAGCATGATAAGCATTGGCTATGAGGCCCAAACTGCCACCCACCATTCTCTTTCTATAGGGGATGAAGAATGAAGGTTGGAAGGGCTGTTTGAAGATTTCAACCTAAAAAAAAAACAGAAATAGAGAAAATATGATGAATCCAGAACTAATATCTAGCTCTAACTACTAAATATAAACCCAGAGACATAAAATATATGCATATATGGAAATTGCATGGACATATCACAATGACATTTAACAAGAATATGTGCTAATAAAATATGAAATTACTATAAATCCACACATCCGAAGACTTTCAAAAGCACAAGGAGTACAAATTAATAGAAATGAAAGGAAAAAACTCTCTTTGGAAAATTTGGCAGCATTTTATGTGCCTTAAATTTAAATGAAGTTGCTTTATAACTTAAAGTAAAACTAATTCTTCAACTAAAATGAAAAACAAAACACCTTTATTTCAAATGCATGTGTATTCTTGCATTTTCCCCCTACCCAATCCCCTCCTGACCCTTGCCAGCCAAATCCAAAACTGCTTAATCCTGATCTCTAAAGGTCAAGAGCCAGAAAGATTCATTGTAAATAAGCCATATGACTGATACAGACACTTTGAAAAGACACTGCTATAAAAAGAATTAAGCTACTACAGACCTGATCACTAGATGGAAAAGGCTAAGTCTAAAAATAAAGAACAAATATTTTACAGTTTTATACATATGTGTATTTGTTTGTATGTATATTTGTTTGTATGTATATTTTAGAAACTGAACTAGAGTTGTGGCTCAAGTGATTGAGGGCCAATCATGAACAAGACAGCTGAGCAAGAGCACAAACCCTGAGCTCAAGTCCCAGTACTGCTCCTCACAAAAAAAAAAGTGGGGGTGGGATGGGAAGGTGGCTCAGTGGTAGAGTGCTTGCTTTGCATGCATGAGGCCCTGGGTTCGATTCCTCAGCACCACATAAGCAGAAAAAGCCAGAAGTGATGCTGTGGCTCAAGTGGTAGAGCGCTAGCCTTGAGCTGAACTGCTGAGGGACAGTGCACAGAGGCCTAGGGTTCAGGC